>NC_140944.1:11086809-11574309 GCF_014529385.1 Adiantum capillus-veneris
GAAAGGTTCATCCAATGGATGCTATGGAACATAAGTATGATTCACACAATTGGACCAAGCTACAAACCTCAAATATTGCATTTCCTTGAGTATGTCACAAAAGTCAGTGTGCAGGTACTCTAAAATGTCTCAATGAAATTTGTCTCAAATTGGTTAGTTTTGGGAAGTCAAACACAACACATTTCAATGGAAGCATGCTAAAATTACATTGCATGGGCGAGTTTTGCGACAGACTTGGTGGCAAGCTTACTTGCCACTATAGCGGTCAACCGCCCATTTGTTTGCGTACATGTGATTGCTTCGTATATTATGTCATGCCAAGGGATGAGAGCATGAGCAGATTAATGGTACATCAAGGAACTCACCAACATGACATGAGGGATGGGTCGTCAAAAGGGCTCATCAATAAAACCAAAGAAATGGTTGCATAAGTTCTCACTATGGATAGACATGCAGGCACAAGAAAGGTACAAATGTGTGTGGCAGAGAAAATTGTGACAACAACTTTGATGCAAGAGGGGGGCTCTAGCCATGTACTTGGTGAGCAAGAATTTCTAAATGTTGCTGAGGTAATGGGTCCCTTGGTGGAGGACAATTGGTAAGGATGCTTACATGTTTTTCTTGTTTGGACATAATATTTCAAAGTAATGTAACTCTCAAAAATAGGTTTCGAAGGTCCGTGGCTGCAACTAGGAATGGGCCAACAAAGCAGAGCTTTGGTGCGGACTCCTTGCTGCTGTCGGCTGAAAAAGAGATTGCACATATGATTTTTTCCACAAAAGAAGATTCCCCGAGCAAGGAGCGAAAGGGGAGCGGTGCTTTGTGTTCAAGATATCTACAGTTGTTCCTACATCTATATTGGATTTGGTTAATCAAATGCGATGAAGTGGACCTGGAGATCTTTGGCACACTTGGGTGCAGTTTGATCACACTCACTGAGTGGTGGACTGGGTGACCATTGCATGTCACGTTTACGATCCAGAGTTTGTTTTCTTAGGAACATATTTCAAAAGTTTGGCATATCTTAAGAAACAACCAGCAAAATGTTTACTAATGTGCTTGTCTTATGTTGCAGCATGCAAGATCTCCTCACTATTGCAACTTGTGAGTTGAAAGAGGAAGACATGGAAGCACAAATTCATTTTGGCAGTGCATAAATGAAGTTATGGAGGGTTATGGATGTTAGCATATTTCCATGGATTAATGGCGAACAAAGCTCAAGCCAACTAGAATGCAGTTCGCATAGTGTTCAATGGTGGCAAAGACAATGTTCTACAACATCAAGAGCGATCTTGCCTTTTTCATTGGAAACAAATCATGGTGGCACACACCACAATGTACATTGTCTCTTCATGTCAACAAACTCATAAAGACATGTGCAAAAAGTGGGTTCTAGCCCTCTCTAAAGAGGCAGCTATAGCAAAGTCTCGTCTACTTTGACAATGGTGGAAAAAATGGAAATTGCATGGATAAAAACATCCCTGCAATGGACTCTTGGTTGAGTAGGTGGGAGATGCATATTGCACATTGGGGAGCATCATGCCAGCAATATAGAGAAGTGCTGATGGGGCAAACACTCCAAGGGCCAACTTGGCCGAGAGCAAGCATGGTAGCTGGCTTGCAGACGAAGGGTTCAAAAGAAAAATCTCATTGTATGACGCATGTACTTCAGATATGAAAAATGCAATACTACAAAGTATGAAGGCAGTTTCTTACTCTCAAGTTAAACATATTGGAAAGGTCTTTCACTAGAAAGGCTCAAGGAAAGAGTTTCCTCTAGTCCAACACAAGTGATAAGAGTAGTAAATGAGGCTACATGTGAAACACCCATGTATAAGGCTCGCACCCCGCTTGAAGGAGACAAAGAAACCATTCGGCAAAAGCAAGGGCCATCGATTGTGATTGATGTTGAGGATGAATAGACACATAGGCCATAGTACAAGGCAAGAAAACGAGACCACACAACACACGGAAGGCCAAGGAAGATCATTTTCACGATAGATTCAGGGGTAGTAGATGGGAGTGAGAATTCCAAAGGGAAGACAAAGTTGTGTGTTTTGGAACAAAAGGTCAATGAATCTATGTGGGCAATCATAAGAACCCCTATCGATAGTCGTGTGACATGCACTACCACCGTCAGTGGTGGAAAAAGATGTGGATAAAATATTGTGGCAAGTAGTAAATAGACTCCTAGACCATCCTTTGAGGGGTATAGAAAACATCCAAATGGGCTACTCAGACAATGGTTTTGGTTCTATCACGGACATGTTATTCATTGCTATGTGGTGGATCATAATATAGAACCAAGGCCAACTCCTCATCCAACAACTTGGTCGGTTGATCTAAGAACAAATCTCACATATGAAGAAATTGAGGTACTACTTGAATGAGGATTTCAAGTGGAGATAGTTGGAAGAGATCGAGAGAGTGCAACAACAATGTGAACTCCTCCCAGGGGTGGAGGTGATCCCTCTTCCGCTTCAACAAAAGCAAGTAGCAGTGGTTCAAAACCAAGAAATGGCATAAGAGTCAAATTTCGGACTTCCATTTTAGAGGAGGCAGCTAAGAAAATTGGTCTCGCTCTTTGTTTAAAGGCTAAGGTGATTAAAGAGAAATGCATTGTGGAAAAAGCACATGAAGTCTTCAAGGTTGAGCATCACCCAATAGATGGACATGTGGGGGTGTATGAGGTGCACATCAAGGATGAGTCCTATTGCACATGTCCTGATTTCACCGATAGAAAGGCAAAGAAAAGTCTTATTTGTCTTGCAAGGACTTGTACTTCATTTTCTTGAGAGTTCTTGGATTGAGCCAAATGAAAACATGTTCATACATCAACCCGTGTCAAGCAAAGTACATGTCTACAATGCTCTTAGCCGTGAACACACATATCCAAACTTAGAGTGAAGCCCAAGATTGTACAATTTTGTGATACATTTTTTGCCATGTATTGTAGCTGGCAAAGTTGATATAGATTGAGTAGGAATTGGACCTTTGGCAAAGATGTTTTGGATTATCTTGGGTTATAAAAATTTTAATCTCTTTTTTTGTTAGCACTAATGTTGATGTAAATTGATTTATGTGTATACTTTTCCTTGTCTGTGTGTGTGTGTGTGTGTGTGTGTGTGTGTGTGTGTGTGTGTGTGTGTGTGTGTGAGAGAGAGAGAGAGAGAGAGAGAGAGAGAGAGAGAGAGAGAGAGGGACGGGTTACGGGATAGAGAGAGAGAGAGAGAGAGAGAGAGAGAGAGAGAGAGAGAGAGAGAGAGAGAGAGGGGGGGAGATAAAGAGATAGAGACGGACGGGTTAGGGGGGTAGGTAGAGAGAGAGAGAGAGGTCGACAAAGGATCAAGAGAGAAGACAAAGAGAGAGAGAGAGAGAGAGAGAGAGAGAGAGAGAGAGAGGTCGTGAGAGGGTCAAGGGAGAGAAAAAAGGAGCAAAAGTGATGGTAACGATGATGTGGGATCGAGGTGTGTTTACCAAGGGAAAAAAACACACACACACACACACACAGAGAGAGAGAGAGAGAGAGAGAGAGAGAGAGGCCAAGGCTGATAGAGGATCAAGGGAGAGAAAAAAAGGAGCAAAAGTGATGGTGACAATGATGTGGGATCAAGTTGTGTTTACCAAGGAAAAAAATCAGAGAGAGAGAGAGAGACGGAGGATCAAGAGACAGAATAAAGTTGAAAAGAGAGAAAAGAATCTTTTTGAAATCTGCTCGCCGAATTGTAAAAAAGCGCTCGATAGAAAATGCTTGCCAAAAATTATCCCTCATTTCACATTTTGCGTAGGATAATGATGAATTGTGATGTATCCATGCCAGTCTAGATTGTAACACTTTGGGAAAGTATTGTACCAAGCAATTCCTGCACTTTGCAGTGAGGCGTGTATGGTATGGTTTTGTTTGGCACATGTTGTTAGTCACAAGGTGTGCAACATGGTCCAAGAACTCATGGAGCTTGGTTTAGCCAGTGTGGAGTGAGGTTCATGAGGGTCCCTCTCGCTCATGTCGGTGCGTGATTGCAATTATCTCTACACATAAGTACATCTTGTATTTACTGGATGTCATTTTCTTTCTTTCTGACATCATTTTATAAGACATATTTTGCATGTGGAGAATATGAGTCTCTCGGACTAACACTGGTACATGTTTCCTAATGATGTATTGTGACAAAGTCCCTAGGTGCTGGTCACACTTTGGTGGATACAGGCATATACAGGCGTATGCACATCAAACCATGTAAACACTCTACTGTTTCGAAGAAACCATGTAATTCAGTCTAGGATGAGTTGTAACCGTGATGTAATTAGACAATACCCTCTTAACTTCTCTGAGTCTACACCCTTGTAAGAGGTCGGATGGTCGTGGGAAAGCCCCCTTAACTTTTAAAGTCAAAACCCTTAGTTTTGAGGGGAGATTTATCATTAGCTTGAAGAATCAAAAACGTGCATTGCAGAGGCCTCTTACTACTACAACTTGTAATCTTCTTTTCTCTTGAACAACTGGTAATCAGAATTCGTTTCCGAATAGCACATTGCATTCCTTGTCTCTTACTCTACAATCTAAGTGTGATCATTTCCAATTCTGCATGGTTCGCAACGCATTGTTTGTGAGCTAAATGCATTGATTTGGAGGTTAAAATGGTTGTTTTTGATGTTTTGACCATGGATAAGTGTTTCTATGCTTAAGGAAGACCTTTCCAAGTACTTCTGTTTCAATTTTTTGCACATTTTTTGTGATGGATTGTGATTAATGTACCTTCCCAGATGGTGACAGAACTTGGTAGGATTGAGCCCTTAAGTGTTGTGATAACTTTCCTTAAGTTTCGTGGCGTTCCGGATTCGTTTGGATGCCGAAAAGACGTGATGACCTAGAGTGGTGAGATCGGACGCATACTGATTGTCTGACTAGAAAGTGGTTGATTTGCTTTTGTCGTAGAACGAGTAGCCCCTGAGTTCACTTTGGTGAGATTGACACTCTCATTAAGTCTCTGTGCCCCATCCCGAGTCGCTTCCTTGCATATTGACATTACGTTAGTACAAAAGAGCTATGCTACAGACGTTCGTCACGCCGACCCGCTAACATTGGTGCCGTTGTGCCGGGGATACGATCCTTAGGTGGTGAGTGACTCAGTGTACAAAAACAAAAATCTCCCTTCAAGCTTTTGATACCCGTTTCGCTTACACATAGATAGTGAAGCAGCTAGACGTAGGTTTAGTGCTTGGTAGAGACTGGAGTCCGAGACTAGCCAGTGCTATTCCTTAAGAACAAAGAAAGTTGTGAGTGAAGTACAAGATAGTATTTCATTCTTTGGTTTTTCACATGCTTGGAAAGGGCTATCCCATCACACACTTTTTTGTTATTTTTGTATTGTTAAGTTCAGTTATGTTTGCAGATTCATTTCAGTTTATAGGAGTAGGTTAGGAAACAAATAACACCATCATTTGGGGCCAAAAGGATCGAGGGAAAAACTTTCAAAAACCTTATTTTGATGTTGAAGACTATAACTCTGAAAAGCTGAAGAAGTGATGGTCAGAGCTTCAAAACTGGACCAAACCTAGCAAAACTTTCAAGAAGGGGGTAAAAACACTTGCTGGAAAAGACTGTGCTAAAAACTTTCAAGTTTCCTATCCAACATGGATCGCGATCCATGTACCTTTTTGGAAAAATGTGCTAAAACTATTTCCTTTGCTTAGAACAGGTTCTCAGGCATCAGAACCTTGAGTTTGGTCATAAATAGAGTGCTAAAAGATCAAAAAAAAAAATCAAAAGATTGGGGGGAGTAGAGCAAAACCTTGAAAAAAGGGGAAAACAAGGAAAAATTGAACTTTTACTTGTCGAAATTCAAAAAAAGGATGAGAATTGGGATCAACTAGAAGCAGGGAATCAACAAAACCAAAATTCATGTACAAATGCTTCCCAACATGGATCGTGATCCATGTTCCAGGTAGACATCTGACAGTAAGATTTGATCAGTGTTCTCCTAATTACTAATTGAACAACTTTTCCAAAAGGAGCCATAGACAAAAAGTGAAAAAAATCTGGTCAAAATACCAAAAATGGAGTTGTTTGCAAAAAACCGCAAAACAGACACAAAATCTTGCTTTCACCTGAAAAAACTGATCAAATCCAAAAAGACTTGGGGAATAGCATCACCATACCTTGTGTGATCATCTCACAAAGTGTCAGTCCAAAATCTTGCCAAACATGGATCGTGATCCATGTACCTTTTTGGAATTTTGAGTTGATAATAGGCAAGCACGAAAGTGATAACAATTGAAACACTTTCTCCCCCTTATCAGAAAATTTCAAAAAGAGGGCAAAAGGGGGCAAAAATCATATCAAGGGGGAAACCACTAAAATACAACCTAAAACCGACTTTTATCTGTCCTAAAAAGCTTTAAAACATTCAAAAACCATATAGTCAGCATCGCTAAGGCAAGGACTAGTTGTGGGACAAATTTCAGTGTATTTTGACACAAAGGAACATGGATCGCGATCCATGTTCCCCTGACACAATTTGATACCAAACTGGTACCATAGCTAGAGGGCATCACAGAGAGTCTAGTGGTCCTTCCAGAGTTGAATTTGGGTGTAAGAAACCATCCCAAGCTCAAAATTGACAGTAGCTCATGCAAAGTGACAAAATCAACTTAGCCTCCAATCCAGAGGTTCATTTCTAAAAAATTTGGTGCACATAAGACCTCTTAATCATGTTAAATCTGATGAAAGCAACAAAAGTTCAATTGTCTTCTCAACATGGATCGCGATCCATGTACCTTTGAGTTATAACAAAGACAGAAACTTACCATACAAAGAGCTAGTCCATAGCAACCTGGTGCTTCTTTCAAAATTGTAATTGGACCCAAATTATTGAAGATGTGTAGAGAATTGTGTGCTACTGAAAAAACCTAGCTAAGTTTTGTCAAATAAAAGCAAGAATGAACAAGAATGACTGTAAGCTCATAGCTATCAAGTAAATTCTTGACAGGTTGCAGGTACTAGAAGAAACCACCCAGCAAGCAAGATCAAATGGGAGATTCAAACTATTTAATGAGGTAACTCGGTTTGGATTTTGTATTACCAATCCTTCGAGAATTTGCAATTAGAAAGATTGTACCAGAATAGGAACCCTAGCATCTTTGATCAAGGGAGTAATCACTCGATGGAAGATTGTGTGAATCAGAGACCACTGCCGCCTTTGGAACCCATTTTAGAGGAGAGTTTCTCTGACACTTTGTCTGAGAGATCATACAGCCTCATGACTAAAGATTCTAACAAGTCAAACCCTAAGGGAACATCTTCGATGGATGCAGGTCCTTCTGAGCCTGCATCTGATGTAAATTGTTGTATTTGAAGTTTCAATTTGAAAATGTGCTTAAGGCCAAAATCTATAAGGATGGAATGGACCGCTACTGTGTTAAGTTGGAAAATGAACCGAGCAAGTTCAGAGACCTTGTAGATGTTTATTATGACGGGGATAGATATTTGATTGAGATGGAGTAATTTACCTGGTGGTTCATAACCCTTTTATTGTGGATAAATGGGGAATGACTGGCACCAAGGACAAGGTAGATAATGAGCTGGCTAATGCACCACCCAAAATGGAGAAGCAAAACGTGGTACTCAAACGCACCAATGAGACAGAGCACCTTAACACAGATAACACATATGTGGGGCTTTATAAGTTCAATAATGGAGAACAAACACTCTATTACATATGTGACGAGCCCCGCATCAAAGAATTGACAGACCGAAAAAACTTGTATGTTTACCTGTACACGGAGGGCAGAAGTATTGAAGTGGTCATAATGGACAAGTATGGCTGAAAGTACTCTCCAATGGATCGAAAGGAGTTAGAGAGATATACATATTTTGGAGGACCACTCCACCAACACCATGTAAATCCGGAAGAGGTAAAAACCACGACTATTCACACCAGACCTGAGACTGTACCTGTGAGCCCCTTGAGAACCAGGGTGGAGGATTCTTATGGACATGAACGAGTCCCAAAAACACAACCTTTAGGATCGACGGCGTCTAGGGCTTCCATGAACACACAAAGGGGCAGTAATGTTCTTGACATCACTTACACCACTGGAATTCCTCCGACTATTACACGAGATTGACTTGATGAACATATAGCGAATAGGATACCACTGTTAGTACCAAGAGGAGAGCCACACCAGGTGGACCAGGATTTGTTAGAATGGTCGCAGAGGCCAGATGTATGTGACCATCTCAGGTGGAAAAATGTGTACCCAAAAAGTATAATGGATCCAGATATCTGTATGCCCATGTTTCAATCTTCAAACAAGTGTACAGGTAACTGATTTCCACACTCAATATGAAGGATTTGGGTTGACATTAGAAGGTACTACCTTGACTTGGTTCCAACCATTAAACAGCTTGGAATTTCCAAGTATTGAGAAACTTCTCCAAGAATTTGCTGAGGAATTCTCAAAAAGGGGGATCAAGCATAACACTCTCTCCCAGATCTATGCATTTACGCAAAAGAAAAAAGAGAAAGTGAAGGAAGCATCGCTTCGTTTCAAGCAGTACATAGAAATATTCCCTGCTCGAGAACTACCTCAGGAAGAAAGACTATCAGTTCTTTTCATAGAAGGATTGTAAAATGACACGTTCAAAAAGGACTTGCACTTGAAGGCATCTGTAACTTTTGAGCAAGTCAAAAAAGAGGCGTTGCATCTTGTAGATAACTGCAAGGCATATGGGGAGGTGATTGAAGACACAGATCAGGGGATGAGTAGCCCTCTTCAACCACTAGTGAGTCCACGACAAAATTGGGAGGGCAAAACCCAACTGTGCTGGACGTTGATCGAATGATCGAGGAAGTGATCACGAGGATAAACCAAGGAAATAGGACAAACCCAAACACACGAAAACCGCCCACCCAAAAATGCAATACTTGTGGAGGAGATCATCCAACCCAGTGGTGCAACCTTCAACAAAGGCCAGGAGTAAACGCACAGCAAATATTGAAATGGTGTCCTACAAAACAAAAATGGACAAACCATGAAACTCACAAATGTTTCTATAATCGAAACTATGTTAAAGAGAGACAATACAGACCACATGGAGGACAACAACTTCGGCCCCCTCCAAGGTACCAAATAGGGCCAAATAACGCAATCTTGGGGCAAGAAAAAGGTTAATCTGTGTTGGGACATCAACCTCCCTTACCCCAGGAAAATAGAGCTATGGTAAGGATTTCTCAACCCATAGAACCACCTTCTAATCAGAGTATGGTCCAAGTAGTTTCATACCAAGAAGATTTAGACAATACTTATGAGAGGGGATTTGTCTGGAATGCATATGCTCCAGAGGGACATAATCCATGGATAATTTCGAAAGAGATGTCCGAGCCCTCATACATAGCACAGGCAACTAAAAACCATTATTTGGTCGATGAGAATATGCTCATGTTTATGGCAAATTAGGGCTACAAACCTAGGGGCTACCCTCCTAGAACAGGACAACCGATGGGAGCTCCACAAGCTTCTCCACCACCTGTAGGATCATGCTATGAATGTGGTGGTGATCATTGGGCTAGAGTTTGTCCAAACAAAGGAGAACGGGTGAAACTTTTTGGATTCTGTGACGGATGTACGACCGACCATCTCACTCCACACTATCCAGAAAACCCCAAAAACAAAGGAAAAGCAACCATGAACAAAATGGGGATTGTGCCAAGCTCCAGTGGATCAGAAACAGAACCGAACATTCCGATAAACGCAGTCACTAGAGCTCAAGCACATGAGGCAGCAAGGAACATCCCAGTCAGCCAAACAGAGATAGAAAACTTGTATGTCCGAATCCCTAGGAAATCTTGGAAGGCAAAACAAAACAAGATGAATCCAAAAGAGAAAAGGAAAAAACGGCATTGGAAACCAAATTGCTGAAAACGGAGGAACAACTTCAAAGGAAAAGAGACCTTAAGGGCAACAACGAGTTAAGAAAACCATCGGATCTACCATCAGGAGGATCGGTCTTGGTAGACAAGGTGTTCAAACCTTTGGACGCAATTCTAAAAGCTTACAAGGCAAGGCTAAAGCCTAACCAAACCCAAGAGGATATGTCATTAACGTACCCTCATCCAGACTATGAGAAAGAGAGGCTAAAGATGTGCAAGGAGCTCATCCAAGACGCTCAAGCATTTATAGAACCATCAGCTCCTACGGCTCCAAAAATCGAGGTACTAATCCGAGAAAAGCTTCAGGAGTTAGAGGGGTGGGAAATTGAAAAGAATACCCTACCAAATCTTGTAGACGAAACACCATTGGATACGAGGGTGGTAGCCAATACAACAGATGGAACGTATTCTCAAGTACCACCGCCAATTCTAGAGGTAGAAGAACAATGGCCTCAAGAGCTATGGGAACAAATCAGGAATAGAAAAGATGGAAGTGCCACACTTGTGTCAGCTCCTATCCCAGAAATCCACCTGGAGCAAGAGCTCTACCCAAATGACATCATATCATTGTATGGCGATGCAGGCACAGCAATATCGGAAGATAGTAACTCACAGTCATTGAAGACTTTACCTTCATTTATTGGTAACCATGAAACTCGATCGGAGGTAAGGAAAGTCCCATCTCAATGGAAAGCCAATCCTAAGATGATGGATACTAAAACTCTTCACGAGGTGATGTCATCCCCTATTCGTTGTACACTGACTCTGTCAGAGTTACTGCATATCAGACCGCATCTTTGGGACGAGGTCGGCAAAAATTTGGAAAAAATAGGACTGGTAATTCCTTCACGCGAGGCTTCTCCAAACACAGTAAAGACACAACCCTCAAAACAAACTAAACATGAGCCAGTACCAATAAACAAGGTAGGGGATTATTGTGAAGGTGAAGAAGGAAATACTACCCTACCGATGGAGTACAAAGAGATTAAGTCGATAGCAATCTTGGATAGCGGGGCTGGAATAGCCATAGCTACCAAGGCCATGTGGAAAAAATGGGGATAACCTGCTCTTAGAAAGACGAGAATGAAACTTCAATTGGGAGATGGGTATCTGGAAAGACCCATAGGCATCTTGGAGCAGATTGTAATAACCTCTTGTGGAACTGCATATGAACACACATTCGCTATTATGAATTTTGATGAGAGCATCAATTTCAACATCATATTGGGCAGACCATTCATGCGTCAGCTCAAAATGGTGCAAGATTGGGGCTACGACTATATCTATCTCAAGAACAATGATGTCACTAGAAAAATTACTGTCACAAATCATAGCTATAGAGACCTAGAAAGAACCCCATGAGAAGACTTGTGTTCCACAACTGACCAGGAAGGAGGAATATCGGCTTGGCTACATAACAAAACTCACCAGTGGACAGGAGAAGCTTCGAAATGTTGAAGTCTAAAAAAGGAAAATTGCATTCTTGATAGGACTGCACAAGACAAGGCATATACCAGAGCCTTTTCCAAAAGAGATGTTCAAACCTTTTGGATGGCAACAAATACTAGCTACTCTTGATGTTTGTGTAAACGAGGTGAGGAAGGGCATGATATCATTCCATTCCAAATGATATGTGTCAACCTAACTCCGAAGACAGAGGGGGAAGTCCCTGACAAGGACGGGGTGGCCGAGTGCCGGTGCATAGTGGATGAAATCCTTGTAAGAGACCTTGACCAAACAAATGAAGAGGAAGACTTGACTGATAAGATGCTAGAGGATCACGCGGACAACGAGTTGTCTAGTAGCTCGAGTCAGAGCATCAAACGGAAGGATCGACGGGTGCTCTACTATGATTTCCCAAACCAAAACCCTCCAAGACAACGCAAGTATCGAGATAAACGTAGAAACAATCAAAACAAGCACAATGAGGACTCAGTACCTCTATTAACTGACAGAATGTAGTACTTAAGATTAGTAGAAGTGACTGACTGCCTCAAGGACAGGATATCAAAGAAATACATGAAACCTGACTCGACCAAAACCAAATCAAAAAAAGCACACACAAAAGCCAAAAAAAGAGAAAAATACCAAAAAATTGATTAAGTTGTCCAAAATGGAGTGCAAAGTCAAGTACAATGAATTGAAGCGAGCCTTGAAGGAAGTTTGGACAACAAAAATGGAAACTAATGAGGAATCAAATGATGTTAAATTCGATGCACCTTCCCACTATAAGAAGTATACCATTCAGGATAGGAAGATCGTGGTGCAAAAACCCAAACGAGATCCCAAGGAACCAGGAATCTCATATGATGGGCCTGAAAATGCCAAATGCATCAACTTAGCAGAACTAGGTGAGGAGCCTAAACCGGCATACATTGCCACGTACGTTACTGAAGAGGAAGAGCAACTTCTAGTCGATACGCTCAGACGATATAAAGATGTCTTTGCATGGTCATACAAAGATTTAAAGGAGATAGATCCTAAGATCTGTCAGCACACAATTCCCCTTAAGAGTGATGCCAGACCACGCAGACAACGTCCTTACACGTACAATGAAACTTTTGCCAAGAAAATTAAGGAGGAGGTAGACAAACTAAAGGACATTGAGTTTATCTACAAGATTGAACACACCAATTGGGTGTCCCCGATTGTGGTGGTACCCAAAAAGAATGGCAAATTGCGTGTGTGTGTGTGTGTGTGTGTGTGTGTGTAAACCTCAAACAGGTAAATGCAACCACCATCAGGGATAACTATCCACTGCCAATAACAGATCATGTTATTGAGAGGGTAGCAGGGAAAGAGGCCTATAGTTTCTTGGATGGGTTCTCAGGCTACAACCAGTTGACGATTAAAGCGGAAGATCAGCATAAGACAGCTTTTGCGACAGAGTGGGGTATATTTGCCTACAGGGTAATGCCTTTCGGCTTGACCAATGCCCCGGCTACATTTCAAAGACTAATGAGCCACGCATTCAAAGAATATCTCACACAATTTTTGGAGATCTACATGGATGATCTTTGTGTTCATTCTCATCCACAAAGTGACCACATCACTCATCTGGGAAAAGTATTTGAAAAATGCAAAAAATATCGTATTTGCTTAAACCCGGAAAAATGCGTCTTCATGGTAAGACAAGGTAGAATTTTGGGCCACATTGTGTCCAAAAATGGAATTTCAACTAATCAAGAAAAGGTACAAATAATTGTTGCACTACAGAGACCGACAAAGATAAAAGAAGTGCAAGCATTTATGGGGCATTGCGGATACTACAGGCATTCCATATATATGTATGTTGTAATAGCTAAGCCATTGTACGCCCTTATAACTAAGTTCGAATGGACGGAGGAATGTGAGCAGGATTTCCAAAAATTGAAGCAGCAATTAATTTCGGCTCCAATTTTGCAAGCCCCTGACTGGAGAAAAATCTTTCATGTCCATGTGGATGCATCAGCCTATGCCATCGGGTGCATATTAGCCAAAAATTGATTTTCCCATTTGCTACTCTAGTCGGTAACTAAACAACGCAGAGAGAAATTATACCACTACGGAAAGAGAAGGCCTGGGAATGATCTATGTTGTCAAGAAATTTAGACACTAACTTCTAGAAAACAAGTTTGTCTTCTTTGTGGATCATCAAGCACTGCTATATCTAGTAAACAAACCTTGCAACACTGGAAGAATTGTTTGCTGGTTTATAATGCTGCTTGAGTTCAACTTCACGGTGGTCGTAAAAAAGGGGACCACACACCAAAGAGAAGATCATCTTTCACGACTATTTCATGGGGAAGCACCTGAGGGTGTTGATGATGACCTTCCTGATTCATATCTGTTTAACATCAAAATGGTGCCGAGATGGAGCGAAGAGGTCATTCCTCTTCTCACAATTGGCTCATTGCAGATAGAACGACAACCATCAATTATCCATCAAACACAAAATCTCCAGCTTTTAGCAGGACTGGACAACAGCTACAGAGACTGGGCATCTACTGGCCAAAAATGGAAACAAAGTGTCCATACATATGTAAAATCCTGCGATAGTTGTATAAAACAACCCCCAGTGGAACATGCCAAAGCCCAATGTGGTCGCCCAGGTAAGTGGGCGGGCCGCCAGGTATGTACACATATTCTTTTGTAAAAACCTAATAAGAACTCACTATGCTCTACACATTACAGTAGAGCGAGTTCACCATATCGTCGTGCTCTTCTTCTCGCACTCTCTCTCGCGTTGCACTTCCGCTCGTACTCCTTCATTTACATGATTTATGTATCAAATGTCTCTAAAAATGTAATCAATGTAACCGAGCAGCCGAACGTTTCTTTGTGGCATAGCCGGTTAGGACATATGTCCAAGAAGGGAATGGAAATCTTGTCTCGTTCTGGTTATTTGCCTGGCTTGTCATTTAATGATTTTGAATTCTGTGAACATTGTCTGTATGGTAAGCAAACACAGCAGCCACATAAGCATAGAAGCAGTAGAAGAGATACACAGTTGGCACTTGTTCATAGTGATTTGTGTGGACCTATGCCTAACCTATCTGTATGGTAAGCAAACACAGCAGCCACATAAGCATAGAAGCAGTAGAAGAGATACACAGTTGGCACTTGTTCATAGTGATTTGTGTGGACCTATGCCTAACCTATCTCTAGGGGGAGCTTCTTACTTTATGACATTTATAGATGATTACTCGAGGAAAGTATGGGTTTACTTTCTCAAGCACAAGGATGAAGCGTTTAGTGTTTTCAAAACGTTTGTGACACTTGTGGAGAATCAGTGTGGCAAGAAGCTTAAATGCTTACGCACTGACAATGGTGGAGAGTATGTTTCAAAGGCCTTTCAGGACTTTTGTGAGTCAAAAGATATAAAACATGAACTTACTGCTCCTTACAATCCTCCTCAAAATGGTGTTGCTGAGAGGATGAATAGGACCATACAAGAGAAGGTCAGAAGTATGTTGTCTAATGCACAACTACCAAATGGGTTTTGGGCTGAAGCTGTATCAACAGCTGTTCATCTTATAAATAGATCTCCTAGCAAGGTTTTGCAGAAGGATTCAGTGGCAGAGATGGTATGGTCAGGCAAAATGCCCTCATACAAGCATCTCAGAGTATTTGGCTATGAGGCATATACTCATGTTCCAAAGGAATTTAGGAACAAACTTGAGCCAAAGAGTAGAAAGTGCATCTTTCTAGGCTATGGTAATTCTGGTGAGATGGGGTATAGACTTTGGGATCCCGAATCCAGAAAGGTTATCCGCAGCAATGATGTTCACTTTAATGAAGCCAAATATTATTCTAAACCAGACAGGTTTGAGGAGATTAGAAGAGTTTTCTTCCAAGAAGATGGACCTGCACGTGCAAGACAAAATGTCAGGGCTCAAGAGGAGCAAGGACAGGATAGAGTGGAACCACAGGTTGTGGCTGAGCCTGAGCCACCTATTGTGCGTAGATCTGGACGTATCACACGACCTCCTGATAGGTTTGTTCCATCTATGAACTATGTCATGTTGACCGATTGCAATGAGCCTTCATGTTACAAGGAAGCAGTGCAAATGAAGGACTCCGGGAATTGGCAATTGGCCATGCAGTCAGAGATGACAGCTTGCATAAAAACCAGACATGGAAGCTAGTTAAATTACCACAGGGCAAAAAGGCTCTACCTTGTAAATGGGTTTACAGGTATAAGATCACCGCTCATGATAGTCAGCCAAAGTACAAAGCAAGGCTTGTTGCCAAGGGCTTTAAGCAAGAAGAAGGCATTGACTTTGATGAAGTCTTCTCTCCGGTGGTCAAGATGACTACATTGAGATGCTTTCTTGCATTGGTTGCCATATTAGATTTGGTGTTGCACCAAATGGATGTCAAGACAGCGTTCTTTCATGGATATTTAGATGTGGAAATTTACATGCAGCAGCCAGAAGGGTTTGTTGAGAAAGGCAAGGAAGATTTGGTATGCCAGTTGTTAAAGAGTCTTTATGGCTTAAAACAATCACCGAGGGCATGGTACCATAAGTTCCACAAGTTTATGCTTTCTCAAGGCTACAAACATAGTGAGTTCGATCACTCTCTATATACAAAGAAGGCTAAGGATGGCAGTTGGCTGATCCTTATTTTGTATGTGGATGACATGTTGATTGCTGGCAAGCACTTGGAAGAAATTTCAGTTTTGAAGTCAAAGATGGCAAAATCGTTTGACATGAAAGACATGGGTGAGGCAAGTCATATACTCGGTATGCGCATTGAGAGAGACAGATCAAAGAAGTTGATTTGGTTATCTCAAACAGAGTATATTGACAAGGTTTTGCAACGTTTCAATATGGAGAAGGGAAAGGCATTGAGTGTTCCATTGCCACCATATGTGAAACTTAGCAAACAAGATTGTCCTGTGTCTGAGGAAGAACAGGCTGAAATGGATAAGATTCCATATGCTTCTGCAGTGGGTAGTTTGATGTATGCAATGATTGCTACTCGCCCACACATTGCATTTGCAGTGGGAGTAGTAGGTCGATACATGTCAAACCCAGGCAAGAAACATTGGGAGGCAGTGAAAGGAATATTGAGATACCTGAAAGCTACAAAGAGTATGCGTATATGCTATGGGAGTCAGGAGCTAAGTGTAAAGGGTTTTACAGACTCAGATTATGCAGGTGACTTAGACAACCGAAGGTCTACGTCAGGGTATGTCTTTACACTGGCTGGTGGAGCAGTATCATGGCATTCTAGATTACAAGATTGTGTTACTCAGTCTACTACAGAGGCTGAATATGTTGCAGCATCAGAGGCATGCAAAGAATCAATTTGGCTTAATCGACTAGTAACAGATTTGGGAATCAAAGAAGAGATGCCTGTGTTTTATTGTGATAGTCAAAGTGCTATACAATTGGCTCGCAATCCAGTTTATCACTCAAAGACAAAGCATGTGGATGTGAAGTATCATTTCATCAGGGAAATGCTCGAGGATAAGCAACTTCAGCTTGTCAAAGTTCACATCACAGAAAATACTGCTGATCTACTTACAAAAGGACTTCCCTCAGAGAGCTTTGCGCATTTTCGCAAGCAGTTAGGTGTAGGGTAGTACATCACTTCTCTACATCTCTTGTATATTAGCTTCTCTCACACTTAAAGTACCACATTAGACTTTAAGTGGGAGGTTGTTGGGGTATAAAGCCCAATGTGGTCGCCCAGGTAAGTGGGCGGGCCGCCAGGTATGTACACATATTCTTTTGTAAAAACCTAATAAGAACTCACTATGCTCTACACATTACAGTAGAGCGAGTTCACCATATCGTCGTGCTCTTCTTCTCGCACTCTCTCTCGCGTCACACTTCCGCTCGTACTCCTTCACGGACCATGCAGCTTCCAGGGAATCTCGCCACCAACAACCACTGAACATATTGTTCAGCACCTCTCTCTTGCACAGCATTTTGTTTCCCCATGCATATCCTCCATCAGCATCATAGAGCCACACTATGCGGCTATGCATAGACACGCGCTTTATTCCCAAGCACTCTAACACATGTTTGTCGGGGACGACTCACTCTAGGAAGGGGGAAAATGCGGCAGGATTATCATTTGTATATACTATTATTATCATCTTACTTCTTTTCTTTTCTTTTTCTTTCCTTTCTTTTTTTCTTTTAAACACACAAGATGTTTTTCAGAGCCTGACAAACCTTAGTTGGCATAATCATGAGCCATACTGTCACCATCTAATACCAAACTAAGAGTATGTATATAAGGGAGGTGACACTAATTTTGGCTAATTTTTGGCCGACTAATAATCATTGTAAATAATTTTCTTTTACAAAAAAGCAAAAAACGACAGATAATCAACAAAAAATTGATAAGTCGAGCCAAGAAATTTGGAATTGACTTTTGAAAGCAAACGCCGAAACTTCAAAGCGAGGACTTTGAACATGGCAAATATGGAAAGATTCGACACAAGATGAATTTTGAGCCAACTTCTGAAAGATCAAAACTGCAGATCGAACGCCACTTGTAAACCGAGTGTCAAAATGCCGAACGATTCAAACCACAGGTGATATGAACAACAAGATATGATCAATGGAGGTAAGTATAAATGGGGCATTCCGGGTAGACTGGGAACACATAGTCAAATGAGGGAACATAAGCTCATTTGCATTCAGAGAGAGAGAGAGAGAGAGAGAGAGAGAGAGAGAGAGAGAGAGAGAGAGAGAGAGAAAGAGAGAGAGAGAGAGAGAGAGAGAGAGAGAGAGAGAGAGAGCCACAGGAGCATAGAGTTTCCAGAGTTGCTTTTGCCCACTGCGACCACCTCGGTGGATCTTACTACACCAGATTTGATAGGTATGATCATTAACCTTGCAAGAGGATGCGTGTGTGTCCCATACTGCATCGACAGTGCCAAAACAACAGATCAAAGCAGTACAAGGTCACAAAATTAGCAAACTAACACGGCCAATGGGGAAGTCCAAACCCATCAAAAACCAGAAATATTTCACCAGTAGACCCCAATTAGCTGACAGAATCAGCCAAGGTAAAAACAACAAAAAAAAGTGCTGGAACATGGATCGCGATCATGTTCCCCAAACCCTAAAATCATGGAAATTTCTACAGGAGCAACAATAGAGGGCCAGGAACAAACTCGTATGACTGGATTTTCAAAATGCATCTCAACATGGATCGCGATCCATGTTCCTTTTTGCCAAAATCAGGATAAAAGTGGCTCACTAGCTAGACAATGTACAAATAGTACTAGTGTTGCAAAATGATCACAAAAAGTGCTCTAAAGATCATCAAACCCTCCTGGATTTCTACTTCCAGTTTGCAAATGGTCTTTTGGTCATGTTCACAGGAAAAAAGGTGGAATCCCTGAGAAAAACTCAGGAGAGGGCAGATGTTGGGATGCCAGCAAGACCTATAAAGAATGGCTAAAGATAGAGTCCTGACAAATTTTCAAATCACTGCTAAAGTCAATTGGGAGACTTCACACTCTCCTCAGAGCCTATCAACAAGCAATTGTAACCTAAGGATGGTGGCAGGATCAAAACTAAGCAAAGGTTTACTTGCAAAAGGGTGAAAATTGCAGGATTCAGTTTGTCTTATCAAAAGGATTCAATGTCTGGTGGAATTTTCCAAGGAACCAGGCAAAGCTATGAACTACAAACCTTAACCATCAGAAATCAAAAGAATGATAGATCTCGAGCAAAACATGAGTCCAAAAAATGGTTGCCAGAAACAGATATGGTCAAAACGGAAAAAACATGGCCATAAACTGAAAAATGGGGCAAACTAAGGAAAAACATGTCCAAAGTTGAAAAAAATTCACCAGTGTACTAGAAAAACCTATGGGAACAAATGTGCACAAGAACTGTATCAAAATTTTATCCAACATGGATCACGATCCATGTACCTTTTTGCCCAATATAAGTAAAAACCATGCCATCTGATTCAGTATGTTCAAGAAAGCCAAGCCACAGAGTTTCAAGCCCTTTGAATCCCAAAATCCACTTCAAAATGCCAAAAAACTCTAAGTCTGCAAATGGTTTCCAAAATTTAGCCCAAGTGTCAAACGATTGATCCAAATCCCAAAAAATTTGGACCAAGGCATAATCTAGATGAACCCTACCAGATGGTATCATCAGATTTCCAAAATGTTGCCCAACATGGATCGCAATCCATGTACCTTCAACCCTAAATCCAGAGAAAATTGTTCAGCAGCATCTCCATATGCACAGGAATAACTTCCCAAAGTTAGAATTTCCAAATGCATCCCAACATGGATCGCGATCCATGTTCCTTTTTTGCCAAAATTCATATGTTACATTACAGTCTTGTGCCTATAGTAATCCTAGATGCACTGGTGAAATTTGATCAAATTTGGAGTAGTTTTGACAAAGTTATGCTCATTTTTTCATTCTATGGTCAAGTTTACACTTTTTGACAATTTTGATCAATGGCTAAAACCTATTTTCACATGCTAAAATTGGCAATAGGATGCCTCAAAGGAAAGCAGAAAGGAAGTGAAATGCGGCACCCTATGAGATAACCGATATCGCATCAAATGAGAAAGCTCACATCACCGAACAGGTACTTGAAGCAATGCCGGCGAACATCTTCATCGGAAGGTTTCAAGCAGCAGACGGAGAAATTGTAAAGGCCACAATCTTTCCACAGGAAATGTGGACTTTGCACCCAAAACCAGGAGTGCAAGCAGGGTGCAAATACCTACACCTAGATAACTTCTTACGACTTCCTCCTTGGGGAACGGGCTTCAGACGAGCTCACGAGCTCATAAGTTCAATTTAGTACAATGGGGAAGCAACTCTGACAGACAAGGATGGGGCAATCGTCAAGGTAAAGATCACAGTGGAAATTATCAATGAACCCCTCCACTTGCCGCAAGGGACGCACAGTCTATTGCAAAAGATGAAGACAATAGACAATGATAAAGCCTTTTTGAAGCAACGAGGCCACAAGTTGACGTATCAAGACCTCATCTACTCAGAAACTAAACTGCCATTGCCCCTTATATCGCAATATTTCAAGGTGTAGAAGTCGCCTAGATATACCGAACCTTTGTTGCACATGGCCGTGGTAATGGCAATGGACTTGGCTGAAGGCAGGGTAGTCAGTCGCGACTTTGGCAACTATCTTCTTGACATTATTGTGGAAGCAAACCTGAGGGGGAGTCAAAGAAGTAAAGCTTACATGAACGGGGGACCAATGCTCACACGTATAGCCTATCAGGCGCACTGGGGATGATTGAGGATCTACCACCTGCAGAAGCGCAGATAGATCTGATCCATAGATCTAAAAGAGCTGTAAGACCAGTGGCAGGACCTTCTACAAAGCCAAAACTAGAAGTCAAACAAACGAGGCAACGTTAAAGGATTCTAATAGCAAGAAGACCGAGTCAGATGCTCGGAGTAGCCAGGAAGAAGGGTTCCACCCAAGAGACACTCCTTCAGAGTACCAGTCTTCAGAGGAGGACCAGGATAGCCCATACACACTTGGATATACACGCTTGCAAAAGAAATCTATGCATGTGGTAGAGGCCCATTACACATTCCAGGAGAACAATGGAAGAAGCTCATGCATTGATGGAAAGGCTCCGCCAACAAAAGCAAGATCAGAAACAAACCCAAGGAACAGAAGCGGATGATGAGAAAGAAGAGGATGAAGCCGATAATATTCCGCTGCTACGTAGGCAAACAGAGGCTTTAGAAAGGATCAAGCAATAGAAGAGGTGGGAAGCTGAAGAAAAAC
Organism: Adiantum capillus-veneris; assembly: GCF_014529385.1. Classification (NCBI taxonomy): domain Eukaryota; kingdom Viridiplantae; phylum Streptophyta; class Polypodiopsida; order Polypodiales; family Pteridaceae; genus Adiantum; species Adiantum capillus-veneris. Next base: position 11,107,986 of record NC_140944.1, read on the forward strand.
GAGAGATTGCCAATGCCATGTGGCAACGCATTCACAATGAACTCAAGTGAAAGATGGAGCAAAGGCAAAGAGAAGAATCAAAGAAGCCACGGATCGATGATCTCGAATCATCTGATGAATCTAGTCAAAGCAGAAAAGAGGAAAGTCACTAGCACGGAGAGGAACAGCACGACACAGGACCAGCAAGGTCAAGACCTTGGTTCTCCCAAGGATGCTGAGCCACTTCCAGAGACTTCGGAAAAAGAGAAAGGAGAAATTGCAAGACTGCCAGAACAAGGAGTGGAGGAAAAGCAGACGGAACACAAAACGGATCAAGAAATGGAGTCCGCACAAACAAAGCCCGTCCCAACCTCTACTGCTCTAAAAGATTCGAAAAAGAGAGAAAAGCAAGCTGAGGTGGTTGAACAATCGGATCATGGCCAAAAAGGCCAGCATAGGCCAAGATCGCCACGCTCACAAGCGGCCATGGAGGAAGGAGTGGAGATAGTTAAATCCTTTGACATTGACGCTCACTTAGAGCAGATCATGCTACAGTTTCAATGTCAAAGGGCTCTTTACAATCTAAGAGAGCTGGAGTTAGAAGATAACGATAAGGGAGCATTTAAAATGGCAGCAGAATCCTTGCAACTAAAGCAACAAATAGAAGCACTAAAGAAGGCACAACTCCAAGAACAATCGGAGTTGCAAAGAGAACAGGAGAATGCAGCCTACTATTACAAGGAAGTGCAACAATTTAACGAGGCGAACTCCGCATTGCAGATCGAGTAGCAATGTCTCGAGGAGGAGCTAACCAGAGAAAGAGAACAAAATGAGAAGCTACAAGGCTTGTATGTGGTGGTTAGCAGATCTCTGACTCAGCTCCTGGCCATACAAGAGAACCCCTCCTCCTCAATGATGACTGCAGGATCTACCTCCTTGAGTCAAGAAATCAAAGAGTTGAAAGAAGTCCTAAAATAAGAGCAATATAGCAGACAGATCATGACGGCAGGTCATAGTGCCCTACAACATGCCAAGGATGAGGAAATCAAAGAATTAAAAAGGCAATTGGTTGAGGCAAGGGGGGATTTAGTAGCTCTGAGAGCAGATCAACCAAAATAGCAGCAGGCCCCAGGGGAATTTGAGTAGGGAGGAGGATTCGAACAATCCACGTTTGAAGCTCATCAAATAGAGGTGCCCACTACCAGCATTGGAAAAGGCACGCAGGAATCTGTGATCCAGCCATGACATCCACTTCGGAGTCGACAAGGGATGAAATTCAGTGCTAGATCTTAGAAGTAAAGGACCCTTCACACAAGGCTTATATGCTACATGAACTGAAGGTGTTGGAATCGGCTGCCCTCCTCATGATCACTCCAGATGAGGTACTAAAGAAATGATCATGGGTACGAGATGATCGCATTGCCATTAATGCGGCAAGAAGTTAAATTATGGCAGCAAAAGATGCTCCCCAAACTTGAACCAAACAGCAAAGGGGACTATAGAGAGGTTCCTGTTACGGCCCTTCAGATTTAGGCCATCATAGACAATCAACGCCTCTGGAGGAAAAAGTGGTTTGATCAGCGACCAACCGGTGAAACCTATTACAGGAACGCTCCCTAGCATCTCAAGATCGACCCCACTTACTGTCCCATCAACAGACAGCGATCCTAGGATAGTTTTTATATTTGGCAAAGCAAAAGACCGGTATTGCTAAACTACCCGGTAATTACAAAGCCTCTCAATAACAACCCCCCATCTGAGTAGTACATGAATCAAACTCTAAAAGGGGTAATCAACATGATGAAGGAGATCCCAGGTCTCGCCTGTCAAATGCTTGTAAAGATTGCCAAAATGCTCATCACATGCATTACAGCTTTTCGTGATATCGAAGCAGCAAAGCATCCCTAGCAAGTTTTTGTCGAAGGTACGCAAGGTTTTTGCTGGAATATGGAGACAGAAATCCCAAGCAGGAATGTCATCATGGGATTGTACGCAAGAGTCATGTTTCTGCCCTCTCATTACCTGCAGACCTTCAAAGAGGCTTTCATGATAGGCTTCTTCGAAATGGACTCTTCCATATTCAACCCAATGACAAAAGATCTGCCAGCCCGCCACATCGCCTACCAAAGTACCCTTAGTAATAATCCCTTCAAAGAGTTGGCCACCAAAGTCAAGATTGAAGCAAGAGCTCAAAAATTCAGAAATCTCACTGCAACGCTCAAAAGAATGCAGTAGACTCGCTCAGAGACAGCTTTCACGAGGATGTGTAATGAATAAGAAGGGGGGAATTTTTGGTGGATACAGGCATATATGGGCGTATGCACACCAAACCCTGTAAACACTCTATTGTTTTGAAGAAAGCCATGTAATTCAACCTAGGATGAGTTGTAACCATGATGTAATTACACAATACCCTCTTTACTTCTCTCAGTCTACACCCTTGTAAGAGGCCGGATGGTCGTGGGAAAGTCCCCTTAACTTTTAAAGTCATTAGCTTGAAGAATCAGAAACGTGCACTGCAAAGGCCTCTTACTACTACAACTTGTAATTTTATTTTCTCCTGAGCTGGTAATCAGAATACGTTTCCAAATAGCACATTGCGTTCCTTGTCTCTTACTCTACAATCTAAGTGTGATCATTACCAATTCTACTGTGGTTCCTCATGCATTGTTTGTGAGCTAAATGCATTGATTTGGAGGTTAAAATGGTCGTTTTTGATGTTTTGACCATGGATAAGTGTTTCCATGCTTAAGGAAGACCTTTCCAAGTACTTTTGTTTCAGTTTTCTGCACATTTTTTGTGATGGATCGTGATTTGTGTACCTTCCTAGATGGTGACAAAACTTGGTAAGATTGAGCCCTTAAGTGTTGTGATACCTTTCCTTAAGTTTTGTGGCGTTCCGGATTTGTTTGGATGCCAAAAAGGCGTGATGACCTAGAGTGGTGAGATCGGACGCATACTGATTGTCTGACTAGGAAGTGGTTGATTTGCTTTTGTCGTAGAATGAGTAGCCCCTAAGTTCACTTTGGTGAGATTGACACTCTCATTAAGTCTCCGTACCCCATCCCGAGTCGCTTCCTTGCATATTGACATTATGTTAGTACAAAAGAGCTATGCTGCAGACGTCCGTCGCAGCAACCCGCTAATAGTCACATCCATTTATTAGACCATTTTGGGCACATAGTATCGTGAGCAATTTCAGTGGCGCAAAATTGTCGGGCACTAAGTACAAACTTGTTGAGGTTACAAGTACTATAAGCAACATGATAGATGGTTGTTTACATATATAGCACAACTATGTTTGGTTAATGAAAATGTTTTATTCTTGGTACCTAGATGTGATTGAGTTTTCAAATTCTACTATGGTCCAACTTTTAATGCAAGATTTTTACATAGTTACCGTGGAAATCCTAGGCATGAAAACGCGAGTTCGGATAGGTTTGTGTTAAGTGCATGCACACTAGGTGTTATGGGCCCTAGTATTTAACACATGCTTGTTTGGAATGGCATGCATGGACATGATAACTTACAAAGATAATTGCACCATAGGTGCAATGTTTCCATGAGATTTAGTGTGGATCTACCAACTACCATACGAGGTGCACACTCGGTATGGGTGTTTGAGGATAGATTGATTAAGTTGTATACATTGTTGGGCAAAAGAAAAAGTGGGACACCTCTATAGCTTTATAGCTCAAGAGCATTAAAATTCAACTTCAGCACCAAAAGGTGGACACCTTGGTATGGGTGTTTTGTCAATAGATTGATTAATTTGTATACATTTTTGGACAAAAGAAAAGGTGGAACACCTCTATAGCTTTGTAGCACCAAAAAGTATACCAGAACCACTCTTAGTAAACCCCAACCAAAAGGCCTATGCTCCCTTGGGAATTTACGTGCACACATCCATCCAAAGGACTATAGCACATATGAGCAAAACCCTATCAAAGCACGGATGTATAGCACACACGGACCAATGCATATGAAGACAAGGGCCTCCCCTTTCACAATTGAGCATCACAAACCCACAATTTTGACATCAATTTCACAACTCATAGATACATGCCATGTTGGGGAAATCTAAGGTGGATGTAGCCGATGAGGGGCCATGGCATGGAAGAGGCCTGTAGAGAATTGAACGAGAAAGCGAGAGAGAGAGAGAGAGAGAGAGAGAGAGAGAGAGAGAGAGAGAGAGCAGAGATTTGACACCAATAAAAAACACATGCTTGCTATTGTTGATTGATAATTAAAAAACCTTACAATGTATATAAAGCCACAAAAAAGGCCATGCAAACTTAACTTGTAGCTGCTTGTTTATCTGCATGCCACAAGAGGTGTTCCCAATGGCATATGCCACTTAACCTGGGCTTGGATACCTAACTGGAAACCTAAAAATCCCCCCCTCAAGCCCGAACTGGACAAGCAACTCATGATACCTTGAGTTTTTGGTGTACTCGTCAACAGTGAGTTTTAGGTTTTCTCACCAACCAAGGATTTCTGGTGTATCCATAACCTGGTGCTATGTCAGTAGAACCCCCCTTGAACAGATAGGGTGTAGGTCAAAAAAGTTAGCTACCAAACATGGAGTTTTTGGTTCACTGCCAAACCTTGGATTTAAGGTGTACCCAGTAACCTCATGAGAAGTGATAACAATAGGCTGAGAACTGGAAAAAATGGGAGGTCTTACCATTTAGGGATGGTAGTGTCTATACAAATTTTGATATGATGAAAGCTGACAAGCATGACAATAATTGACAATGTAAAAGAAAAAGCTTTGACTAGAAAGTTTATGACAAAACAAGAGTATAACACTGAATTGGTAAACTAAGTTGTGAAAACTTGTACTGCAATCTCGAAGCAGATGTGGATGTTCAGCATCTGTTTATGTACCTCTTGGTTCTTGAAGCAAATCTTCTTTGAAAAGATAGTTCGACAGTTGTCGGAGTGATAGAGCTTGCTATGCATGCATTTGAATCTTGTCCAATACTGACATAGACTTAGAAAGTCAAATTTGGAATGAAATATTTGAATTTGTTGAGTTATTGAATAGTCCATCTTCAAGCTTAACTGCCTATGTACTTGCATTTTAAATGCTTGTCGGAAATACAATTGCAACCCACTAGCAAACTTAGTCTCCTACGACGAGACAGCAATACTTTGATTGATATGCCGGACTGCGGGGTGTGAATGGCTTTATGTGTGAGTTATCACACTGTGTGGGAACCCTAGTTTCAATAGGGGTGATTTACGCAAATCCTTTGAAAGAAAAAAAGAAAAAACGAGTCTGCAGCTTAGAGACACAGCGCTGCTTGTTCTCTGAAGTATCGAAAAACCGCCACAGGGTGGCCTTGACGAGTCTTGCCCGCCTTGCCAGTGCTAGTACACAGAGAATAGTAGGTTATGCTCGGCCTCGTATGCACGCTATGCTTCCCTCTGTGATGCCCTGCGTTGCTTGCTCTAGTCAACCTTGCTCGATCTCTGGCTGCCTTTACTGCTCACGGGCCTGGCTGTCATTTGTTAGCCCTCTGTGGTGGAGCCAGTTGAATACTATAGCCCCTGCCGGTTATTCAAAAGCTTTTTGCTCGCTTGTCTTCCTGCTGTGAGCCAACTTGAGTGCCTTCTGCACCACCCTAGCCAACTTGGCTATGAAGCAACAGCGCCAAGGTTAGCCTCGCTTGGGTGCTCTGATACCATATGTTGGGGAAAGCTAAGGCGAATGTAGCCGATGAGGGGCCATGGCGTGGAAGAGGCCTGTAGAGAATTGAGCGAGAGAGAGAGAGAGAGAGAGAGAGAGAGAGAGAGAGAGAGAGAGAGAGAGAGAGAGAGAGAGAGAGAGAGAGAGAGAGAGAGAGAGAGAGCAGAGATTGGACACCATTAAAAAACACACGCTTGCTATTGTTGATTGATAATTAAAAAACATTACAATGTATATAAAGCCACAAAAAAGGCCATGCAAACTTAACTTGTAGCTTCTTGTTTATCTGCATGCCACAAGAGGTGTTCCCACTAGCAGATGCCACTTAACCCGGGCTTGGATACCTAACTGGAAACCAAACATGCCCTCCCAATCAGTTTGCATGCAATTTGCCAGAGGCTGCCATAGCCATAACCCTGCAGATAACTAGTCGTGACTTAGAGATCACAACTCCAATTGGGGCACTTTAATGAGCCAAGGCTTCTACCATGTCAAAACAAAATTACAAAGACCCAGCACATAATTATGTCATGACATCCAACAAAGAAAGGCTAATCAGGGAGCCACCCTTGACATAGGAAAGTCACCAAAGCAAATACTGTATGGATCCATGGAAACAACTAGGTTCATAGAGATAATTCAAGAAAGAAGGGGGGGGATCCTGGCCTTTGAAAAACTCAAGAATTTTGATGAATGGAATATGTTAATTGACACCGCTTTAACAAATTCTCATAGATAAGGACCCTATGTTATCCACCAGGTGGCTCCCCTATTAGCCAATGTATCAATGACATCTAAGAGTTTTCATGGCTTAGCACGTGCATGCTACCAGTGTAATCTATTGTGGTTGTCAATATAATTCACTCACCATTGTGAGTTTTACTCCCAAAAGAAGGAAATCCACCAAAGAAAATCATGTATGGAGCCACAAGAGGTAGACCCACTGCCACGGGTGATACCTCTCCCATACGGGACCCTAGGTGCCCCAAAGACGCATGAACTGATAAATAGGCATACCATAATCAATCTGCATAACAAGGGGAGTCCAAGCACTCCATCACCAGCTATTGAGGAGCCTTCACCAAAATAATTGTTGGAATTAGGGTTGCAAGAAAACACATAGCTTGGAGAGATGAAGGAAGATTAAGGCACATAACGAACAGTGTATTACTTAGTGTGCAATGGAAAGATAAGTTAGCCATAGAGTGATGGACATATATACAATGCACGAGGGAAAAAATCTCCTAGTGAGGGAAAAAAGGCCCTAGTGGTCCTAAGTCTGTTCACAGACATCACTACCTGTATATGGTAACAAATCCCCCTTGAAAGTAATGCAGTGAACAAGAGCTGGCACATAGAATATAGGGAAGTGCCATGCCCTGAGGACATGATCAGTCCACAAAGGGGAGTAAGCCTAAAGCTTTACAGAAAGCTTTGAACTTCTCAGGAGACAATGCCTTTGTGAAAAGCTCTACAAGGTTCTCATGTGTTGGCACATAAGATAAGTTGATCTCTCCTGCTAAGAGCCTCTCCCTGACATAGTGGTAATGCACCTCAATGTGCTTTGTGTGAGCATGAAAAGCTGGGTTCCTTGCAAGTGCCAATGCGCTCTGACTGTCAATGTAGGTAGTGTTGGCAGTGTCCTGCCCCAACACCCAAATCAGCCATAAGGCATCTAAGCCATACACAGTCAATCGTAGCTATGAAGACCATGTACTCACCCTCACAATTGGAAGTGGCCACAATAGTTTGCTTCTTGCTTAACCATGATATGCATGAGCTACCAAGCATGAAACAAAAACCACTTGTGGACACTCGTGTGTCAAAACAACCAGCCCAATCTGAGTCTGAAAAAGCATGTAAGTCTGGCGTCAATGAGCCCCCCTTGGGATAAAACAAGCCAAGATGTAAAGTGCCGCTCAAGTAGCAAAAAATCCACTTGACAGCCTACCAATGCTTTGACCTTGGGCTATGCATGAATCTGCTGACCTGTGAGACTGCAAATTGAATGTTCGGCCTCGTGTTGTATACATAAATAAGGCAATCAACATCAATTTGGTAAAGAGTGACATCAGCAGGATCACCAGCATCATGAAGACTCAATTTCAAACATGTTTCCATGAGAGTGGCACTAGGTTTGCAATCCTCAAGTTCAAACTTACATAGCAATGTCTCTATGTAACCTTTCTGACACAAGGCAATACCACCATCAGACTGCTTAAATTGTATACCCAAGTAATGATGCAACATCCCCAAATCTTTCATCTTGAAAGTTAGCATTCATATCAATCTTAAATTCAAAAATATGTCTCTCATTAGTCGAGTGATTAGCAAATCATTCACATAAAGAATGACAATGAGAAGTACATCACCCTCACGCTTTACATACAATGTGCTTTCTATTGGACTGTTACAAAAGCCTCGATTGACCAAATGAGTGTCAGCCTTCTCATACCAAGCACAAGGACATTGCTTCAACCCATATAAAGCTTTCTTACATTCGCACACTTTATCCTCTTATCCTTTCTTGAAAAAACCGCGAGGCTGCATTACATAAACTTCCTCAAACATGTCACCAAATGCATCATATTCAGATTGCTTGGCAGCCATCCAATTTTTTGAATTCTGTGCTTCCTCAAAAGACATAGGTTCCTCAACATCATGTAAGTTAAGACACAACCAAATCATTATAATCTAATGCATAAGATGCATGGCGAGAACCTGAATGAGTATGACTAGACAAAGGTGCATCCAATTTACTATCATGAAAACTATGCACCATCCATTTAGGCATACCTCTAGCCTGCTCATTCTCATCCCTTTCCTCATCAAGTACATCATGTACATCTGCCTCAATAATAGACTGATCTATAACATTTTGAGGAACCCCCATAGGCTGTACATTTGCCTCATTGGAATTTGCATTCGAACTTTCACCAGTGAAAAGAGGCAACAAAGTGTCATAAATGCCCTATAAGCTTACATTACAATAAATTCCAATCATAAATCTTGTGTGCAATCTATGCAGATTCCATAAGAATTCTCATGCAAAATGCTATATCACAAAAAGCATGTGTGCACATTGTTCATGTCTTTCAAATCTTAATCAAAATCAACCTTGCCAAACGTTGTGCATAAAGGGGAAGCATACATAAAATCCTCTTTGTGTGGAGTTAATTCCACCAAACAGGTCTTGCCCTGCATGGTTTTGTGTCGCATAATATCCCACATATAGAGCTTTGCGAAATCTTTGGAACCATGTGTTTCTTTACTTGAAGCTTCCAAAGAAGTAGTAGCAGTTGTGTTGTGGAGGAAGACACTATTGTGTTGGAATCAAGCCCTTGCTTGTAGATTCATGGTCATTTACTAATCTTACATGCCTTGCATTCCAAGTAGTAGCCTTGCTTACATGCATCAAATATCATTGACTAACAAAATTAGAAGATCTCTCTTCAGACATGTGTTGAAGAAATATGCCTTGGTATTCTGTCTATGGTGACTAGTGTGAGGGCAAGGTTCCTACGTGTTGGGGAATTGAATCGTGCTAGCTAGGGTGGATGAAAGATAAACATAGTGCAATTGTGTGAGTGTGTGTAAGCAAGATTATCACTCAAGTGAATTAGGTTCCAAGATATAATTATGGACTCATAAACACAATCTTTAGTATTGACTTAGCTTAGAACAGGCTCACCATAGATAAGCATGTAGTGCAAACTTGAACTGTGTAGTTTATTCATGAAAGTGAGATTTAAGTAGCTCTACAACTTGACTCCATTACATGTGGGATAATTCCTCCTCTTCCCTCCTTGACTCACACTTTAGGACAAAGCTCACACTTTACAATCCTCCCCTTGAGATTTGGATTAAGACAAAATGTTGAAGATGCAATATCCACATAGGATGATAAGTTCGTAGTCACACAGGATGGTAAAAACCACACAGGCTGACAAAATCCACACAGGATGATAATATCCACACTGGAAAATAAAAGTCCTCCCCTACAAGTAGAGAGCCTGTATCTTCAAAGTATGTCATCATAAAAGACAAGGTTATTCTTGCCTTTGTCTTCTTCTTTGTCTTCTACCATATGAGCTGATCCTTTGTTCGGTCCCTTTCCTTCGTAGATTCTATTGTTGCTTCTACTACTTCTGCTTTCTCCACTGCTACTGCCTCCATTTGAGTAGCATTGAGAAGGAGGGTGTCCCTTCTTACCACATTTGTTGCAAGGTTTGTGTGTGTAGCAGTCTTTTGCTACGTGTCCCATTATTCAACATTCATAACACTTTCTTCCAGTTGATGATGTTGATGGTGAATATCTTCCCCTTGAGGATGTCGTGACAAAAGCCCCTCCTGATGAGGTTAATGAACCTTTTTGCTTTCTTTCTTTTGCTTGGATTGAGTTGATGACATCTTGGAAAGGTGGAGCCAGTTCTTTTTCTTCAAGAATTGTGGCTAATTGGTCATAGGAAGGTGGAAGTGCACTTAATAGTACGACCACTTTGTTGTCTTCTGGTACTTCTACTTGCATGTAAGTGAGTTGCGTGACAATGCTCTTAAGCCTATGTCTAGGCTAGCAATGTCCTCCCGTTCAGTCATGATGATCTTGTAAAGTTGTCTTTTGAGACTAACTTTACTCCTTTTGGCCTTGTCTCCAAAATTACTTTCTAGGTCATGCTAGGCTTCATGTGCATGCTTACATTCGTCTATGAAATGCACATAGTTGTCATGCAAGGAGGTGATGATTATTCCAAACACTTGTTTGTCTTTGGCCGAATTCTATGCACTTGTTATGAGTGTAGGTGCCCTAGTGTGCACTCCATTGGGTTCGGCTTGTTGCTCTAAGGTAGTGCTAATGACAGACCATAAACATTTTTTCATTCCTTAACTTTGTTTTCCAAATGTGAAATCCCTCCCCGTTGTACTTCTCAATTCCCTTTTCCCCTATTGTGCTAATAGAGGGGTCTTAGCTTAGGAGACTCTCCTAGCCAGTGTCTACCTCTTTACACGAGCATGAATTCCCCTTTGAGGATGATAGAAAATTTATTTGCAATTTATTGTGCTTGGCTGAAAAATTTTAGGTTTCATTGAGAGAGAGAGAGAGAGAGAGAGAGAGAGAGAGAGAGAGAGAGAGAGAGAGAGACCCTTTTGTGAAGCTCCTCTTCACTTGGAGTGAAGTTCCTCTTCACAAAAACGGAGTGAGAGAAATTCAAAAGCTTCTTTGGACTTCCTTTGAATGTTCGAAGTGAAAAAAAAATTAAGATTTGCTTTGGCTTAATGCGGCCAGTGTGGACTTGGAAGTGCTACGCTACAGTATTGCAGGTCAGCAGCTCGGTGACCTAGAGCCTTGCACCAGCTTGTTGAGCTTGACGAGGATGAGGATGAGTGTCACAATTTCTCCCTGTTGTGAGGCTTGGCAGTGGCTTGGCTTTGCAAGTCGAATCAATAGGTAAGAAAGTTGGCAGACTGTGTGGGAGCATGCCCTTAAAGGGCTCGTAGCTTAGAGGTTCAGGCCAATGATCGTGGGATAGGATCTTTGGTAAAGCCAAGCACCGCGGGTAGGGCCGAGCAACCGGGTAGTGTCTCAGAGCAGGCGAGGTCAGGCCGAGCATGCGCGGGCAGGCAATCCCACAATCGGGTAGGCGCGGGTAGATGGACAAGATTTTCGGGCAGCGGGGGCAGAGCATCGGACAGGACCATCGGATGAGCCGAACAGCCACCTTTGAGGCACATACGAGAACTTTTGTCCGTTTGGACCCAGAAACTGGTTTCAATTTGCTTGACTAGCGTGTTTGAAGTCCGCTCAAATGGCCTAGTGACAACGAGTGTGAACGTCGTCTTTGAGCCTTGACTTTTAGCCTTGCATGGGTTCTTACCAAAGGGGGGGTGGCTCAATTCTGCAAGAAAAATAAAGAATGGAGATTAAAAGCTCGAGGTTTGTTCAAAGTGTTAATTGATGAGGTTTAGCTTAAAGTTAGTGAGGATGGGCTTGATTGAAAGCTCTCGATAAGGGCTCTACACACACACCAATGATAAATGCCAATTTTGCTAAAATAAGGAGCATATTTTGAATGCAAAATGCAGGTTTTGAATGAAAAGTTTATGAACTCTGACGCTAATTAAGCTTCCAATTAGTCAGTGAGTAGTGGCTCAAGAGTCGTTAACTCAAGAACATGTTCATGCTAGCCAGTAGAATACTAATTATGCATGAGATATGCAATAGGAGAGTTAATCTAATAGATCTAGCTAATGATGATTAAGAAATACTAATTTGTACAAATATGCAATGCATAATAGCAAACCTAGCTAGCATAACCGTGGCTCTAATACCACTTGTTGGGGAATTGAATCATGCTAGCTAGGGTGGATGAAAGAGAAAAACATAATGCAAGTGTGTGAGTGTGTGTAAGCAAGATTATCACTCAATTGCATAGGCTCCAAGATAGAATTAGCTTGGACTCATATAAACACAATTAGCTTGAATTAGCGAAGCCATGATGCCAAAAAGTCTCCATTCAAAATCATAGAGTATCTAACGTATACAACTAGACAAAACAAGGCAATATGGATATTTCTCTTGAACTATGCAGGAAGGACTCCACAATCCGGAAGATACACAAGACCAACGCAATGACAAGCATGTCATTAACCTCCCATCCACTTTCTTTTATAGAGCCATGCTTAACACATGACAGACCTTGCTCTCATAGCCACCATAAGACCCTTTCCCTCAGAGGTAGTTCCTTCATTGCAAATATATGGACATACCTCTTGTAAAGATTAACATATCCCAGAAAAGAACTCAATTCCAATACATTAGAAGGCGGTATAGCTTGCTAGAAACTTCTGGCTTTGTCTTGAGCCATTTCAATACCATTCCTAGAAACCACATGGCCTACTAGATGTCCCTTTTATATCATACTTATATACTTAAAAGGATTCATACATATTCTCTTCTCTCTGCATCTTTGAAAAACCATTTTCCGAAAAAATAGATGAATTTTTTTATCGAGTATATGGTAAAGTCTTCAACAAATATAATCAATAACAAGTTGTGCAAGAACTCGTTGAAAAAGTATATCAAACACCTTTGAAATGTTACTGATACACCTTTGAAATGTTGTCAAAGCATTGTATAGTCTAAATGGCACTACCAAATTCATAAAAGCTCCCCATTCAACAATAAAACTTGTCTTTGCTCTGTCTTCTAAAGCTATTTTCAACTCATTGTAGCCACTATATATATACATAAAACTATACATCTCATGAAAAAAAAAAATCATCTAGCATAATGTTAGTGAATGGAAAAGAAAATGGATCCTTGATTGTTTGAGTATTTAACTCAAAGTCTCCGAGGTTGCACGGGCACAGATTAGTCCTTTGGAGTAAGTACTATCTGCTTTTGAAGCACTGTTTGTTCTCCTTAATTTATTAAGAACGTTATCCAATGATAAATTGCAAAAAATGCCTAATCGATATATTGGCCAAGGGCGATGTGCCGTTAGTGGAGGAATCTATTTTGACGTAGGAGAAGCCCTTCTCACAATGGTTGAAAATGCACGTATGTTGGTGGTAGCTTGAAAGATGAGCATACTAACACTAGAGTTTGGGATCTTATCTAGTATTTCTACATTACTAATACTTAATGTGCAAGGGTGTATTGAGTGTGGACAAAACAATGAAGGCCAAGAACTCCACGTTAAAGAAGCTACATGCACACGCCACACATGATTGTGGAATGTCTCTTAGCGATGCAGTGCAGGCTTTCTGACAAAAGCACTTTGGCAAGGCTTTTGTGTGATGGAGGCAAACCATACGAGCTACCCACAACACAGAGGAGTAGCTACATTTCGCTTGTATTATACGACACATGCTATACAATTATTGAACTATACAATATTAAAATCTTGTGTTATGAATGGTGGAGTTATTCCTCTTGTTTTTTGTAGATGGTGGTTGGGTGCCCTTAAAATAGATCTTTGCACAGATTATACCCCGATCATGCCAGTGATGCATGGGTGGAGTCTGAGATAGAAGAGAGCAGTCTCTATCCTGATGATTGGATAGAGAAGCTCCATGGTAAGGAAATGTGGAGAGACTGTCCATGGTTTTTGGACTATGCGGATGGTGAATTTTTCAAAGACGAAGTTGAAGCATACAGGTAATGTTTTTCTTGTTCAACTAATGTCTTTAATTTGCTATATTGTCCTCACTTTTGTTTGGACTTTCAACATTGCACAAGAAGGTTAAGGGTACGGGAAAAAGCGGAAGTGCCACCATCAATCAACCTCCCACCAATGACATTTCCCCTAGCACGACCGAGGGATGTCAAAGCCCAAAAATTGCAATGGACACACCTAAACAAGGTAAGAAGAGAGGACGACCAATCATCAACATTTTTTTAGAGTTCTCAGAGGAGTTTCAGAGCGAAAGGAGCGAGCATGAAGGTGGCGGGTCAGATTATGAGCAAGGTGATTCTAAATGTCACTTGGAGTCACAGAGATTTAGTACTTCCCAAGCTTCAAGATCCCGAGGGCCCGAGTGAACCATATCCATTGCTACTGGACAAAACGAGGGCAGCCACCCAATTTCTATTCGGCTACTTGAACCACTTGACTCCTTTCCACTAGGTAAGAAATGCCACCACAAACAAATGCCTATTTTGACAACAAGAAAATTGTGGTACCTAAGATTTCATTAAATTTTGCGCTTGACATAGTTTTGGCTTACCCTAACGGAAAAATGACAAAAATTTTAAGTGTTGGGGTAGTCCTAGTTCATCTTGCAGTACTTGCTGATGTATTCCATCTACGGAAGGCTATCATGGATCCAAACATTTCTTCTGAGTGAATTTATGACACTTTGGATTCCACTTTTCAATCTTCTTTTGCATGGTATTTATGTATTGTAGGAGCCTTCGAGTGATCCAACGTTTGATTGGATCTCTCTTACACTCTGGCAAAATTGAGCTTGACTAGTGGCTTGGAGGGGTGCGACTTGTGTGGGTAGACCTTTCCACACATTGCAAAATTGATTCTGGCATTAGTGGCTTACCCCGAGGGAATGCATTCTCTGTTGAGATTGTTGCCAGTGTGTTCACCTTGGCTGCAGAGTTTTTACTATCAGAGGGCACAGTTGTCATGGCGTGTCGGGTAGACCACTTAGCACCCATCACCAAGGAGGCCCGCTTGCACAATTTTTTCCATCTTCACACTATTTTTTTTCATATGGTGTCATGCACATACGCTGTGATAGATGACTTCACGGATCCATGAATTTATCAACCATTTCTCCACAAATTTCATGGTTGGTAGATATTGGTGTGTGTTTTGTTTGAAACAGTACTCATATTGCATGTCATACCTTATTGCTAGTCATGATCACACGTAAGGCATTCCAGTGATTCCACTATATGATCATCAAGCAAGAGATGTGGCAACTGACAACGATGGGTTTGAGTTTGATTATGACATGATCCGAGAGCCACTACGGGACTTGACATGGAAGCTAGATGCCCTTGGAGAACCATTTTGGCATGGAGTGGAGAGGAGCAAGTTCTTTGCTCGATAATTGTAGGAGGTCACTTTTATGCTTGATTTTTGCCACAAAACTAGTCCGCTAATGTGCCATTGAAATGTCTGCTAATGTTTGTGCTTTTTGTGAACATGTAGTTGTTGAGTACCTTCACAAAGGTTGGGGATGCAGTTTTAGATAGTCTAGCACGTTGTGGTGGCTTGGCAATGGAGTGAGAGCATCTACAATGACATTGCATCAGCATTGATCGGGACAAGAAATTATTTTTGGCATGTATTCAATTGCAGCAGCTGCTAGTCTAGGATCGACTCATCATGTGGACGAGGTTTCAAATAGAGCACAGTCAGAGTCACCCTCGTCTCCTTTACGATTTCGCCAAGAGTCGATTGTGCCATATGCTCCTCCTCCAAGTAGACTTCTAGCCGTAGTTCCTAGTGGTTGGCCACTATTTCCCACACTGCCCATGGGGCCTCCACCTTCACACACCCAGTAGCACAACCCCCATAGGATTTGTGACTATCGAGAACCTAAATCCCAAATTGTATTGATTATTCCATATTAACTTATTTCTTGTAATGGCACATCTAAACTTAGTGGTTGGTCATACTATGTTTTAATTTTTGCTCAATCTGATATGTGTTTGCTCTATGTTTTTTATTTTTGTAATTATGTTTAATTTTTGAAGGAAAGTCAATCGATATGGTTAATATTTTAGTAATATTTTCTTCTTCGTAATATTTTAAATGAAAATATTACGAAGGACATGGTGTGAAAATATTACGAAGGACATGGTGTGAAAATATTACGAAGGACATGGTGTGAAAATATTACGAAGGACATGGGGTTTTTTTATAAATAGCCAAAGACCACTAGTTACAATTGATTCATTCATGCACAAGTCACCCTAATTCAGTATCTACTTTCTAAAGTTGTTCCTTGAGTTTTCTCTCATTCACATATTTATCATGCCTAGGGGAATCGCGGACAACGCGATCGGCGTGGTCAACCCCCTCCCCTGTTGACCCCATCAACATTGTGCACACCAATTATATTCTCAATAGTGTGTAAGATATGAATGCAATATGCACAATAGAGAGTGCACACAACTACACAGACTCTCTCCGTGCAGTTGACAAGGCCACAAGTTCTATATTCAATGCCATACAAAACCTTGACTTCAATGCACATCCTACTGAAGGGGATATTGATCAAGTTGTTGTACTAGCCAACAATGCAAGTATGATTTGGGGGGAACATGGTTTTCGCACCCCACAGGAGTGTGCATCCTTCAAACGACATGTGGAGGCTTGGGTAGAAGTGTGGATGGCATACATTGCTGGGGCAAGGAAAAGCCAATGGACCCAACAACAACAACAACAACAACAACAACAACTAGATCTCACCTTTCCTTGCTAATTTTGGAGAAATAAGGCCTTGACACCATATTAGCATATTGTAATGTTTTTTTCTCCATATCTATCTTATTGTAGTTGTTGTTTTAAGTTGTGTACTTTAAACCCTTTTAACAACAGTCTGTGGTGTTTTTATTGCAATCTTTAAATGTTGTTTAAAATTGTATATCGTTATTATGGAGTGTGAACCGTTAAAACTGATTTGTTGCACGTGTACAAGTGCTCACAAGTGTGAAAAATTAGAAGGACACTTATCACATTGGTGGTTAATCTTGTTGCCCAACATATATCACAACATTTGAGAAGACAAGTTGCATGTATGAGTAAGAGGATAGTGACAGAGAGAGATTTATAAATTGTGAATGTTTGATAGAGAGAGAGACATAGAGAGAGAGAGAAGCAGATGATGATGAAGAAGAAGAAGCTTGGGTGGTATAGTGATAGAACCATTTACTACCTTTTTTTAACACACATGCAACCATCGTCAAAGCACACACATATCTGAGAGAGAGAGAGCAATGGAGAATCAAGAGAGAGAATAAAGTTGAGAAGGGAGAAAGAATATTCTTGGAATTTGCTCGTCGGATTCCAAAAAAGCGCTCGTCAAAAAATGCTCGCCACAAAATTACGTCCATGTGAACTTATATCCCTATAGTGCCAAATCTCCAAACCTGTGCCAATGCTTCTAATCCCAAGTCAATGGGAAATACCTCGGCACGTGTTAGAAGCCTTGCTTCTCATTAAATATATCAAAGCACTTTGATTTGCATAGCAGGTAATCCTTTCTAAGTTAAAGGTTTAAACATAGAAAAACTTGAAATTGTTTAACCATGTTGCCCTGCTGTGGCCAGTTGTCCTAAACCTTTAAGAGATAATCTCTTTTTGAGAGGAAATTTCAGCCTGATTTTGTTGTATGTGTTGGAACCTAGCTCGTATCCATATTTCTTCTAGAGTGAGAGTTGTCGTATATACCATGTATGCCCTCTTGGTTTATGTCAGACTAACACCTAGTAAAATAATCGGTAGACACATTGCAAAGTCTCCCAAGTTTGTATGTTGAAAGCATATTCCAAACTTTGGAAGCTGCTATGCAATATGTCTTAACCAAAAATCCTTGCTACGCATACATGCTATTGTGCGCATAGCCAATGTATGCTCCTGTCGTGATACGGTTATCATGGAAAATTTAATTCGACCTTGTCAAGAACAGTTATAGCTAATCGATCGTGTCGAATAGTATACCATATTGAGAATCGTAAATTGCACTCACAAAGTGTACCTTAAATTATCCAATGGTGCCTCAAAGCAAGTGTTCTCCATCTGCTTCAATGAGAATGGTGATAAAGATTCGGCCATGCCGAGCAGCTTGGCACCCGCCATCAAGTCAAGCAACAAGCCTTGCCAATCTCGTGAGATTCTTATGAAGTCCTTATGATAACTTTCCTTGCCGTTGTAATAATCAAACTATTTCAATCCAAAAAAGAATCAATAAATTCTTTGTCGGTTACTTTTGCTTGGTTCATAGGATACATCTATTAATTGCCAATAGATGTCCAATTTCCTTCTGCCGAGAGTCTTGACCAATTTGCAAACCAGTGAAGGCTATAATTGCTTGTTTGTGACCATCATATCTATGACGGTCCACAACCAGCACCATGCCTTGCATGGATTTTGTATCAGTTAGGTAATTGCCATCGCTCGTAAGTCAAAATTTCTTCGTGCTTCAAATTCTGCCCTCCTTAAGAGCTTGATCAAATGTCTTAATACGACCACCAATCTACTCCAATTTCAATCTTTGCGACCATGAAGAATATTGTCTCACAATCATAATTGTAGACTTTTGACCACTGCCAGGTAGTTGGTTTGTCAAAAAAACCCGAAGCCACTCGATCCCTAAGTCTTCAAAGTGATTGTTTTCTTAAATGTAGCACCTGGAAAACCTTTGCATGTTGAAATTGCTAAGCTTGGAGGGCTTCTTGTTGTTGAACCTACTTGCCCCTGCCAATGTTGCTACTCTTGAGTTAGAGAAACCTCATAGAGTTGGGGGGGGGGGGGGGGGGGGGGGGGGGGGTCCCAAAAGCTCCAAAAATAAAGAAAAATAAAAAACCTACTTTGTCATAGCACTGCAATGAAGGTCAAATGAAGATGGATGATGGTGTTGCCCATGGGTCCCCTTTGCCTTGGCATCAATGACAACAAGAGCTTGTCTTCTTCGTGTGCTCTTGACAAGCCCTATCTTGCTCGATTTCATGTAGGGTTGCAAGAAAACACACACAGCTTGGAGAAGATGAAGGAAGCTCAAGGCACACAACAAAGAGTATATTACTTAGTGTGCAATGGAAAGATAAGATAGCCCTAAAATGATGGGCGTATATAAATGCACAAGGGAAAAAAACTTGTAGTTAGGGAAAAAATGCCCTGGCGGTCCTAAGTGTGTTCACACACATCATTACCATAGGTATATGGTAACAAATCCCCCCTGGGAGTGAGGCGGTGAATGAGAACTGGCACATAGAGTATAGGGAAGTGCCATGCTCTGAGGACAGGATCAATCCACAAAGGGGAGCAAGCCCAAAGTTTTGTGGAAGGCTTTGAACTTCTCACGAGACAATGCCTTTGTGAAAATCTCTCTCCTGCTGAGAGCCTCTCCCTAACATAGTGGTAATGCACCTCGATGTGCTTTGTGCGAGCATGAAAAACTGGGCCGGTTATGATTAGCCTCGGTGAGAGGCGGTAGACGTCTATCTTGTAATCTTAAGCACCTCAAGGCTTGCCCTGAGCTTGAGGCAGGTTTGTATATTTTTTGTTGTGCTTAATACAATCCACACACAAATTGTGAGTTTTGCCAAAAAAATAAATAAACATTTGAAAGCTTAATGATAAGCCTTCACTTTTATTATAAAGTATGCAAGCATATGAGCATGTGTGTGTGAGTAGAGAACAGATAGACCATCTCTGTAAATGTGTGTGTGCGCATGCATGTGTGGGTGTGCGCACGTGTGTATGTGGGGGTGTGTTTAAGTAGAGGGGGGGGGGGGGAGTGTGTGTGTGTGTGTGTGTGTGTGTCTTTGTCTGTGTTAACGAGGGGAGACGTGGGAAGAGAGACCAAGAGTGTGTATGTGATTGAGGGGTAGTGGGAGAGGGGGGGGGGGGGGGGGTAACTCGTCGCTTGTGGGGAGAGGGGTTTGTTTTCTTTTAGTTTTTTTGTTTGGCCTTCTTTTGTGAATTTAGGCGGGGGTATGTGTGAGAAGAGGCAAAACATAGAGAATGTGTGTGTGCATACATGCTTGCACATGTGGATGTGTGTGTGTGTGTGTGTGTGTGTGTGTGTGTGTGTGTGTGTGTGGAGAGAGATGAGAGAGAGAGAGAGAGAGAGAGAGAGAGAGAGAGAGAGAGAGAGAGAATGAGGGTGGGGGGAGGAGGCAAGAGACTAACAGTTTTTTTAGGTGTTTGGGTGTGTGTGTGCGCGTGTGTTGGGGGGGTGGGGGGAGTAGAAGAGATAGAGAGCAAGTGTGTGTGCCAATGAGAATGGGGGGGAGGAGTTGAGAGAGACCAAGAGAGGGGGGTTAATTAGTTCAATTTATTAATTTATCACTTTTTTTGTTTTTTAGTTCATGTGTGTGGATAGAGAGTGGCAGAGGAGGGGGTGGCAAAGACTAAGTGTATGATAAGGTTGTGAATAGAGACAAGAGAGAGCAAGATTTTGTGTGATAGTGAGGGTGGTGGGAGCAAACGAGAGAGACCAAGAGTGGCGGAAGGTTGAGCTTGCCTATGGGGGAGTATTTTGTTTTTGTTCTGTGTACGCATTTTTTTGCTCACATTTTCATTGTTTAGTAATCGCAAGTCCAATTCAAGTATTCCGTCTTGTGTCAAGTCTCTCTCTCTCTCTCTCTCTCTCTCTCTCTCTCTCTCTCTCTCTCTCTCTCTCTCTCTCTCTCTCTCTCTCTCTCTCTCTCTCTCTCTTTGTGTGTGTGTGTGTGTGTTTATTTGGGAAATACACACAAACCATAAGTTAAAATATATAAAAAACAAAATGAATTACAAGAAACACCATGCTCAAAGTGAGCCATGGAATCCATAGAGCATAGAGTTGTTAGATCAAATAGTCCAGCTAACAAGGGAGCCACCCTATTGAGCATAACAAGAGAAAACAAGAAAACCTAGCAAATACATGGATGCCACCATATCTTGGGAGCTATCACCACACACTTTCTTGTCCATTGTACCACTTGAAGATGCAAAGGCACATCCAAAGGGGCCATCACAATGCAAATCCGATCCAATCATGGCTACGACAAGAGTCCAGAATGCCAAACCATCACAACCAAAGTCACCAACCAAAACCAAGCACCCAAGAATCACATCTTGACCACATGAATATCCCTTCTACAAGATGTAGTTAGCCCAGCCTTGCACCCATGCAACAATCTATGGCAAGGAGGGAGGGATAGCCCCCGATGAGCCCCTCAACAAAATGGAAGTTGTTCGCACTGTTGAGGGATCCTTTGCCCCCTTGAATCCATCCTCTATCATAAAATCTAATATCTAACCAACACAAATGATTTTCTGATATTAAACTGATCATTTAATGTGGGACAATAAACGGGAACAAGGATTAGGATATAGACATGTGCTTACAGATCTATCTCAACACGGGGTCAATGGTAAAGGGGCCCAAATGAGAGATGGTCTGCCAAAGAGAAAGGCTAACCAATGGAGCTTAAAGACCTTAGGGTTAGTTTCATTGAAGACCTCCAATACTTTGTTAAAAGTCCTTTGACCTTAGGTAAGCTAGGGTTGTGCTTGAGGTGGTAACAAACAGGAACAAGGGTTAGGATATAGACATGTGGTTACAGATCTATCTCAAACCCGAGTTGAGAACCAAAACCAAGTGCCTCAATAATCACATCTTGACCACATGAAGATCCCTACTACAGGTTGTAGCTAGCCCAGCCTTGCACCCATGCAACAATCCAATGCAAGGAGGAAGGGTTAGCCCCCGATGAGCCCCTCAACAAAATGGAAGTTGTTCGCACTGTTGAAGATATCCTCTGTCATAAAGTCCCAACCCAAATGATTTTGTCATATTAGACTAATCATTTAATGTGGGAGAATAAACGAAAACAAGGGTTATGATATAAACATGTGCTTACAGATATATCTCAACACGGGGCCAATGGTAAAGGGGCCCAAATGAGAGATGGTCTGTCAAAGAGCAAGGCTAACCAATGGAGCTTAAATACCTTAGGGTTAGAGATGGTCTGTCAAAGATCAAGGCTAACCAATGGAGCTTAAAGACCTTAGGGTTAGTTTCATTGAAGACCTCCAATAGTTAGTGTTAAAAGTCCTTTGACCTTAGGTAAGCTAGAGCTGTGCTTGAGGTGGAACCCGGCCCAAGCTTGAGGTGCTTGTCATGCGTGATGAGTGAGATTCTTGAGATGCTTGAAGTGCTTGATGTTGAGATGCTTGAGGTGCTTGTCATGCTTGAGATGCTAGGGTTGTACTTGAGGTGGGAACCCAACCCAAGCTTGAGGGGCTTAAGGGCCAAGCTTGTGGTGAGAAATGGGCCCAAGTTTGAGGGGCTTGAGGTGTCACAAAAGTCAAAGAAAATCCTTACAAGGAGGGTGCCAGCCATGAAAGAAGGGGGGGTGGTTGCTTGACCACTCTCTCTTCCAATGGACACCCCTTGCCCAAGAGGCAAGTAGGACACATGTCAAGCCTCTAGCTAGGTTACCCTCAAGGTGTGCCTAAAGCCTATTGGTTGGCCTTCCAAGGGGTCCAATGATAAATTAGTTAATTTAATTAATTGTTTTAGCATTTTTCAAGTCCTCTCTCTCAAATGGGAAAGGGGGACACTTGTCCTAAGACTAGCATGCTTGCTTGGTATGACTCTTGCTTGTGATTGGCTAGGCCTGGAGGGGTCCAATGAGCTTCAAGAATGAGCTACAAGGGGGGGTCGACCAAAGCAAGTAGGGGGCATGCTTGAGGGGTATACTTTCCCACACACACTCTCATTGTGTGAAGTGCAAAGTGCATGAGCTCCATCTCCTTCTCCAAGCTAGTAGAGAAGTTGAGAGCCTACACCAACACTCTTGGCTATGGAATGCAAATCCAACCAAGAGCCATGATTCAATGCTTAAGCTTTCCATCTTCTCCATCTTCAATACTATGCTATTATGTATGCTAGCAAGGAGAGTGATGATAAGTGAGGAACTAATTCTTTCTTCTATGAAATGTTTCTTCTTCCTCTTCCCTACCCTCACTCCCTGCTAGCTCTCCACACCTTCAAAGGTGTTTGAGGTCTTGGGACTAAGGCTTGGGATAGTTAATGCTTTCCACAAGGTTTATGTTATTCTCATGATGCATGAAGCTTTCCATCTTCATTGCATCACCTAGGTCTCAAGGAACACAAAGATTGTATTGTAACAAGTCTCTCTTGATGGGAGAAACTATAATACAGATGCCTATTAGGGGGGGGGCTGGCTCCACATAAATCTGGTCCTCAACTATTTTCATGTTCTCTAAAGAGACTCTTGCAAAAATATTGTTAATGCCAAGTTAACTGAATGCTATGTTTATGTTGCTATCATCAACTAAGTTCACCCGCTATGCTCTCAAAGTAATTTCCCAAAAGTACTTTCTCTAATTTTCGTTACTCTCAAAGTTAATAGGCTATTTCCATTACATTGGTATCAGAGCATTTGGTTTCTCTTTTCTTCCTTAAGAAGAGAGGTCCTTAAGTAGCCTATAAATGGCTATATTAGGGTAAGTGGGACTGGGATCTATCTCGGTTTTGTTGAGCCCACTATGTGGGATATGGTGCATACCTTGAAAGCTTCGGACTTAATAATGGGGTCTTTTTAGACTTGCCAAACTTGCCTACGGCTTTACCATTATTGAGCCATAAGAATTCCGAAAGGAGATAGCCCTTGAAAATTCTGCATTATTATGAGACCCACTCCACTACTCTCTATAATTAACCACTTCGAGCCGTGGGTGTAGATACTTAAGTGCCAATTTTCAAAGGCTAAGAGGAGTGGCAACTAAGGTTTTGAATTGCCAAATCATACACTAAGTAAATACACAAATTTTATTAACATGGGTGACAATAACCAAGAGAGTAGAATGAACATTGATAACTAATATTTTGCACATGAAGGTGCTAATGATGATGCCCCCATGTTTGTCAATTATCTTGTTACTAGGTTGCAGCAAGCTATGGGCAACCCTGCTTTGCAAGCCAAAGTTACTCAACAGCTTCGCACTAATAGAATTACCCTTCCTTTCCAAGAGGAGAGAGAGCTTAGGAGGCCTCTTGAAGAGACCCCCAAAAGAAGACTCTCTCCCATACAAGAGAAGGAATCCAAAGAGCAAGAAAGCAATGAAACTTTAAGTTCCTCTAAAGATGTGGCTCCACAAAGACAACGGTCTAGATGATCGCCAACTCCTCCCAAGAGGAAACGTTCAACCCATAGTCCTTCTTCTCGTCACTCCAAAAGGGAAGAGAGGAAAAAAGGGCAAGAAAGAGGTCACCCTCTTCTCCTTCTTCTTCACCTTCCTCCTCTTCTGATAAAATTTATGGCTAAGGGCAAGAAAGAGTTCACCCTCTTCTCCTTCTTCTTCCCCTTCCTTCTCTTCTGATAAAAGTTATGGCTATTCTCCTAGAGAATACAAGAGGGGAGGACATCGCAAATCATACCCAGCATAGCAAAGGTCACTAAAGCTTTAGAAGTTCAAAGAGGGAGGAAAGAGGTGCCACCGACAAAGTATTGGCCTTCATCCAGCAATTTGATGTGGCCTTTGGAGATGAGGGTTTCACAGAGTCCTCCAAGCTACACCATGTAGCTATGCACTTCTAGAAATTGGCTCGTCAATGGTGGGCTAGCCTTTGTGGCAACAGCGAAGTCCCTAAGACATGGAAAAACTCTACGAGTTTCCATCATGAAGCAATTCCTTGCAAGCGGTGCAAAGGACAAAGTGCTTACCATATGGTGCAGTTCGAAGCTTCTCTCTCACGAGTCTATCCACAAATATGTAGACAAGTTTTGGGATTTACATCTCAAGGCTACTGTCTTCCAAAAGATAGACTTCGTCGAGCAAAAGAAACAATTTTGTGTGGGATTACTTGAAGAGATGGCCGAATATGTCAACTTTCAAGGTACTAGTTCTATCACCAAAGTAATCCATCACACCATGGTTGCTTCACGCATCAATTTCCAACAAGGGGCTAGATGGAATGTCAAGCCCATGGAAAACAAAGACAAAAATGATGCAAAGGGGAAAACCAGTGCCCAAAATTCTTCCCAAGGCACTTCCACCAACAACAACAACAATCGGTCCAAGGAGAAGGGAGTTTACAAAGGCAAAAACAAACTCTCTCTTGAAGAGCTTGAAGCTTTTCGCAAGGACCATAAGTGTTTTAAGTGTGGGGAGTAAGGAGATGGCTATCCTTCTTGCCCCAAGAAAAATTCTCGCAATGAGACTCCTAGGGCTTCCACCATCGAAGCTGCAAAAGAGGATGCTCATTGCAAAGGATTATCTCTCTCCTATGCTTGGGAAAAGGTAAGGGAGCATGATGCCTACATCCTATTTGACCCTGGCTCTACTCACAACTTCATATCAACGGATTTGGCCACCAAGTTGGGCATTCAAGTTTCCGAGATGGGAGATTTGTAACATGTGACACAGCTTTCAAGGGACAGCAAGCCTCCGTTATTCCCTTGATTGGGAAGTTGAGGCTTCATGTCCAAATCTATGTCAAACAAAGAAGACTTCTTTATCTCTCCTCTCCAACATGAGGATGCTATCCTAGGGGCACCATGGTTTGATCGCATGGCTTCCAACATGAAGTTCCCTGAAAGGGGAATTTACTTCACCTACAAGGGAAAGAACTTATATATAGATGCTGTTGGAATTAGGGTTGCAGAGAAACGCACACAGCTTGGAGAAAACGAAGGAAGCTCAAGGCACACAATAGAGAGTGTGTTACTTAGTGTGCAATGGAAAGATACATAGTCCTAGAGTGATGGGCGTATATACAATGCTCGGGGGGAAAAACCTCCTAAAGTGGGAAAAATGCCGCGGCGGTCCTAGTGTGTTCACACACATCACTACCACATGTATATGGTAACAAATCCCCCCTGGAGTGATGCGGTGAACGAGAGCTGGCACATGAGTAAAGGGAAGTGCCATGCCCTAAGGACATGATCAATCCACAAAGGGGAGTAAGCCCAAAGCTTTGCGGAAAGCTTCAATCTTCTCACGAGACAATGCCTTTGTGAAAAGATCTGCAAGGTTGTCCTTTGTGAAAAGATCTGCAAGGTTCTCACCATCCGGCTTGCGTTTCAACTTGTAAACCCACTTCGTACCAATGGCCTTTTTGCTAGGAGGCAAATCACATAAAGTCCATGTGTCATTTTCTATAAGTGCATCATATTCTGATTGCATGGCAGCCATCCAATTTTTTGAATTTTGTGCTTCATCAAAAGACAGAGGCTCCTCAACATCATGTAAGCTAGACACAGCCAAAGCATAACAATCTGATGCATAAGATGCATGGCGAGAGCCTGAACGAGTACGACTAGACAAAGGTGCATCCAATTTACTGTCACGCAAAGTGTGCACTAGCCATTTTGGCATGCCTCTAGCCTGCTCATTTTCAGCCCTTTCCTCATCAAGTACATCATGTACATCTGCATCAGTAATAGGCTGATCTATAACATTTTCAAAAACCCCCATATGCTATACATTTGCCTCATTGGAACTTACATTTGTATTTCCACTACAGAAAAGAGGCAACAAAGTGTCATAAATGTCCTGTGAGCTTACATTACTGTCTCTAGTACATGACAGCAAGGGCTAAACAGAATCTTCCACAAACACTACATCCCTTGAAACCAAAATACGTTTTGTTTGCGGATGATACAGCCTGTAACCTTTTCTTTCAGCACTATAACCAACAAAAATACATTTGACAGCCTTATCATCCAATTTTCTGTGTTGCGCTTGTGGCACCAAAGCATATGCCAAACAGCCAAAAACACGCATGTGCTCAATAGAAGGCTTTCTATCATGCCATGCTTCATATGGAGTAATAGACTGCAAAGCTTTCATAGGACACCTGTTAAGTACATAAGTGGCACAAATGATGGCCTCAAGCCAAAAAGAATGCGGCAAAGCTTGACTTTTGACCATACATCGTGCCATTTCCGTCAGTGACATGTTTTTCCTCTCAGCAACACCAATTTGCTGAGAAATGGTGTTTTATCCCACGACTAGCCAGAAATGCATTAAATTCATGAGACATATACTCCCCCCCTCGATCAGAACAGAGGGTGCCCATAGTACATTTCGAGACATTTTCAGCCATAGCCAAAAATTGTTTGAAGCACATAAAAACTTCGGACTTCACTTTAAGCGGAAATACCCATGCATGCCTGGAGTAATCATCAATGAAAGTCACGAAGTACAGGTAATTGCCTAAGGACGGAGTTTGCATGGGCCCACAAACATCATTGTGCACGAGCTGCAACCTGCATCTGGCCCTAACTGAACTATCCTTTGGAAACTTATAACGCTGCATTTTACCCAAAATACAGCCTTCACAAACATGTTTGATAGGTGCTTCAAGAGGCGGCAAAGAAGCAACCATATCAGATTTCTGCAAACGCAGCAAACTGGCAAAATTCAGATGACGAAAAAACGTGCATGCCAAAGTTTTGCATCTGAAATAGCCCTTGAATCTGCAACAGCATTTGCAAAATATTGTCCACACTTGTCATACAAAGTGAGCTTATACAGCCCACGGCACAAAAGGCCAGATGCAACAATTTCATCACCAAAACTGAGATCATGAATTGTACTTCTGTCATCCACAAATTTGACTACAAGTCCTAGTCTAGCAAGTGCAGATACAGACAAGAGATTCTTCTTGATCCCAGGTACATAAAGTGCATCAACAAGTGTAAAGGAACTGCCATTTGCAGCAGTAAGCACAATCTTTCCAACTCCCTGAATCGGATAAGAGGCATTGTTGGCACAAGTGACTGAATTCCCATGAGGGACAAACTCGAGAGAGGTAAACAATTCACGATGTGAGGTAATGTGCTTTGTAGCACCACTGTCGAAATACCACACATGTGAATCTGCAGCAACAACTGACAACCATGTATCATCGATAGCAGGATTGTAAGTGCACTCTGTGTTAAAAGCCCATTCTGCATCAACATCAGCAACACAGTCTCCTTTCACAGAAGACTCAAAAATGGCTGCATTTGTAGTGGAACCAGCATTTGCAGTGGAACCACCCTCTTTCTTCTTAGCCTCTCTGGCCTTCAACTTAGGACACGACTTGATCAAGTGATCATTAGCTTTACAATAATGGCAACGCATCTTCTTTTTGTCCTTATCACCAGAATTGCCAGACGAAGTGCTGCCAGCAGAAGCATTGGGAACAAAAGTTTTGCCACTTGCAGCAGAACCATAAGAAGTGGCTGCATTGCTGTTACCACCCTTTCTTTGAGAAGCAATAAAAGCCTGTTCAACTGCACGCTGCCTAGTCCTGTTTTTTCTGGAAAATGACTCTTGCAACAGCAATGTGCATAATGCATCAAACTTGAGAACTTCAGGATTTCCTTGGGTCATAAGTCTCCAAGTACTAGCAAAAGTCTGGTAAGAATCTGGTAAGGCATCAAGAACTGTCTGCACAAGGGAACTGTCTGAAATGACTTCACCTGCAGAAATAAGCTGCTCATTGATATCCTTGACACTAGCAAGGAAAGTGTCCATATCATCTTCCTCATGCATAATATTTGACTCTAGCTCTTTACACAGCAAAGCAATTTTAGCCTCATTGCGACTTGCATAAAGACTAGCCAAAATATCCCAAGCTTGTTTTGCAGATTTTGCTAAGCGGATGTGAGGAACAATGGTGCGCTTCACAGACAACGCAATCAATGCATGATCTTGCACATCCTTTACATCCCAACGAGCTTGTTCTGTCGTAGGCAAAACAACTCTAATAGCAGCAATCCTTGCAGCAAGACCTGCAACATCCTCAACATCGCCTGCATCCTCAGAACCAGGACGTACATCAATGCGCTGCACAATATTCCAGACGCCCTTTGACACAAGAACGTGTTGCATCATATAAGCCCACATAGGGTAATTGTCCCCATCCAACCTGTCCTTAGCAACAAACATCTTGAACACATATGTGTTGTTGTCAGCCATGGTAAATGCTGCACCTGATGTGAAAACTGCCCGAAAATAGGAGAAACGGAGCGGGAACACAATAGAGAGTGTGTTACTTAGTGTGCAATGGAAAGATAGATAGCTCTAGAGTGATGGGCGTATATACAATGCTCGGGGGAAAAAACCTCCTAAAGAGGGAAAAAATGCCCCGGCGGTCCTAGTGTGTTCACACACATCACTACCACATGTATATGGTAACAGATGCTAGTGAGTGTGGTCATACTATACCACTTGTAAATCCTCCTCCCTTTGATAAATCAATGAAGAGCTCAGTTTTTGCGTACATGATTTTTTGTCAAAGATCATCAAATGTAAATGGTAGGAATCAAGAAGAGTTAGACTTGTCTAATTTTCTAAAAGGATTCCAAGATGTATTCATCGATGATATCCCTATGGACTTACCTCCAAAACGAGGGGATGATGACCATCACATTGAGCTCCTTCTAGGAAGCTCACTGCCTAACAAGACTGCTTATCGAGTTTCTCAAGCTCAACAAGAGGAGATCAAGAGGCAAATAGAAGAATTGGTTGACAAGGGGACGGTGAGTCCTAGCTTCTCTCCCTTTTGTTCTCTAGTCCTTTTAGTGCAAAAGAAAGATGGTACATACCGTATGTGTGTGGACAATCGAGCACTACACCATATCACTATCAAAAACAGATTTCACGTGTCTTGGGTAGAAGGTCTGTTTGATAAGCTACAAGGCTTTACCTACTTCAGTAGGATTGACCCTAAAAGTGGATATCATCAAATAAGGATAGTGGATGAAGATATTCTAACGACCGCATTTTGTACAACATTTGGCCTTTATGAATATCTAGTCATGCCTTTTGGCTTGACTGATGCACCAGCCATGTTCAATCGTTTGATGAAGAAAATCTTTAGACCCTATCGCAAATTCACTGGCCTTTATGAATATCTAGTCATGCCTTTTGGCTTGACTAATGCACCAGCCACGTTCAATCGTCTGATGGAGAAAATCTTTAAACTCTATCGCAAATTTTCTGGAGTGTTCTTTGATGATATCATCATCTACTCACAATCCTTGGAGGAATATAAGCAACATCTCCAAGTGATTTTTCAAGCATTGAGGGAGAACAAGCTTTTTCTCAACCAAAAGAAAAGCGAATTTTTCCTCCAAGAGATTCAATACTTAGGTCATATTATCTCTCAAGATGGTATCCAGATGGATCCATCAAAGTTAGAGGTAATAAAAGCATGGTCTAATCCAAGGAATCTACATGAGCGAAGAAGCTTTATTGGTATGTGTGCATACTATAGACGCTTTATAGCAAATCCTCTCAAATAACAGGACCATTACATGACTTAACAAAGAAGAACGTTAAGTATTTATGGATTGCTAAGGAGAAAATTTTGACAAGCTCAAAGAGAAGCTTACCTCCCAACCAGTCCTCATGCTTCCGGATCTCTTAAGGCCATTTGAGGTCCAATGTGATGCTTGTGGTGATTGCCTTGGAGCAGTCTTGCTTCAAGAAGGGCATGCCATAGCATATGAGAGCCAAAGGCTCAATACAGATGAACGTATCTTAGGCATTTATGAGAAAGAGATTTTAGACGTTCTACATGTCCTAGACACATGGAAGCATTATTTATTGGGGGCTCCATTTATTATGCGAATTGACCATCAAAGTCTCAAGTACTTTATGATGCAAACCAAGCTTTCCGAAAAACAAATGAGGTGGGTAATTTTCTTTCGCAATTTAATTTCCATGTTGCTCACATTGCTGGTAAGCACAATCAAGTATCCAGTGCACTTTCAAGATGACCAAAAGTTAATGCGGTGTCTATAGCTACTCACAATGATCTATCTTCTATGATAGATGAGTATGCTATTTACCCTGACTGTAGAGACATAATATCAGCCCTTGCTTTGGGAAGAAAGAGGAACCATTCACCTTGCAGGATGGTTATCTTCTCCATGGCAATAGGCTATGTGTTTCCCACTCCCTTCATGAGAAAGTCATGTATGAATCCCATGCTCCTTCTATGCGTGGCATAGAGGTATTCAACCTACTGTCCGAGGAGTAGAGACGTATTTCTATTGGCCTACCATGAAAGTGGATATACAAGAGCATGTTTCAAAATGTGTAGTATGCCAAAAAACCAAGTATGATAGAGGGAAGCAACCTGGATTACTTCAGCCATTGCCTATCCCAAATTCGCCATGGGAGAGTATATCCATGGATTTCATCTTTGGCTTACCCAAGTCTATCCATGGGAATACGCGAATATAGACAATAGTCGACAGGTTTAGCAAGCAAGCACACTTCATTCCTGTCAAAAAGACTATTAAGGCACACCAAATGGCAATTCTCTTCATATCTCAAATTTTCAAACACCATAGATTACGAACATCCATCGTGTCAGATAGAGATCCTAGAATGACCAGCAATTTTTTGAAAGGCCTCTTTGAAAATCTAAGAACAAGATTGAATTTCTCTTCGGCCTATAACCCACAAACAGATGACCAAAGTGAGATAGCCAATCTTACATACTCGATCTACTAAAGACGTATGCTACAGAAGTGGATCAATGCTCACTGTGAGGTCCCCACCCCGCCGTCTCAAACGACGGATCTAATGGTAAACCTGGTGGCCACTAGATCTAAAGCGGAAGCAAACAAAGTGGTTTATGGTTCATCTAGCGGACGATCTCTCATCACAAAGTGAGTCGAGTTCGAGCCTACTAGCATCGAGATCTAGTTCCACCCCGCACGGGAAGCGTGTTTAACTTATCTAGCGATCCTAAGACCCACCTTCCAAGAGGAGGGAAATCCCGAGTGCCTTTTTCCCCATAGCTTTCAGAGGCACATACACTTGAGACTTCATCGCTCTTGGGGCAATGAGCAATACTAGTGTCGATTTATAACACTATGGGGATAGAGAGTTCGCGACTAATCGAGACCACCCTTCTCATAGGCATTGGCAACCTGAGCCAAGCCCACACTCACACTTCTTCGTGTGTCCTAATTACTACCACAATGATTGTTCAACATATAAGTTCCTTGATTAGATTCCGATTCACAAGGTTCGTTAAGACAGCCCTTCAATCAGTATTGTAAGGTTCGTTAAGACAGCCCTTCAATCAGTATTGCAAAGCGGCACCAAGACAATAACTCTAGTAAAAATTCTACTCAAACTTATTCATTAAAATTCCAATGTTCTGGAGGTACAACATCCCCCCTCCAACAAAACTCCTCCCGTTGTCGCCTAGCTGCCCATACAACTAGGTATGTCCACCGCATAGAAAGCACGACATGGACATTCCCACTGCATAGAAAGCAAGACGTGGGTTCCCACCGCTTAACCAGCAGTCGTGGATTCAAGAGCCCTTAACCAGGAACTCTACCCCCTGTTATCAGGAGGGGGTTCGGACTAGTATCAACATTGGAAATAGAAATGAACATGCCAAGCTAAATTTTCCCTAGCAGACATTCTTGCCTATTTCAAACAGTATATCCATCAACCATTCTTTCCTACTTAGACTTTAATATACAATTGAATTCAAATGCCGAGGTTTCCGCCGGATTTCTCCAACATGTTTAGGGATATGTTCTTTCCTAACTTATCGTATGCAATGTTAAATTAAACAACTTGAATAAAAATGTGACCTACCTCCTCCATTTCCTCGTCATTGGCCCATGAGATGGCCGATACTTGGTCATCCATCGGAGCTTTTCCTTTCCCATTCACGTTGCTTGTTCCCGCCTCGCGGTTGTGAGCACCACCGAAGCGAGTTCTCTTTACCGGGGCCATTTTATACTCACTACTTAATTGACAAACTTGGAGAAAAAGAACTAATGTCCGAGAGTACCATAACAATCAAGATGACTGATTAGAATCACTGAACAATTTCTTTTATGCGAGGGGTTAGATTTCCTTCAAGGCATAGTAATTTATGGATAGTACCTTACTTGTTCTATGGGAATTGGCTCTAAAGTTAAGCACTTGGCCTAGGTAATTAGAATTTTCAGATTTCACTTAATCAATTTACTAGAGAGGTGAATTAGACATGCTCAATCACCTTCCTAATTTAGGTAGATGCAGAATTACTGTATGCATAGGTGAGAGGAAATTCCCTTCCTAGTGGATTAATGACGGATTAATTTCCCTTAATTACTTCCTAATCTATGAACAGATTGAATCTAATTTAGCTACTCAAACATTGTGTGGTAATAGGATGAAAATGACCAATTCCACATCATTACCTGCTTGAAAATTATTTACTATGATGACTAGCGGGAGATTTCTTCTTACTAATCATGTATTAATCTATGATTAGGAGAGGTTAATTGCTTGCATAATTAACAATTAGATTAAGAATTATGTAGTAGACTAATGATATGGAGAATTAGAGAGCAGCTATTGAGTAATTTAGCTATGATTAAGCATAATAGTTGCAAGATTAGGAGAACGGTAGAGAGATTTGCAGCAAAGCATAAAATAAATTGATATTATCGTGATTAGGGGCTGAAATCTACTCGAATTTATGATCCAATGGAGTCCTCGAGGTGAGAATCGGACAGCACTTCCCTCCTTTGCTTCTTCTTCAAAAAGTATGTGTGCCGGCAGCACCTCCCCAAGGTGTGTGTGTGTAAGTGTGTGTGTGTGTGTGTGTGTGTGTGTGTGTGTGTATTGAGTGGGTGTGTGAGCATGTGTGTGTGTGTGTGAGAGAGAGAGAGAGAGCACACTCTTAAATAGGCTCCTCCATGCTGAAAATCGACCCATGCTGCTATAAGCATCTGAATGAGCACTCACTTCATGCATGGCAAGTCCAGTTACATGCCTACCAAGTGTCCAGTTAGCTAGTCTAACTAACTCTCACACTCTCTCTCAAGCATGGTAACTCTCCCACAACTCCCAAAAGAAGAGAGAGCGCCCCCTAGCTGCTAAAGCAGGCTCTGAGTGGCCTGGAACCTGTTCCCACACAGCCTCGAGCCGGTGCCTCCCCGCACAACCTTAGGAAATTTGATTTTAATGCCGTAAATTGCTATACTAAGCTCTAACTAAGGTGTATCTGTCTGAGTACCTGCCATATTTAACAGCCCTCGGGGTCCAAAAATGCATTTTTTCAAACTCGGGGTACGGGTGCAGTATTTCGAGACGGTCAAAACTAGACGGGTCAGGTGACCAAAAACTTACTATTTTTGAAATTTTTTCACAAAAATTATTTTAATTCACTTTTGGAAGCTTTATAACATTCTAAACATCATGGCACTGTGACAGAATTTGAAAAACTGCTAAAAATAGTAACTTTTTTCATTATGATTGTTTCATGGTA
This sequence comes from Adiantum capillus-veneris, assembly GCF_014529385.1. Lineage (NCBI taxonomy): Eukaryota > Viridiplantae > Streptophyta > Polypodiopsida > Polypodiales > Pteridaceae > Adiantum > Adiantum capillus-veneris. The sequence goes on from NC_140944.1 coordinate 11,142,154, forward strand.
CAATGGTGTTCTTTTAGCTCGGGGTCGGACACCTTACACTCACAATGGAAAAAGTACTTACCTCTTGTAGAGTATGCATATAATAATATTGTACATACTTCTACAGGAAAAGTACCTTTGAAAATCATTGTGGGAAGGCCTAAAAGTCCCTTGCTACTTAAGGTACATGGGAAGATCTTCGATGGCGATGAGTATAGCCGTGACCTACAAGAATCTTTTCAAAAGATTAAGGAGGCTATATCCATCTCTCAACAAAAGCAAAAATTTGTTGCTGACAAGCATAGAAGGACCTTAACGTTCAAAGAAAATGATTGGGTATTACTTAAGTTTCCCAAGGCAAACGAGAGGCAAAATTCCTACGGGCCATCAAAAGTATTATGTTAAACTAGCAAAAATATACTATGATCCTTTCCAAATCTTGAAGCCCATCAATGAGATGCTTTATCAACTCAAGTTGCTCAACCATTGGCTCATACACAATGCTTTTCACGTGAGCCTACTTAAGCCCTACAAAGGAGATCCACCAAGTGAACCAATTACTAAAGACCCTCCCGAAGTTGAAGACCAAGAAGAGGTGCTACAACCCGAAGCTATCCTTCGGCATGAAGACAAGGTACTACGACATGGTAAGATTATATCCGACGGTATCTTATAAAGTTCAAAAATTATCCTTTTAAAGATGCTAGATGGATGCAAGGAATACAGCTTAAGGATATTATGAACCTTGTCAATGCTTACAATGGTACATTAGACTAAGCAAATGTACAAATTTCTTTAAATGATCAACGTTTTTGTCTTATAAGACTAATTTTGTCTTTTTATTGTGCACAAATTTTAATAGTACGCATGCCTAGAATCATGTTTGTGATGACGACGTCTCTCAAACACCAAATAGAATTTGTCACTCTACTTGGCAGAATGAAATGGACTAAAGAGCAAACATGCTTGCGGCAGCTATGTCTCCCAAGCACCAAATGGATTAGTCATCCATCTTGGAAATATGTTGTAGGGTTGGAAGGGATTGTAGAAGGCAAGGACATTCCTAGCAGGCAGGAACTTTCCCTTAGAAGACCGAGCAACGGGAGGCAATCACATTGGCACTAATTACCGTAGGCAATTACTACAGTAACTCTTGAGAGCTATAAATAAGACCCACTACATTGTAATCAGGCTTCTTAGCTGCTTGGCTTTTCGCTTTAGCTTTCTAAGCACTTTTGGGTTTAAGAGCTCTTCGGCTCTAGCTTCACTCTGTAATCATTGCTTTTGTAATCATCTGAGCTTAAACCCATTATACACTGTACTGGTTGTTCTTGAGCTATTAATCTAAACCTGCAAATACTCTTTCCAGTCTTTCAATCATATCTCTCATTTCAGTATAACATTCCAATTCAGTTATCTATTTCAGTCCAGTCAATACTTTGTTCCAGTCAGTACTCTGTTCCAGTCTCACTAACTGAACTGACGACATAACCAGTAGCTCTAAATTCTAACATTGGCGCTGGAATCAGCTGTCTGAAGAGAACAGCTCCAATTTCATTTTGGCTATCACGGTGGTTAGAGTTGTTCGCTCTTTGACCAAAAAACTCTTATCTCGTAGTTAGAATTTTCATTTGTACACATGGCGCCCAAAGTCAATCGTGGTTGCAAACTGTCAACCCGGTTAGGCACTGATTTCCACCACGTCGACCCTATTCTTGAGGTATCAGAAAGAGAGTCTGATCCTAAGAAGGACCCGAAGAGCAAGACTAAGGCTCAGAAGGAGTACAATCATGTTGACAAGACCAAGGACGCTCAACACTCTAGTAATTAGGAGGAGAAGGGCTGAGCGGGAAGAACGCAAAACCAAGAGTTCTCGGTCCACACACAAGGCAGATGGGGCCAAAGGCAGCAAGGGTAGTCATCACAGTTCCATAAAAAAGCTAGAGAAGAGCCAGAGATTGAGATTGAAGAAGAAGCTGACTGGGATGCTGACACAGATCACTACAGAAAGTCTTCTCGTCGAAGTCAGGCTCCCAAGGCAAGAAGAAGCACAGATGATGCCGACCGGCATGATTATACCTATTCATTAAAAATATATTTCCCAGTGTTCAAAGGAGGAAAGAAAGATGATCTAGATGTTCATATTCAAGCTTTTGAACAGTATGCTGAGTTAAAGAATATTGATGAAGATGAATGGGGAGAATATTTTCCTCAAACACTAAAAGCAGAGATGATGCCGACCGGCATGATTATACCTATTCATTAAAAATATATTTCCCAGTGTTCAAAGGAGGAAAGAAAGATTATCTAGACGTTCATATTCAAACTTTTGAACAGTATGCTGAGTTAAAGAATATTGATGAAGATGAATGGGGAGAATATTTTCCTCAAACACTAAAAGATGTAGCAAGGAAATGGTATTACAATTACACAGCCTGCCAACTCAGATCATACAACAAATCAAAGATGTCAAACTGGAGTATTCAGACAACAGTGGTGATGAGGACATTCTCTATGAGCTAGATAAGATTAGACAAGGGAAGCTGTCAGTGAGAAGTTATGTAGGGAGTTAACCAGGCAGTTGTGCAGGAGCCACCATCAAAAAAGAGGCTACGCGCATGGTTTCTAAATGGGTTCCATAGTAAGAAGCTCAGAGAACAAAAGGTACCTGCACCAACAAAGAAATTCAATGATTTAGTGCAGAGAGCTTTGAAGCTTGAACAACAAGCTAAGAAGGAGAGAAGCCACAAGAAGAGGAGGTCTAGTAGTAGCAGTTCTTCCACTAAGAATTCCGATTCTAGTGCGACCTCCAGTAGCTCTAACAGTAGCTCAGATGAGAAGAGCAAGGACAAGGCTAAGAAGGGGTCTTGGTCCAGGAAGATTGATGAAATGGCTCGATAGATTGCTGAAATAAGCCAGACTAGAGAACCAATTAGGAGAATGGAAACTTGGTGCTCAAGGTGAAAATCTAAAGATCATGTTTCCAATGAATTTCCACAATGTACCTATTGCAAAGCATATGGTCATTTATGGAACAATTGTGCCATTCGCATTCATTACTTCAAGAAGGGAAAGGATTTGTCTGTAGTAGCATTTACCAATGATGAACCAGCTAGAGTAGAGACAACCAATGTACCTCAAGAAGAGAAAACAAGTACCAATGTACTTCAAGAAGGGAAAGGATTTGTCTGTAGTAGCATTTACCAATGTTGAACCAGCTAGAGTAGAGACAACCAATGTACCTCAAGAAGAGAAAACAGGTACCAGTGGTACTGGCACTGGGCACGACAGATACCAAGGAGGTACTGGCCGAGGCCGAGGTCGTGGTAATTTTCAAAATCGAAGCCTTAATTCTTATACTTGTGGCAAGTATGGGTACTTTGCGGCTCAATGTCCAGAGGCGCCCAGTACTACGGCTACTAAGGCAAAAGTCCCAGAGCCAGTTCCAGTACGAGCAGTTACACGTAGTAAAGGGGTAGTCATTAAGGAAATCCCAGATGAGCCGATAAAACCAGTCAGTGCTAAAACTAGCAAATGGACTCAGCAGAGAGAGGTATGGAAGGCAAAGAGCAAAGAGAAGGTAGTTGATGAATGGCAAAAGTAGAGAGAACTGGCGGCTAAGATCACAGAAGATCTAGCCAAGAAGCTACCAAAGCAGCCAGAAAGTTCAGCCCAGTCTTTTGGAAGATACCAGCCCAGTCTTTTGAGAAAAGACACTTTTGAGAAAAGACAGTCGGATCAGTCAGGATCAGGACTTTTTGAGACCATGGTGGCTGTAGTCCAGGGACTGGTAAACATGACACAAGAATAGAGGATTGGCACTGTGCAGATCGTCCCGATTCCTCAAGTTCTGAGGATAACTCTTTTCAAGAGAGAGAACAAATTCATGTAAATATTTGTGAAAGAATTTAGAAACTGACAACTGACTTAGACGACATCAGAAAAACTTTGCCTGAAGCAGCAAGAGAATTTCGAATTACGCGAGTTCTCAATATCCACCTACTTTAGGTTCCAGGCCCTCGGCGGGGACGTACAAACCAACACCCGAACATAGCGGCTAGTGACTCTTCCTCTGACTACGACGTCATGGAGGGTTTCCCAATGCCTAATCCCGATAGCTCAAGCCAAGCCATGGGCCCATGGTCCGGGCCAAGCGTGCTTAGCCGCTTGAAGGAAACCTTTAGTAGAGCCACTCGCTCCGAACATGGAGCTAATGATGTAAATGAGGGGGGTGGGGAAGTAAATTCTCCATTTGTGACCAACGTAGATCCTATACCATTAGAGAATGTGCTCGTGAATACTTCATTCACTGCACCTCCTGACTCTTCAGAGTTATTTCCCTCCGAGGTCATATTACCCGTGGTAGAAGCCTTGCCGAAGTGCAAGAGGTTGAGCGATATATCCTTGCAGCATGGGAAAAGGAAGTCGAGAGCTTACGTAAGGCGGAGCAGCAAAGAGAGTTAAAAGAAAAAGCCCCTATGTCAATATTCTTGCTAAGAGAGCAATCGAGTGCTCCTGATTTAGCAACCGCAGAGGGCCAACCCCTAGAAAGCAACATTGCATCTAGCTCAAAGGACACCCCTAGCACCTCAATCCTAGATGGAGTGTTCCTAAATGAAAACTGGGAGTACGAACTACAAACGGAAACTATGACCGACCTATACACAGGTCACACCTATCACGTGGGTTGGTTAGATGTCCTACAATCCACAATGGGCACTATTAGTGTGGAGGATCAACAACAAAGAGTTTGTGAGGTCATCCATAGGGTCATTGAGTTAGAGAGACAGAACAAGGGGATCAACATGCCTTCAACGGGTCTAAACAACTGACCTTATCGCAAATGGAGACTCCCTCGGTAAGTCCGATGGATCCTCCATATGTTGTTTCGCCAGGGGTCTCAGTGCAATCTGAGCCCACAAGTGATAGCTTCACCTTTCCAAGTCTAGCTCATCTTTCCCTTGATGACACCATGGCTACCATGCCTACCCCAATGATGGGCATGCCAAGAAACATGCCATGGACCTCATTTGTTAGTAAAGCACCGATACATGGTAGCTCAATGCCTGCAACAGTACCTACAAGTGTGTACCATCGTATACACCCATGGGTCCTCGTACTCATGTAGTCTCTACTCCCCGAATTGTTTCAACAACCTATGCTCCACAACCACAACACCCAAGTTCTTATTTCCATGGGACTATACCGGCTAGCATTAGCATGTCACATCCGACGCCTGCTATGCCTAGGGCCACACATATGAACTTTGGGGAACCACATGGCACAACATCGTACCTAATGTGGAACCCAAGGGCTTCCTATGCGCCAAGCCCAATGCCAATACCTACTCCACATGTAGTCTCTGGCGCGCCTTCACCCACGGTTCCTGCTCACTTAGGTGACTTGGCAACATTTGCTCAAGCTATTGGTCGATCTATTGCTGAGAATATGTGTAACACGCCTGATAGAGAGCCTAGAAGTAAGGCAGTACACATAGCCAAGCTCACACAAAAATTTAGTGGAGACGGGGATGTGAGAAATCATATCGAAGTGTTTGAACAAATATGCGATTCTCTAGGAGAACACAATGACCTGCATAAGAGCAATGCTTTAAGCCTAACCTTAAGTGGAAAGGCTGGGGATTGGTATAGAACCCTAAGGGTGGAAGAAACAATGATTTACCCTACTCTTAGGAGACTGTTCTTAAAAGAATACATACGAGAGAGAGTACTTTGGGGTGTAGCCTCTCAGCTCCAGAAAGCCCAACGAGAGGAAGGAGAGTCAGTGAGAGACTTTATTAGTCGCTTGAAGCATTTGAATTCTCGATGTAATCCAAATGAGCGCTTCAACAATAACCAATTGCTTGATAGATTCATTAGGGGATTACGACATGTGAATATCTACAATGGCTTAGTCATTAGAGGTATCACCACTTGGAAAGCAGTCACCACCAATGCGATCCAATTGGAGGATAATTTAATGATTCAAGAAAAAAGAGTGTCTGTTGAGTCTAAATCTATTAGCTCACAAGCATCGGGGCATCAGCCAATGACCCTAAAGCCTATTGCTAAGGAGCCAAAGATATCTGAGACACAAAGGCTATTCAAGAGAGTCTTAGAGAAAATCGTGCTCCACAAAACAATCATATGTATCCAAGAAGGGAGCAACAATGGTGCTCAGTATGCTATGGACCGCATAGTACCAATGAATGTCCTACTTTTAGAGTAAAATTCAATGGGAATTGCAATGCATGTGGAAGGTATGGTCATCAAGCTAAGGATTGCATAGTATTTAAGCGCGCGATGGCCAATAGACCAACCTTAGCATGGACAGACACACCTCGAGTGCCTGCATTGATGCCGGCCCCACCTCTTGAACAAACAGTACAACACATGGTCCCTAGGGCCCAAAATGTTGTTCAAACAACACCTTTACCACCTCAGTGCTAGGACCGCAACCACCACATCCGAGAATCACTTCAGTGAATCAAGTGGGTTGTGAGTTATCTATTGCTTGTTTGGAAGGCTGTGAGGAAGATATAGATCCTAATATTTTCTATGGGATGGATGTGCTTGAAGAAACTCCACAATACTACATGGAGGACTATTGGGGACAAGTCAAACCTGTATATCAAGTAGCTGCTCTTGCGACAAGAGGCCAAAATATCAATTACACTGCTAAGAGACCACCTCTTCAATGCTATGAGTGTGGAGGTCCACATCGTGTAGCCGAGTGTCCCATTAGGCTACAAAAGAACGCCAAACTTATGCAAACCAATCAAGCGAGCACGTCTACAATGCCGCTACTCATGTGTAATCGAAGATCATTTGATTGCCCAATGTCCAAATAATCCAAATGCACCGAAAATTACACCATGAAACTTGATTGAAGTTACCGAGGAGCCATCACAAAGTACACCTGTGGTACCAGTAAATGTGCTCACACGATCGATGCTCCAAAAACAAAACTATATTCTTGAGGAAAGAGACACGGCATCAATTGCCCAATCTCAGAAAAAGAAGAAAACACGAAGAAAGAGATCGCAAAACGTAGCGAAGTCGGACCCCAGTTCAAAGACCAACATAGGGACTGGTGATGACCCCGCATATATAAAGGACGCTGAAGAAGATTCTGATTCAGGAGAAACCATGGAGACCAAAACAACCACTAAGATAGAAACCAAGAAGGAAGATCTTCATGAGCCACAATGGCCAGGATCCAAAAAGAAGATAGGAACTTACCCAAACCCTCCAGAGGAGATTGAGCGAGTCAAGCAATAATGGAGTTTGGTAGAAGATACCCAAAGGGATCTAGAACCAGCACCTAGGCAAATCCAGATTACAGACACCGTGTTCCCTACGCAACATCAACCTCACCATGTCCATAGACCCTTAGCCATACCTAGTGTCATCCAAGAAGAAAGTGACTTAAAGTCATGGAAAAGTGGGCGTACTCATTTCTTGATAGAAAGAATGTTTACAGAGGGACTACTTGATCCTATCAAAGAAATGGAGATCCCATCTTCCCCACATCAAGGGACTGAAGCCCAAAAGGTGCCGTTAAACATTGCCAAATTGATGGATTTCATGTCTTCAAAATTTAGAACCACCATCATGTCCAAACTATATAAAGACCCTGAGCTAGTCTTAGCTCTTCGAGCCTTCCTCAATGGAGACCTAAAGTTTGGGCTACCACAATTTGCACAGATTGATGGAGCTGGGGAGATGCCAATAGAGGAGGAACACTTAGATCCACAACCCAACCTAGATGAGAACCTTGTTATAGAAATACATGTTAACAAGTTGGGACAATACTTTGAGGGTGATGAATCCAATGCGACCATACCAATCACTACTAAGGGATTAACTGTGAAGGGAATCCTTGATGGTGGTTCTGAGGTTAGCATTGTGACTAAAAATTGCTGGGAAACTATGGGAAGACCTCACCTTGCGACCACAACCATTGTAGTGAAGATGGCAAATGGGTCTATCGTTAAACCTATTGGGATGCTAGAAGATCTCAAGATCAAGGTCTTTGGACATAAAATCAGGATTACCTTCATTGTTATGGATTTCTCCAAACACACTATGGCATCGGAGATGATCTTAGGACGTCCTTTCATGAGGGAAGCAAAAATGGTGCATGACTGGTCTAAAAACCATGTCTACTTGCAGTTCCAAGATTCTGTCATTCTAGTGGATCTGGTAACTGGTCGAGCACATCCTCTAGGAAACAGGTTTATAATTGATCATAGATCTGACACCACAGTTCACTCGACCCATTGCAATATTGTTACACGTGTAAAGCGGACACTGATGTTGGGGAAGATTCCCCTTATATGGATGTACTATCTGGGATGACTGAGTTGGACAATGTGGATTGGGTCCACCTAGCAGCAACCATAGACACTTGGGGAAATAGGGGGACGACCTGTGTAACACCTGAGGGGGATGAAATACCACCACTTGCACCCTTAAATATGCTAGAAGCAATGCATATAGCTTCTGATGATCTACAAGATGAAAGCTTGACTGGCATTCGAACTAGTAGCACCTCACAAGACTATAGCCCACACGATTTGGGGTCAAAATCATTAGTTGAAATTGACTCTGAGGACAAAGAATCTGAGTTAAATCTTAGTGCAAATGTGGGGACAAACCATTCAGGGCCCAGTGATAACCTAGATGACAATCTATCCAAGGGAGCAGAAGACACAAGTAGTGATTCATCTAGTGACTCTTCACTAGAGATCAGCCATAATCGAGAATTAAACAAGAAGAGTAAGAGATATAAGAGGCGACGATATCAAGCAGATGTGTGTGCTAGAATAAATGAAAAGAAATCTACCGCAGAATGGCTTAATTATGTAGGGGCATGTGATGCTCATCGGAAGTTGGTAGATAACTGGGGTGAATACCTTCAAAGCGTTATGTGGTGTAGTCCACAACCCATTGACATCGCACAACTAGAGGCTACAGAGAAGCCAAAGTTGAACAGTACTGTAAGGAGACGACAAAATCGAGAGTTAGCTCAACAACAAAAGAAATCAGAAGTTAAATCACAGTCCACAGAACAACAAGACTCCACAGACTTACACCCTGCACCTGAACATTTCAAATCCTATACCACAGAGGAACGTAAGGTTGTGTATACAAAGGCTCAAAGAAAACCTATCGATGGGAGCAATGGAGTCCATGATGGTCCAGTGATAGTTAAGGAAATAGAGTTAGTAGACCTAGGAGAAGAGTCTAAACCTGTTTTCATTGCCCAAGATCTGACCAAGACTGAGGAGTGTGTACTTAAAGAACTTCTCAAGGAATTCAGGGATATATTTGCCTGGACATATCATGATATGAAAGGTGTTCCACCTTTCGTGGTGCAACACACAATCCCCATGAATAGCATGGCTAAATCAGTTTAGCAATGACCCTGCCCAATGAATCCTAAATATGCAAAAATCGTTCAAGAAGAGATTGAAAAGCTTGTGGAATGCGGATTCATATACCCTATTGAGCACTTAGAATGGGTGTCTCCAATAGTGATTGTGCCAAAAAAGAATTGGAAACTCAGAGTGTGCATGGATCTCAATAAGGTCAATGCCGCCACTAGGAGGGACCATTACCCCTTGCCATATTCAGAACATGCGCTTGAAAGAGTTGCAGGGAAGGAAGCTTATAGCTTTTTAGATGGGTACTCTGGCTACAATCAAATCACAATTGCGCTAGAGGACCAAGCTAAAACAGCCTTTATAACCGAATTTGGAGTGTTCGCATTTCGTGTTATGGCTTTTGGCTTAACCAATGCTTTCAAAGATTAATAAACACTGCTTTTAGAGAATATTTGAGGGAGTTTTGTGAAGCTTTCTTAGATGACCTTTGTGTTTATTCCTCTTGGAAAGAACATCTATCATGCTTACGAAAATTGTTTGAGAAGTGTAGATTGTATCGCATCTCCTTAAACCCTTTCAAATGCCAATTTTGGGTTAAACATGGACTCATTTTAGGGCATATAGTGTCCCAAAATGGGATTTCCACAGATGAGAGCAGAATTAAAGCCATTGTTGAAATGCCACCACCTACAAACTATAAAGGAGTTCAAAGGTTCATGGGCCATGTTGGTTATTACCGACAGTTTATTTTAAACTTTGTTGAGATAGCTCGTCCTTTGTACAAGCTTCTTATTGAGTTCCAATGGACTGAGGAGTGTGACCATGCTTATGAGTCATTGAAAAAACCCTTGACTAGCGCTCCTATTCTACGAGTGCCCGATTGGAATGTAATTTTCCATGTGCATATTGATGCATCAAACTTTGTTATTGGGTGTGTTCTAGCTCAACCAGGGGAACATAAACTGGACTACTCCATTAGCTTTGCAAGTCGTCAATTGAATGATGCCGAGAGAAACTATACCACTACAGAGCGAGGGTTTAGGTATGATTTATGCAGTGAAGAAATTTCGCTACTACCTTCTGGCCAAGAAGTTTGTGTTCTATGTTGATCATCAAGCCTTGTTGTATCTAGTACATAAACCTTGTTCCACGAGAAGAATTACATGATGGTTGTTAGTTCTCCTTGAGTTTGATTTTACCGTTGTGGTGAGACCTGGTGAAAGACATGTCATGGCGGATCACTTGTCTCGCATACCCAATGGTGAAGCCCCTACTGGAGTCGATGATGAGTTGCCCGATACTTCTCTATTCTTAGTCGAAACCATACCTGAATGGAGTGAGAAGATTCTGAACTTTCTAGTTAATGGTTTTCCCCCCAAAGAGCTTTGTAAAGACATAGCTCAAAAACTGTTAAAAGAATGTGAACCTTACTCTCTCATTGCAAGAACTCTCTACAGGCTAGGGAAGGATTATATTCTTAAACGTTGTGCCCGTGAGGATGAGTATTTATACATACTGCAAGAAGCCCACATGGGTATAGCCAGTGGACATTTCTCAGGGGAACTAACAGGTAGAAAGGTGTTGCAATCAGGCTATTGGTGGCCTACCTTATTCAAGGATGCATCACTTTTTGCAAAAGGATGTGATGAATGCCAACGTTACAAGATCACACAACGAAAGGATAGGATGCCCTAACATCGTGTTAAAGTGACTCAACCATTTGAAAAATGGGGTTTGGACTTTGTAGGCCCAATTAGTCCGGCAGCTCGTAGCACTCAATCTCGATATATTATCGTTGCCCCCACTGACTATGTGACAAAGTGGGCGGAAGCCAGGGCGACACGTAAGGCCGATGCGAGGTCAACTGCCAAGTTTCTCTTTGAGAACATTATTACAAGATTTGTTTGTCCCTTTGAGATTGTGAGTGACAATGGTACTCATTTTATAAATGGAGTAATAAAATAACTCACTACCAACTTTATGATAGCTCACCATAAGTCCACACCTTATTATCCACAAGAAAATGGAGCTGAGAGCACCAATAAGACCTTAATCTCTATCTTAACCAAAACGGTGGAAGCTCATCGCACAGATTGGGATTTAAAGCTTACATTAGCTCTATGGGCTTATCGTACTGTGTACAAAGTTGTCATTAACTGCACACCATTCAAAATGGTGTATGGCCAAGAAGCGGTTATGCCATGGGAGTTTGTCGTTCCTAGTCTTCGAGTAGCTTCTCAAGAAGGTTGGGATGGTAACCCCTTAGTTGAGTGATTATATATCCTTGAAAGGCTAGATGAAGAGAGGCAATTAGCTGTGCAAAATGCACTTGTGGAGAAAGATAAGAGAAAGAAATGGTTTGACCGTCATCTAAAGAACAAAGATATCAATGTTGTTGATAAAGTCCTTATGTATGGAGTGCGTAACGAAAAGAAAAAGTTGAAAATGCGGGAAAAGGACCATATAGAGTATGTGAGATCACCCCACAAGGAACCATTCGTGTGGAGACTCTTGATGGAGTTGAAACCATTGGATTCCTCAATGGGAGAAAATTTAAAATATACTATGATCCTTTAAGCCAAGAGGAGCTACGTGCCATCCATACAAAAAAGGCAAACAAGGCACAAATAGAATTGAAGAAGATACAAGCTCAAGTTGAGGCCAAGGAGCAACAACAACGCATAAGACGAAAACGAGAGGCTAACCTTGGAGTCACACATGCATTCCACGTTGAAACCGACGAGGATTGGTTGGATTCTAACACACCTCTACGATACCCTATTGAGCTAAACAGCACCTATGGAAAAGTGCTATATAACGCCTTATTGGACACAGGTGCTAAATATAATCTGCTATCATATGGGGTGTGGTGTCAGTTAGGGAAGCCACCTCTATCTGAGAGTATTATCCAAGTCAAGGGTGTCAACAAGAAAAAAACTGCGGTTTTTGGAATCTGGCACACTTCTGTCAGTTATGACAATGGGGTTGTAGCTCAAGACTTTTTGGTCATGCCTGTTGGAACTATGGAGGGTAATATAAATCTAGGACGCACGTGGATGATAGCCACCAAATGCACTATTGATTGGGGGACAGGGGGTGTCACAACACAGAAACCAGCTCTTAGCCCTGCCACACTCCCAGAGATATTGCCTCTTCAGGAAATAAACGCCAAAACATTGCATGTCCAAGAGGTTGAACCATATGTCCCCATAGCCCAAGTCTCTAGAGCTTCAACTGATGTAGCTGAAATAAAGCTTGAGACACAGAAGACCCATCCCAATATAACAAAGAAAACATACAAGTGGGTTCCTAAAGCTTCTTTAGCAACCATAGTCATTGCTAAAAGACAGGAGCTTGGTAAGAGACGTCCCATTCACCCCAATAAATGTAAAGAAACGTTGCATTGGATTCCTTAAAAACTATTGGAAGCCCAAGGCTACTATGAAGGAAATGATCAAATCTGGGTGCCAAAACGTAAATTGTGCTCTTACTTGTCACCGGGCCCATGTGAGCTCAATCCTGTGGCTCCAAAACAAATTGAAGATCGCGGAAAGAAAAAAATCACGGAATGTTACACACCCGCTCTAGAGCTAGTTTGGGTACCAAAGAAAGAATGATTTGTTCCACCTAGCTCAGGAACAGGGAAATCAAATGAAGCTTCTTGCTCTTCATGTGGTTCCTATACGGAAATAGAAGCTTCGACACAACCTCCACCTACCATTGTACATATCCATACAAGCAAGAAAGAGTTTGCACCTCCCGTTGTAAGTTCACCACCTACAACAATGTTGCAAATAAAATCGTAGGAGAGTACCTTACCACCCTTGCAACTAGATGAAACGCATAGGGCAGTCGAAAACTATTGGTTAAAGCCTTCACCTATAACAACTTGGAACAACTGGTTTCAAAGAGTGACGACGTCATTTCAAACGGTATGATCTACCCAAGGAAGGGGGGAGTGTTTGCTAACAGTCATCATTCACTCACTCCCCTCTCAACCTTCCTCCCTGACCTCTTAATCTCCGATATTAGGGAATGTATATATAAAGCCTTATACTCACAAATGAATTGGAACTGATCTCCAAATGACACATCATCTTTCACTTGAGTTTGTATGTCTCCCTTTGGGGTAGACAAGATTGCAAACATTTTGCTATTACTACAACCTCCTAAATCTCTAGGGTTGACCATTGCAAACCTTGGTGAACAATCAAAGAATATTGGCTTAACACAAAAAATATTAAAAAAAAAACTAACCTTGCAGGTTGAGGAATAAGCCATGTCTCCAAAAGAGTGGGACAAGGTGAAGGTGTATATCAGCTTGAAATTTGTTATCTTTGTTGAATGTATATCTATAGACAATTTTATGAACTTTCATTTTCTATCCCATATGTATCCATCTCTACATATAGGCATGAGAGAGAGAGAGAGAGAGAGAGAGAGAGAAAACGGGAGAGAGAAAGAGGTAATGATGGAAGGAAACCACAATGAGGTGAGAGGGGAGGAAAGAGAGAAGGTGAGAAAGAGGCTGGGAGATAGAGATAGAGAGAAAGAGAAAAGGAGAGGGAGAGAGGGAAGGCAATAGAGGTGGGGACACACGCGCACACACACACACACACATAGAGAAAGCTAGAAATGGATAGAGATTGAGTGAAAAAAAAAATTAAAATAAGTTCTTTGCCTCTCTGTCCCTCTCTACCTCTCTCTAAGTCTCACTCTCCATCTCTTCCATTTATCCCTATCTCTCTATCTATATCCATCTATCATTTTGACTCTCACTCTACATCTCTTTCCATTTATATCCATCTCTCATTTTGTTATATGTCTCTATCTATCTCTCAAGATACCTATATTTCTCTCTCATCCTCCCCCTATTTCTCTATCGCTATTTCTCCCATGTCTATTCTTACATCTCTCCCTCTCTTTGTTTCTCTCTCTCTATCTCTATCGTTCTCTATCTCTCTCTTCCCCCTCTCTATTTCTATCTTTCCCTCCATTCCCCTCTCTCCCTCCCTCCCTCCCTCTCTCTCTCTCTCTCTCTCTCTCTCTCTACCCCCCTTATCTTTCTCTCTCCCAGTCTCTTTCTCACACCTCTCTCTCTATCTCTTTGTATCCATCTTTCTCTTTCTCTTTCTCTTTCTCTTTCTCTTTCTCTTTCTCTCTCCACACACACACTCTCTCTCTCCCCCCACATTGTGTTATTTGGGTTGGAAAGAGAGAGAGAGAGAGAGAGAGAGAGAGAGAGAGAGAAGACGATAGCCAAAATCAACGTGATTGATAGCCCTCTATGCATTTATGTAAATATAAAAAAATTATAGTTATGGAAGGCATTTCTGTAGTAGCATTTTTGAAGTGAACAAGTTCAACAAAATTGACTCTCATCTCTTATTTTACATAAAATGTCTACCGGCGGTTCTTCTTCTTCAACAAGGTCCATAGCCATTGTGGAAAATGATCCAAAATATCCTAAGTGTGAAGATAGCAACACTAAGAGTACTTGTGGAGAATGGCATACTAAGAGTACTTGTGGATGAGAATGAGAATATCAAGAGGACACTTGAGATGCAAGCAACACGTTTGATGCAACTTGAAGAGGAAGCCAAGGAATGTAAACACTCTCTTGTGGACTTGAATGCTTTGAAGGAGTGGATGAGCAAAGTAGAGCATGACCATGTATTGAAAGAGGAGAACTTTGACACCATGAGCTGGGATGTATGCGACATGAAAAATGTATGCACAAACAAGTCTTGGGCTGATGTATGTGACGGCAATGTGGTTTCTAATTCCCCACTCATGCAATCTATGGTTCAAACAAAGAATGTTGAGAATGTGGATGTGGAGGAGTTGAAGGAACGGGAGCGACATTCCAAGAACATTGTTATTTGTGGAATTCCCAAAGAGAAGTTAGAGACACCTCCTTCTCTTGCCATTGTTATTTAAGATTTCTTCAAAACCCACTTTGGCATGTCCAAAATTATGGTCTATGGAGCACATAGAGTGGGGAAGCAAGGAGCTCCTTGCTCGGTAGAACGGCCAATTGTATGCACATGCCGGATGAGACCAAATTGAAGATTATCCTTGATAGTAGTTGGATCTATTTGAGGGATACAAAATGTTTTGTATGTAAAGATCGCACTATTAAGCAACAAAATATGCATCGCAAGACATATGAGGAAAAGAATAATAAAAACAAGGAGATTTTGGACAAACTCGAGGGACAAGTAGGTTGAGAATTTTGGTAACTTGAGTCTTGTGGATATGTACACACATTGTAGACAACTATAAGAGCAAGAAAATGCTGAAAATTTGTCATTTTATGGTTCACTCGAATGTATGGCCTCTTTTTTTACTATTGAGGATATATGTGGTGGGCTTGAAAAGTTGGCCACTCGCAAAGCGAGAGATCTTCAAGGTATCAAGCCGGAGATGATCAAACGAACGGGAGATTTTACCCATGAGTGGATGTGTGATATGTTCAACCTTGCACTTCAACACGGTATGCCTTATGATTGGAGTACTAATTGGGTTAAGCCTTTGCATAAAGGAGGGAATGTAAATAATGTAAACAACTACTGGACTATAATGATTGGGTCTCTTATGGCAAATTTGTATGGGTACATAATGGAGATGAAATTGAGTGATTGGACTGAAGAGAATGGAAAGTGTGCAAAAGGACAAGCGGGGTTTTGTCGATGCCATAGCACCATTGATCATCTTGTCACTCTTCATGTTCTCATAGAGGAAATTCGGTTGAAAGGCAATTGATTGTATTGTTGTTTTGTGGATTAAGAAGATATGATTCCACACAACAATTTGTGGAGAAGGATGGAAGAACTCTAAGTGCCAAGTGAGTTTATGCTTGCGGTTTCTCGAATCTATGAGAAGGTGATTTGTCAATTGCGCATGGGAAGAGAAATTTCAGAAATTTTTGTAAGCACTGTTGGGGTTAAACAAGGATGTCCATTGTCACCAACTCTCTTTGGTCTATGCATCGATCAATTGGAACAAATGGTACTTGACTGCATGCAAGAAGAAGGCATTGAAGATGTCACTATCTGCAATGCGGTAAACATGCTTTTGTTGTATGCAGATGATGTAGTGCTTCTAGCACACACTTTAGAAGATGCATAAAAGCTTATGGTTGTCCTTGAGAACTTTTTCTTGCATAGAGGGCTGATTGTGAATGAATCCAATTTAAGGTGGGTGAACTTAATTAGCAGTAGCAACATAACCACAATACTTAATTAACTTTGCATGAACAATACTTTTGCAAGAGAGAGAGTTAGAGAACTTGACAACAATTGAGGACCGGATTTATGTGGAGTTGGTCCCCCCTCCAATAGGCTTTTGTATATAGATTCTCCCATCAGACTTGGACAATACAATCTTTGTGTTCCTTGTGACCTAGGTGATGCAATGAATATGGAAAACTTCATGCATCACAATCATAACATAAACTTTGTAAAATCATTAACCATCCCCGACCTCATTCCCGAGGCCTCAAACACCTTTAAAGGTGCAGAGAGCTAGTGGGGAATGAGGGTAGGGAAGAGGAAGAAGAAACATAATAGCATAATAATGAAGATGCATACATAATAGCATAGTAATGAAGATGCACAACATGGCAAGATTAAGCATTAGAGCATGGCTCTTGGTTGGATTTGCATTCCATAGCCAAGAGTGTTGGTGTAGGCTCTCAACTTCTCTACAAGCTTGGAGAAGGAGATGGACCTCTTGCACTTTGCACTTCACATAATGTGTGTGTGTGTGTGGGGGGGGGGGGGGGGGGGGGGGTATGTATGCCCTGCAAGCAAGCCCCTAGCTTCCTTGGTTGACCCCCACTTCTAGCTCATGATGGAAGCTCATTGGACCCCTTCAAGCATGTCCAATCACATGCAGAGTGCATATCAAGCAAGCATGCTAGCCTTGGGACAAGTGTCCCCCTTTTCCCTTTGAGAGAGAAGACTTGATAAATGCATACACAATTAGTTAAATTAGCTAAATTATCATTGGAACCTTGAGAGGCCAATCAATAGGCTTTAGGCACCTCATGAGGGCAACATGGAGAGGAACTTGACATGTGTCCCTGTTGCTTCATTGGGCAAGGCTTCACTTGTGTGAGGGTGTGTGTGTTTTCTCTCTAGCTCCTACAATGAGGGCTTGCCCCCCTTTGTGTAGGGATGTGCTTTGACTTTGTGGAACACCTCAAGCCCCTCAAGAACCTTAGTCATGGAGCACCTTAGCAACTTAGCCATTAAGCACCTCAAGCACCTTAGTCAGCAAGCATGACAAGCTTGGGCCGGGTTCCCACCTCAAGCACAACCCTAGCTTGCCTAAGGTCAAAGGACTTTTAACACTAATCTTTGGGTGTCTTTAATGAAGCTAACCCTAAGGTCTTTAAGCTCCATTATCTAGCCTTTCTCTTTGACAAACCATCTCTCATTTGGACCCCTTTAACATTGGCCCCGTGTTGAGATAGGTCCATAAGCACATGTCTATATCCTAACCCTTGTTCTTGTTTATTCTCCCACATTAAATGCTCAATTTAATACGATAAAATCATTTGGGTTGGTTAGATATTAGATTTTATGACAAGATTCAAGGAGAGGGATTTATGGATTGGCTTGCGTAGACCTCCTTAACTAAAATGTTTGTGAAATAGAAGAATTGGTTGTCTTTTGAGAGTGGTTATATTATGGATCGAGGTTTTGTGGTCATCAATTGAAAGGGAGTCCAAAAACCTTTTTAACTCTATCAGGAGCTTTCCTTTGAAATTGATGGTCAGTGTCAATCTTGGCTCGTTCATCGAAGATGGTAAGCGGAAACATAGGGACAAGCCCTTTGCTTATGAGCTTGGACTATTGAAGAAAGGAGCATCAAACAAGATAAGCAAGGCATTGGCACACGTAGGAAGAAGGTGTCTATTCAGGTAGGTACAATTCAATGTAATGGTGCTTTACTAACAAATTATTTGGATAATTATAAAACTTGTAATTGAGCTAAATAAGTGTAACTTCAACATTAAATAAGTGTAGCTTCAACATTAAAAGTGTTAGAAGTCTATATATGTTTCTGGATGAGAAGAATGTAGATTTCATTTTCACCCCCATGCAGTTGGGATGTAACTTCAATAAAACCGTAAACACAAGTATGACGTGGTTCTTGGAGCACAGTCAGGGGTCCTTCCTTCCAAAAAAAGAAATGGCACACAATGATGCGGTGAAGCATAGGTAGGATCGTGCTTAGCAAGAAACACAACATATGCCTCCCTCAACAACCTTGTGGTTTACTATGGCTCAACAAACCCTTGTGATGCCAACAAGTACAGAGTCCAATGTGCAAGCATCACAAAGAGAGGAGACAGCTTCTACATCTCAAGTGTGTAATTGATGACTACCATATAAAAACTTGATTTATAATTTGATAATGAAGATTGGGCCTAACAACGCAACAACTTTGGCTATGTAGGTAGAGAGAACAAGAGGAGATGGAGGCACATAGTATCATTCTCACACAAAGAAAAATAGTAGGTTATGGTGCCTGATTTGTTTTGCGAATGTTCGTAGGAAATGAGACAAGACATCTCAAGATGTTTCATTGCTTTATCAAGAATTTTGTATCGAAAATTCGGACTGACTATCAAGAACATGGTTGAATTTGCAAACAAGTCTTGAAATAGAAATAATGGATGTGTTGGACCTGCCAATAGTGGCATACTCTTCATCTCGTAAGTCTCTCCTAAATAGAAGTTGTAAACATTCGGATGAGAAAAAGTGGAGCTTGAGTTGCATGGTTTATTTTCATATTTTAGTTTCATGAAGTACCTTAAGGGTAAAAAAGTGTAATCTTTGACATAGTTTAGATAGTAATGGTGATCGCATTTAGATTACTCATTTCAGCCCATACAAGACTGCAGAAGACACAACGAACGCCATATTAAGCCTTGTCAAGCCATGTATATCAAAGAAAGGCCTTTGTCCATTTTGTGAGAAGATGCATGTTGGCTTTGTGGTGCATGCATCGATTCTATTTTTGCCTACCAATAATCATGTGCATGGAATTTTAGAAACTAAGCACCATGATTGGAAAAATATGGATGCGTGCCAATTCCAATGACTGGCTAGGATCGCACATGCAATGGTCGATGAAAAAGGAGTATTGGTGGTTGTGTGTAATGTTGATGATCTTGCCATGGTTCGTGACATCTCAGGTGTTGGATGGCAAGAGGACCACGTGAATGTATTGGTCTGCAAAACACCAATTTTCAAGAAGAAAATTAGAATTGTGCACTCATTTCTTGTCTACATAACAAAGAAAGGGCATCCATTGCTAGCAAACGCCTTAGAGTTTCCACAAGAGAACACTTGGTTCAATCCAGTGGAAGAGAGTTACTGGATGAAACAAAAAGATGGCACACCATTGCAAGGTACAGTGTGAAACTTCAAAAAAAGTAGCAGATGTAGTTTATAACTTTATATGAGCATATTTGATTTTACAAGAGGTATTGAACATGGGCATGGGTTTGTTTGGCAATTTCTTATGCAATACACAAACAAGCATGATGTTGTAGTGCAGTATGGAGGAGACTTTGGTGCACTAGTATTACAAGGGAGCCAAATGGGTTGAATGGTTATAATTTATGAAGATAACAAAGAGTGTGCCAACAAACTTTGTCCCATCTTGGATCAAGCCATACATTTCAAAGAGATGCAAGAGCGTGGAGAAAGGCAAGAGATTGAGTTGGATCATGTGATAGAGGAAGGATCATTGGCAGACCCAAAGCCAAGTATCATAGAGTTAGAACCACCAACCCATGCTTTAGAGTAGGAACATCTACTTGAGACCACCCAAATTAAATGTATCCAACATTTTTTGTAATCTAATATGTGTGGGCAGCAAGATCTTTTTTGTGATTGAACAGACATAGTATTTTTGCAAGATTCTCTAGATGCTTAAATTTTTTTGGATTTCTAGTCTTCAAACAATTGTTTGCAAAACGTGAAAATGAGAGAGAGAGAGAGAGAGAGAGAGAGAGAGAGAGAGAGAGAGAGAGAGAGAGAGAGAGAGAGAGAGAGAGAGAGAGAGAGAGAGAGAGAGAGAGAGAGAGAGTGGTTGAGAGGAGATATAGAGGAGAGGGGGATCGAGATAGAGGTATAAACTTCTAGAGAGAGCAAGAAAATGTTACATTGCATAGGAGGTGCATACAATTAGATAGGCTAGTGTGAGAGGAGGAGAGATAAACATAGATATGGAGATAAACAGAGTAGAAAAAAGAAAGGAAAATTTATAAAGTGAGAAAAAAAATAAGATACTAGTAGGAAGACATTACTATGGAGAGAGCTATTTGAGAGAGCTTTTTTTTTACTTGTTCAAATTGAGCTTTTTGAAGAGAGATTTTTCACTAGAATTGGTAAGTCTGTCAATCTTCAGAGCTCTCTCTAAAGCTCGCTCCAAAAGCTCACTCCACACCTCAACTCTTCATTAATGATCTGCATTCTAGCTTGAGTTGGTACACATCTCCTTAACGTGTAGAGAGAGCATCCAATTAGTGTGAATTTTAAATTTTTGAGTATGAGTACCTTTTTACTGGTCTGAGACAAGTCTTTTGATAGGCTTCCTTGTTGCAAGAAATCGTCTTGTCTTTCAAAATTTGGTTGTCCTACTGCTATTGTTTAAAATAATTCAACATTCACCAGTTCAGCCCTCAGTGGTGTTGATGAGATTTCTTGAATGCTTTTGAAAGAAACTCAATCCCACAATGTGTTTTTCCACGCTTAAGAAATATCTTGAATTCAAATTCCAATAAAAATATCATCCATCTGATTAGCCTTCCTTGGTGGATGACTACTTTATTGATCAAATATAACAAGGCCTAATGATCCACATAGAAATAAAAATTCTCCTAGCAGATAATGTATGAACTTGGTTGCACCAAAACTATTCTCAAGGCTTCTCTTTTTGTGATGGTGTATCCCCGCTTTGCCTTATTGAATCTTCTGCTGTAAAAACTAGATGATAGTCTACTCTACCTTTAGGTTGTGCTAGTAGGGCACCCATCACCATTCCAGATGCATCAATATGTACATGAAAAATCAACATGTACATGTACATCATCATTCCAGATGCATCAACATATACATGAAAAATCACTTTCCATTTATGATGGCACTAGACTGGTTTTATACTAATTGATGTTTTAGTGATTAAAAGGTTACTTCACATTCCAAAGACCAAACATACTTGACACCTTTTTGGGTTAATTCATATTGTAGAGGAGATAATGTGCCATGCCCTCTATAGTGGGTGCTCCTCAATGCAGTGTGCGTGAGATCTCACTCCACAGAATGCAACACAAAAAACAATGAACAATAGAGCAACAACAGCACGACTCGACAGTGAACCTGAACATGAATAGCATGAACATCAACTAACTCAAAGAAACCAATACAAACTCTTTCATGGCAGCACACTGAGCTCTAGCCCAGCTCTCATGGGTACAATGGGGGTTTCAAGGCTCAATTATGCACACAGATGGTGCAGACATGCTTTGTATAACTCAAGATGATAGACTCAAGACAATTGACCACAAAAAGTAGATGATGATTATCGTATCCGACTAGAACCAACCGCACATATGTATCTCCTAAAGGGCCACCAACGACTGGCAGATATCCCAATCCAACTAAGCCTATCTCCAAACTAAGGTGGTGGTGATATGGCCACAGTGTCCATTGGGCCACCATCCGTATCACTGGCCACATGTCACTGCCTAGGCGAGAGTCCGTCCAATGTGAACTCCAACCCAACTTCAACTAACTGCTTGTCATGTGCCAGTGACACTGTAGACCTGCAGGTTGCCCGCCATAAGACCACTCACTATCCCAATGAGAGAGAACATTGAAACTAGAGAAAACACTAAAACTAGTAGAGACCACTAAAACTAACAAGAAAAAGCAATCAACCCAATTCGAGCTCTATGGAGAAGAAATGATGAAATGTAAGGATGTTTAGAATATGAGGAATAAGTAGGCAACCTGCCTCCATAGTGATATAGGTTGATGAAGAGTAGACCTTGAAGGAGGCCCTCCACATTTAGCTAGTTCTCTTTGAGGTGACTACCAAGTGGCATGGAACTTCAATCTTTTGTACTTAGAAAATTGCACGGGAGGGATGAGAGGAGGTGATAAGGATGAGGGGTTCTTGGAAGGTGGCTAGGGGTGAGAGGGGGAGGGAGGGGTAGGAAGGGACTATGGGGTAGAGAGGGTCTAGGGGGTGGGTAGGAGTGACGGGGGGTAGAGAGGGACGAGGGGGTGGGTATGGTCTAGGGCTGGTGGGTGAGTAAGGCCAAGAGGGGGAGGGTGGGTGGGTGGGGAAAATAGCGGTGAGTAGGGGCGAGAGGGGGTGGGTAGGGTCTAGGTTGGGTGGGTAGGAGGTAAGGGTACGGTCTAGGTTGGGCGGGTAGGGGCAAGGGGGTGAGGGTAGGGTCTGGGGCGGGGGGGGGGGGGGGGAGGTGAGTAGGGGAGAGAGGGGAAGGGAGGCTGGGTAGGGGCGAGAGGGGGTGGGTAGGGTCTAGGTGGGGTGAGTAGGGGAAGGGTAGGGGCAAGGAGAGATTGAGGGGGTGGATAGGGGCGAGTGAGGGGAGTGTAGGGGTGAGTGAGGGGAAGGTAGGAGCAAGGAGAGAGTGAGGGGAGTGTAGGGGCAAGGGGGAGGGGTACTGGCGAGAGGGGGAGGGAGGGCCCGGGTAGGGGACTAGGTGGGTGATGGTGGTGAGGTTGACAATGGCATGCTACCATGGGATCAGCAGAAGCAAAAGCCACAGAGCAAAAGCATAAAATTTTGAAAATACTTGAGTATCTTGAATGCCCAAAAGGTGCCACATCATGATTGAGGATGTTGAAGATGCCAATGTTGTCAATAAAGAAAAACCAGAGAAGGACACAAGGGGAGAAGAAGAACGCCACGTTCACAGTTCCAAATCTCTGTAGGCTGAACAGGTTGACTAGAATGGCGATAGAGATAAGGAAAACATATTCTTCTTGTAACCACCCTTTTGGAAGCTTGTCAAAGGGAAGTTCATCATTTACAGAGGAGAGCTTTGGCTTGGTGGAAGAATCAGACACCGAGGAGGATGAGGTGAAGGCTTTCACAGTATCTGTGACCTCCACACTAGCGACTAGCTCGGGTGGCACACTTGCTGCTGGCCTAGGGGGCTTACTAGCTTTAGTTACAGTAGAAATGTTGGAGGAGAATGTATCTTTAGGTACAGATTGAATAGAGACCCCATAACAAGGCATAGACTTGGTGGCTTCCAACCACTCGAATAGATCTTCATCTAACCCGTTAGGTGGAGTAGGTTGTTCTAGCTGAGGCTTGGTTTCCATTGACAAAGAACTATATTGCACCATAGGATCCATGCCTCCTTCTAGGAAAATGGTCTGCATTGGGGATCCAAGAGTATGTATCCACATTGCATCATTTCCCCAATCATGCAGTGCTTTAGTGTGTTGTATCCATGGTCTATCAATGAGCAAGGGAAATCCTCCCTCAACCTGAGGAAGATGAACCACAACAAAATCCAAGTTAAATGTCATAAAATCTAATATCTAACCAACCCAGATGATTTTCTCATATTAAATTGATCACTTAATGTGGGAGAATAAACGATAACAAGGGTTAAGATATAGACATGCACTTATAGATCTATCTCAACACGGGGCCAATGGTAAAGGGGCCCAAATGAGAGATGGTCTATCAAAAGAGCAAGGCTAACCAATGGAGCATAAGACCTTAGGGTTAGCTTCATTCAAGATCTCCAATAATGTGTGTAAAAGTTAGGTAAGCTAGGGCTGAGCTTGAGGCGGGAACCAGACCCCCAGCTCGAGGTGCTTGTCATGCTTGATGATTGAGGTTCTTGAGATGCTTGAGGTGCTTGTCATGCTTGAGATGCTAGGGTTGCACTTGAGGTGAGAACTCAGCCCAAGATTAAAGTGCTTAAGGGCCAAGCTTGTGGTGGGAACTGGGCCTATGCATGAGGGGCTTGAGGTGTCAAAAGGTCAAGATTCAATCCCTACAAGGAGGGGTCAAGCCCTACAAGAGGGGGGATGAGAGAGAACACCCACACACTCACACAAGGCATGCATGGTACAAAGAAAGCAAAAGGGACACTTGTCAAGTTCCTCCTTATGTTGCCCTCATGGTGTGCCTGAAGCCTATTGGTTGGCCACCCAAGGGGTCCAATGATAATTTAGGAGATTTAACAATTATGTGTGGGATTACCTAAAGAGATGGCCGAATACATCAATTCTCAATGGCCTGGTACTATTAGCAAAGTAGCCTATCACACCATGGTTGCTTCACGCATCAATTTCCATCAAGTGGCTAGATGTAATGTCAATCCCATGGACAACAAAGGAGAAAATGATGCAAAGGGGAAAACCAATGTTAAAAATTCTTCCCAAGGCACTTCCAACAACAACAACAACATTCGGTCCAAGGAGAAGAGAGTTTACAAAGGTAAAAACAAACTCTCTTCTGAAGAGCTTGAAGCTTTCCGCAAGGACCATAATTGTTTCAAGTGTGGGGAGCAAAGACATGGCTATCGTTCTTGCCCCAGGAAGAATACTCACAATGAGACTCCCAGGGTGTCCACCATTGAAGCTCCAAAAGAGGATGCTCATTGCAAAGGATCATCACTTTCCTATGCTTGGGAAAAGTTAAGAGAGCATGATGCCTTCATCTTGTTTGACCCTGGCTCTACTCACAACTTCATATCAATGGAGTTGGCCACCAAGTTGGGCATTCAAGCTTTTGAGATGGGAGATATGGTAACAGCTGATGCAGCTTTCAAGGGATAGCAAGCCTCCATTACTCCCTTGATTTGGAAGTTGAGGCTTCATGTCCAAAGCTATGTCGATAAAGAAGACTTCTTCATCTCTCCTCTCCAACATAAAAATGCTATCCTAGGGGCACAATGATTTGATCGCATGGCTGCCAATATGAAGTTCCCTGAAAGGAGAATCTACTTCAACTACAGGGGAAATAACATGTATATAGATGCTAGTGAGCGTGGTCCCACTATTCCACTTGTAAATGCTCTTGCTTTGGATAAGTAAATAAAGAGCTCAATTTCTGCGTACATGATTTTTTTCAAAGAGTCTTTTAAAGATATTAATGTTTCATCAAATGTAATTGGAAGTAATCGAGAAGACTTAGACTTATCTAATTTTCTAAAAGGATTCCAAGATGTGTTCATCAATGATATCCCTATAGACCTACCTCCAAAACGAGGGGATGATGACCATCGCATTGAGCTCCTTCCAGGAAGCTCACCACCTAACACTCCTCCTTATCGAGTCTCACAAGCTCAACAAGAGGAGATCATGAGGCAAGTACAAGAATTGGTAGACAAAGGGATGGTGAGGCCTAGTTCCTCTCCCTTTTTTTCTCCAATCCTTTAAGTGCAAAAGAAAGATGGTACATACCATATGTGTGTGGACTATCGAGCACTAAACCATATCACTATCAAAAATAGATTTCCCGTGCCTCGAGTAGAAGATTAGTTTGATAAGCTACAAGGCTCTACCTACTTCAGTAGGATTGACCTTAAGAGTGGCTATCATCAAATAAGGATAGTGGATGAATATATCCTAAAGACCACGTTTCGCACAACATTTGGTCTTTATGAATATCTAGTCATGCCGTTTGGCTTGACTAATGCACCAGCTACATTCAATCATCTAATGGAGAAAATTATAAGACCGTATCGTAAATTCACTAGAGTGTTCTTTGATGCTATCATCATCTACTCCAAGTCTTTGGAGAAACATAAGCAACATCTCCAACTGATTTTTCAAGCATTGAGGGAGAATAAGCTTTTTCTCAACCAAAAGAAAAGTGAATTTTTCCTTCAAGAGATTCAATACCTAGGTCATATTATCTCTCAAGATGGTATCCGTATGGATCCATCAAAGTTAGAGGTAATAAAAGCATGGCCTAACCCAAGGAATCTACATGAGCTAAGAAGCTTTATTGGTATGTGCGCATACTATAGGCGCTTCATAGCAAAATTCTCTCAAGTAGCAGGACCACTACACGACTTAATTAAGAAGAACGTTAAGTATGTATGGACTACTAATGAGCAGAATGCTTTTGATAAGCTCAAAGAGAAGCTTACTTCCCAACCAATCCTCATGCTTCCGGATCTCTTAAAGCCATTTGAGGTCCAATGTGATGCTTGTGGTGATTGCCTTGGAGCAGTTTTGCTTCAAGAAGGGCATGCCATAGCTTATGAGAGACAAAGGCTCAATACTGATGAACAAGTCTTGGGCATTTTATAAGAAAGATCTTTTAGCTATTCTACATGCTTTAGACACGTGGAAGCACTACTTATTGGGGACTCCATTCATTCTACAAACCGATCACCAAAGTCTCAAGTATTTTATGATGCAAACCAAGCTCTCCAATAAACAAATGAGGTGGGAAAATTTTCTTTTGCAATTTAATTTTCATATTGCTCACATTGCTGGTAAGCACAATCAAGTGGCCGATCCACTTTCACAACGACCAAAAGTTAATGCGGTGTCTATAGCTACTCACAATGATATATCTTCTATGATAGATGAGTATGCTATTGACCCTGAATTTAGCGACATAATTTCAACCCTTGCTTTGGGGAAGAAAGATGAACCATTCACCTTGCAGGATGGTTATCTTCTCCATGGAAATAGGCTATGTATTACACATTCCCTTTGTGAGAAAGTTATGTATGAATCCCATGCTCCTCCATATGCGGGCCATAGAGATATTCAACCTACTCTCTGAGGAGTAGAAACATACTTCTATTGGCCTACCATGAAAGTGGACATACAACAGTATGTTTCAAAATGTGTAGTATGCCAAAAGACCAAGTATGATAGAGGGAAGCAACCTGGATTACTCCAGCCATTGCCTATTCCAAATTCACCATGGGAGAGTATATCCATGGATTTCATCTTTGGATTACCCAAGTCTATCCATGGGAATACGAGAATATGGACAATAGTCGACAGGTTTAGCAAGCAAGCACACTTTATTCCTATCAAAAAGACTATTAAGACAGACCAAATGGCAACTCTCTTCATATCTTAGATTTCAAGCACCATGGATTACCCACATCCATCGTGTCAGATAGAGATCCTAGAATGACCAATAATTTTTGGAAGGGTCTCTTTGAAAATCTAGGAACAAGATTGAATTTCTCTTTGGCCTATCACCCACATACGGATGGCCAAAGTGAGATAGCTAAACTTACGATACTCGATCTACTCAAGACTTATGTTATCAAAGTAGATCAACGCTCACAATGGGAAAAATACTTACCTCTTGTAGAGTATGTCTACAATAATACTATACATACTTCTACGGGAAAAGCACCTTTTGAGATCATTGTGGGAAGACCTAAAAGTCCCTTCCTACTCAAAATACATGGGAAGATCTTCGCCGTCGATGAGTATATCCGTGACCTACAAGAATATTTTCAAAAGATTAAGGAGGCTATAGCCATCTCTCAACAACGGCAAAAAGCTATTGCTGACAAGCACAAAAGGGTCTTAATGTTCAAAGAAAATGATTGGGTCTTACTTAAGTTTCCTAAGGCTCGATTAAGGCAAACGACGGGAAAAAATCCTACGGGCCATCAAAAGTATTATGCTAAGCTAGCAAAGATACTATGGTCCTTTCCAAATCTTGAAGCCCATCAATGAGATGGCTTACCAACTCAAATTGCCCAACCATTGGCTCATACACAATGCTTTTCATGTGAGCCTACTCAAGCCCTACAAAGGAGAGCCACCAAGTGAACCGATTATTGAAGACCCTCCCGAAGTTGAAGACCAAGAAGAGGTGCTACAACCCAAAGCTATCCTTTGGAATGAAGACAAGGTACTACGACATGGTAAGATTATCAGACGGTATGTTATTAAGTTCAAAAATTATCCTTTTGAAGATGCTAGATGGATGCACAAAATACAGCTTAAGGATAGTATGAACCTTGTCAATGCTTACAATTCTACGTTAGAGTAAGAAAATGACCATTGTTGTTGTCTTATAAGACTAGTTCTCTTTTTAATTGTGCACAAATTTAACTAGTATGCATGCTTAAAATCATGTTTGTGATGACGACGTCTCTCAAGCACCAAGTAGATTTTTCACTCTACTTTGGGAAAATGAAATGGACTAAAGAGTAGACATGCTTGCGGCAGTTATGTCTCCCAAGCACCAAATGGATTAGTCATCCATCTTGGAAAGATGTCGTAGGGTGAAAAGGGATTCTCTACCCACTAAGAAAAATTGACTAATGACTAAGGCTTTATCTCTTCTACCCCATAGTTCAGGACGACTATGATTTCAAGAGAGAGGTAATGTCATAAAATCTAATATCTAACCAACCCAGATGATTTTCTCATATTAAACCGATCACTTAATGTGGGAGAATAAACGGGAATAAGGGTTAAGATATAGACATGTGCTTATAGATCTATCTCAACACGGGGCCAATGGTGAAAGGGCCCAAATGAAAGATGGTCTATCAAAAGAGCAAGGCTAACCAATGGAGCATAAGACCTTAGGGTTAGCTTCATTCAAGACCTCCAATAATGTGTGTAAAATTCCTTTCACCTTAGGTAAGCTAGGGCTGCGGGCGGGAACCAGACCCAGCTCGAGGTGCTTGTCCTGCTTGTCATGCTTGATGATTGAGGTTATTGAAATGCTTGAGGTTCTTGATGATTGAGATGCTTGAGGTGCTTGTCATGCTTGATATGCTAGGGTTTCACTTGAGGTGAGAACTCAGTCCAAGCTTAAAAGTGCTTAAGGGCCAAGCTTGTGGTGGGAACTGGGCCTATGCATGAGGGGCTTGAGGTGTCAAAAGGTCAAGATTCAATCCCTACAAGGAGGGGTCAAGCCCTACAAGAGGGGGGATGAGAGAGAACACCCACACACTCACACAAGGCATGCATGGTACAAAGAAAGCAAAAGGGACACTTATCAAGTTCCTCCTCATGTTTCCCTCATGGTGTGCCTGAAGCCTATTTGTTGGCCACCCACAGGGTCCAATGATAATTTAGGAGACTTATATAATTTATTTCGCATTTATCAAGTTCTCTCTCTCAAAGGGGAAAGGGGGACACTTGTCCCAAGGCTACCCTTGTTGCTTGGTATGACTCCTACTTATAATTGGGTAGGCCTGGAGGGGTCCAATGAGCTTCAAGCATGAGCTACAAGGGGGGGTTGACCCAAGAAAGCTAGGGGGTTGCTTAGGGGGTATACTCACCCACACACACACTCATTATGCAATGTGCAAAGTGCAAGAGCTCCCTCTCCTTCTCCAAGCAAGTAGAGGTTGAGAACCTACACCAACACTCTTGGCTATGGAGTGCAAATCCAACCAAGAGCCATGCTTCAATGCTTAAGCTTGCCATCTTCTCCATCTTCATTACTATGATATTATGTATGCTAGCAAGAAGAGTATGATAAGACAGGACCTAATTCTTTCTCCTATGAAATGTTTCTTCTTCCTCTTCCCTACCCTCATTCCCTGCTAGCTCTCTCCACCTTCGAAGGTGTTTGAGGTCTTGAAACTGAGGCTTGGGATAGTTAAAGCTTTCTTCAAGTTTATGTTATGCTTGTGATGCATGAATCTTTCCATCTTCATTGCATCACCTAGGTCACAAGGAACACAAAGATTGTATTGTAACAAGCCTCTCTTTATGGGAGAAATCATAATACAAATGCATATTGGAGGGGGGACCGGCTCCACATAAATCCGGTCCTCAACTGTTGTCATGTTCTCTAAATTCTCTCGCTTGCAAAAGTATCGTTCATGCCAAGTTAACTAAATACATTATTCTGTTGCTATCTTCAATTATGTTCACCCGCTATGCTCACAAAGTCATTTCTCAAAAGTACTCTCATTAATTTCCGCTACTCTCAAGTTAAATAGGCCAATTCCACTACATTAAACGTGAAGTCTTGTACCTGCAGATACACCTTGTTCACTATACCCATTGGGTAGACTGTTCTTTGGTCGGCGAATGTAACTGTGAAGGGAGCAAGTCATGTAGGCTGTAGACCTAAAGCCAACATAGTGAACCCAGGCATTAGGTTGATGCCAGATCCACCATCCACTATCACTCTTGAGAATCGTTGCCCCAAGATGGACATGGTGTGACGAGAGCTTCTATAATCCATGAGGGGAGCAGCAGGATGGGATATCATATAGGACTCGGATGGTTGCATAGGGAGGTACCTGCCACTAGGACCTTCTCCGGGGTATAGTGATTGAATAACTACAAGGGTGTCACTTCGAAAACTCGCATCTAGCCGTAGCATGTCATAGAGCGACACTTGTTGGAAGGTGTTCTTCAAGATTGTCTCTGCTATAAGCTTTTCTTTTTCTATCAGTGGTTTATCTAGTACCTTGATCTCTTGTAGATCATCACCTGCTTCCAATAAAAATTCATCAATATTAAAGAGCAAAGATTTGGATCCTTACTTGGCACTAGGGGATGGATTATCAACAGTTGAAAGCAGGGTATCCACACTGGTGTGAGAATGTGTGGGGGAGTTGAACTTTTTGGAATGCTAAGAATGAGAGCGGCCCTCTGGGCCCAATTGAGGATGCCTGTTGGCTCCTTTACCGACTACTATAGCTTGTCTTGAAGGGTAACCACATGGACGAAAGGAGGAGGCTGACGGATGGTGCTAACTGCTATCAAATTGATCTTGGGAAAGGTAAACTCATTTTGTCTTTGACTTGAGCTCGAAGCCGTGGATGCACAAAGTTTGGGACAATCTTTATTGTAGTGATCCTTTGCTTCAGGGCAATGACGACAGGGAGGGGACCCTTCTGGTAGGGTGAATTTGCTTTGGTAATGTCCATATTCCTCGCATCCGTAGCACAAAATGGGCCGGTTTGATGGATGAGATGATTGGCGAGGTATTCCTTCCTCCTGGTGCATGGAGGTGGAGGCGTAGAAGCTTTGAGGGATAGAGGGAGCATTCGTGTGATAAAAGCTACGAGAGAGAAAAGTGCTCTGCATACCTTGCATAGGAGGGGCTATCAGCAAAGGTGGCATGTGGTTTGGATGGCCATATGGGGAAACCATGTTGGATGTAGGTGCTAACCCTTGTTGAAGAGTAGGACAAAGACTTTGTTGTATTTGTCACAATCCCTTCAGGTAGTAGCAATCCTTGTCCTCATGTCCAGAATTTTCACAAAAGTGGCAATAAGCCCGAAGGGGCATTCTTGTGGATGGCGCCCTGGAGAGCGGCATGAGCTACATCATACCATAGCCTTAGTCTCCTGCTGAGACTTGAGCTCCTCTAGCTCGCACTTGATCTGGTCCAAAGCCTCGTGATGTGGAGGCTTCTCTTGTTGAAGAGAGAAGGATATTTTCTCTTGAAGAGCTCATTGTAACTTCAAGTCTTTGAGTCCCCTATGTAAAGAAGTCAAAGGATCAGAAGGACTTTCCAAAAAGTTTGAGGTGGTCTCTATGTGAGGGTGTTCAGTGAACAGCTTCCTAGCCCCTTCTATTCGACTAGCAACCATGACAAACTCCTCCAAAGTGGTGTCAGTTTGGAGACTCTCTCGGAGTTTTTGCTGAGAGGTTTTGGGAAGAGCATTATCCACCCACTTCTTAACCATAAAATCACCTGGTTGTTGAGGACGCTTAGCAACCAGAGACTTGGTTCTGGTCATGAGTTTCGCAAAAGTCTCATTTGGCTGGAGCATCATGTTGGCAAACTCGTCCAAAACCTTCTCTTGGAAATCCCCTGGCCTAAAAGCTTCACAAAACTGTCATTACAATGTGGCCCAAATCATAAAATGGTTCTCTAAAAACTAATTGTACCGTTTGACTGATAAGCCATCCAAGGTGGATGGGAAGAGTACTAAGTAGGTGTCTTCTTTACTGAGGCCACGACCCCTTCAGAGGGATACAAATCTCTGAGCATGGTTGTCGGCATCCTCTGTGGAGAGACCTTTGAAAGTCGGAAACTTGATTTTCACCTTAACCAGAATTCTTGTCAGCTCTTCCATGGCTATCTACTCTTGAGCTTGCTGCTCAAGAGGTCACTGTAACACAATGGTTGAGAACTGTAATGGGGAAGGTGACCTCGGAGGTGAAGAACTGGTTAAGGGAATGGAGGGATTTGCATAGGAGGGTAGGGGTAACAGGGCTGGTGGACTTCTACTTGGCACAAAAGGTTTACGCTTTCTGTGGTAGTACTTCAGAGGGCTTAGAAGTGGGCTTTGTTGATCTTTAGACTGCCTTGTATGTGTCAAGTAGTAGCATCAACCCACCCAACAAGCTCTGGGCGTCGATATCCTCTAACTTGCTAGATAGTCTAGACTGGCTAGGCCACACCCCACTAGACCCTAGGCCACTCTTATTCAATAGCGACGAGAGAGACTAGACTAGCTAGACCAAGTTGGACGAGGTGAAGCTAGTCTATGATGAAACTGGTCTAGGGCAAACCTGGTCTAGAGTGAAGCTGGTCTAGGGAGAAGCTGGTCTAGGGCAAACCTGGTCTAGAGTGAAGCTGGTCTAGGGAGAAGCTGGTCTAGGGCAAAGAATTTGGTCTATACCAAGCTAATCTAGGGAGAAGAAGCTAGTTTAGACCAAGCTGGTGTAGGGCGAAGCTGGTCTAGGACGAAGAAGTTGTTCTAGGATGAAGTTGGTCTAGGGCAAAGAAGTTGTTCTAGACCAAGATGATCTAGGACACATATCAAGTCCCTAGCTAGGTTACCCTAAAGGAATGTCCAAAGCCTATTGGTTGGCCTCCCAAGGGGTCCAATGATAATTAAGTAGATATAATTAACTGTTTTAGCATTTATCAAGTTCTCTTTCTCAAAAGGGAAATGGGGACACTTGTCCCACGGCTACCCTTGTTGCTTGATATTCCTCTGCATGTGATTGGATAGGCTTGGGGAGGTCCAATGATCTTCAATCATGATCTACAAGGGGGGGTTTACCAAAGCAAGCTAGGGGGTTGCTTGAGCGGTATACTCTCCCACATACAGTCACACACACTGGCATTGTGTGAAGTGAAAAGTGCAAGAGCTCCATCTCCTTCTCCAAGCAAGTAGAGAGGTGGAGAGCCTACACCAGCACTCTTGGCTATGGAATGCAAATCCAACCAAGATCCATGCTTCAATGCTTAAGCTTGCCAAATTCTCCATCACCAAGAGCCATGCTTCAATGCTTAAGCTTTCTATATTCTCCGTCTTCATTACTATGCTATTATGTATGCTAGCAAGAAGAGTGATGATAAGTGAGGAACTAATTCTTTCTTCTATGACATTTTTCTTCTTCCACTTCCCTACCCTCATTCCCTACTAGCTCTCTCCACCTTTGAAGGTGTTTGAGGCCTTGGGACTGAGGCTTGGAATAGTTAATGCCTTCCACAAAGTTTATGTTATGCTCGTGATGCTTGAAGCTTTCCATGTTCATTGCATCACCTAGGTCACAAGAAACACAAAGATTGTATTGTAACAAGTCTTTTTTGATGGGAGAAGCTATAATAAAAATGCATATTGGAGGGGGGACCGACTCCACATAAATCTGGTCCTCAACTGTTGTCATGTTCTCTAGACTCTCTCTCTCTTGCAAAATTATTATTGATGCCAAGTTAAGTAAATGCTATGTTTATGTTGCTACCATCAATTAAATTCACCCGCTATGCTCACAAAAGTACCTTCTCTAATTTCCGCTACTCTCAAAGTTAAAAGGCCAATTCCATTACATTGGCATCAGAGCATTTGGTTTGTCTTTTCTTGCTTAAGAAGAGAGGTCCTTAAGTAGCCTATAAATGGTTGAGTTTTTTTAATTATATTATGGTAAGTGGGACTGGGATCTATTATCGGTTTTGTTGAGCCCACTATGTGGGATGATGTGCACACCTCGGGAGCTTTGGACTTAATAATGGGGTCTTTTTAGACTTGCCTATGGCTTTACCATTATTGATCCATAAGAAGTCCAACAGGAGCTAGCTCTTGAAAACTCTGCAACATTAGACCCACTCCACTACTCTCTAATTAACAATTCAAGCCGTGAATGTAGATACTTAAGTGCCAATTTCAAAGGTTAAGAGGAGTAGCAACTAAGGTTTTGAATTTCCAAACCATACACTATGTAAGTACACAGATTTTATTAACATGGGTGACAATAACCAAGAGAGTAGAATGAACATTGATAGCTTTGATTTTGCACATGAAGGTGCTAATGATGATGCTCCCATGGTTTTCAATTATCTTACTAGGTTGCAGGAAGCTATGGGCAACCCTGCTTTGCAAGCCAAAGTTACTCAACAACTTTGTGCTTATGGGATTACCCTTCCTATCCAAGAGGAGAGAGAGCTTAGGAGGCCTCTTGAAGAGACCCCCAAAATAAGACTCTCTCCCATATGAGAGGAGGAATCCAAAGATCAAGAAAGCAATGACACTTTAAGTTACTCTAAAGACGTGGCTCCACAAAGACGGCGGTCTAGACGATCGCCAGCTCCTCCCAAGAGGAAACGTTCAACACACATTCCTTCTCCTCATCACTTCAAAAGGGAAGAGAGAAAACAAAGGAAGAAAAGTGCAAGAAAGAGGTCACACTCTTCTCCTTCTTCTTCACCTTCCTCCTCTTCTGATGAAATCTATGTCTATTCTCCTAGAGAATACAAGAGGGGAGGACATTGCAAAACATACTCTGCATGACAAAGGTCACAAAAGCTCAAGAAGTTCAAAGAGGGAGGAAAGAGTATCTCTTTTCTCACATATGATGTCACCTTTGGTGACACCGACAAAGTATTGGCCTTCATCCAGCAATTTGATGCGGCCTTTGGAGACGAGGGCTTCACGGAGTCCTCCAAGCTACACCATGTAGCTATGCACTTCCAAAAATTGGCTTTTCAATGGTGGTCTAGCCTTCGTGGGAACGGTGAAGCCCCAAAGACATGGAAAACTGTACAAGTTTCAATCATGAGGCAATTCCTTGCAACAAGCGATGCAAAGAACAAAGTGCTTACCGAATGGCGTAGTGTGAAGCTTCTATCTCATGAGTCTATCCACAAATATGTAGACAAGTTTTGGGATTTGCATCTTAAGCTACTATCTTCCAAAAGATAGACTTTGTCGACCAAAAGAAACAATTCCGTGCGGGATTACCTGAAGAGATGGCCGAATACGTCAACTCTCAACGGCTTGGTTCTATGATCAAAGTAATCCATCACACCATGGTTGTTTCACGCATCAATTTCCAACAAGGGGCTAGACGAAATGTCAAGCCCGTGAAAAATAAAGACAAAAATGATGCAAAGGGGATAACCAATGCCCAAAATTCTTCCCAAGGCAATTCCAACAACAACAATCGGTCCAAGGAGAAGGGAGTTTACAAAGGCAAAAACAAAAACTCTCATGAGAGCTGGAAGCTTTTCGCAAGGACCATAAGCTTTTTAAGTGGGGAGCAAGGACATGGCTATCGTTCTTGCCCCAAGAAAAATGCTCACAGTGAGACTCCTAGGGCTTCCACCATCAAAGCTCCAAAAGAGGATGCTCATTGCAAAGGATCACCTCTCTCCTATGTTTGGGAGAAGGTAAGGGAGCATGATGTCTTCATCCTGTTTGACCCTGGCTCTACTCACAACTTCATATCAAAACAAAGTTGGCCACCAAGTTGGGCATTCAAGCTTTTGAGATGGTAGATATTGTAACGGCTGACACAGCTTTCAAGGGACAACAAGCCTCCATTAGTCCCTTGATTGAGAAGTTGAGGCTTCATGTCCAAAGATATGTCGACAAAGAAGACTTTTCCATCTCTCATCTCCAACATGAGGATGCTATCCTAGGGGCGCCATGGTTTGACCGCATGGCTACCAACATGAAGTTTCCTAAAAGGAGAATCTACTTCACCTACAGGGGAAAGAACATGTATATAGATGCTAGTGAGTGTGGTCGTGCAATACCACACGTAAATCCTCCTGCTTTTTATAAATCAATGAAGAGCTCAGTTTCTGCATACACGATTTTTGTCAAAGAGTCCCTAAAAGATCCTAATCTTTCAACAGATGTAAATGTTAGGAATCAAGAAGAGTTAGACTTGTCTAATTTTCTAAAAGGATTATATGTTCATCGATGATATCCCTATGCACTTACCTCCAAAACGAGGGGATGATGACCATCGCATTGAGCTCCTTCCATGAAGCTCACCGCCTAACAAGTCTCCTTATCGAGTTTCTCAAGCTCAACAAGAGGAGATCATGAGGCAAGTACAAGAATTGGTTGAAAAAGGGATGGTGAGACCTAGCTCCTCTCCCTTTTGTTCTCCAATCCTTTTAGTGCAAAATAAACATGGTACATATCGTATGTGTGTGGACTATCAAGCACAAAACCATATCACATCAAAAATAGATTTCTCGTGCCTCGGGGAGAAGATCTGTTTGATAAGCTACAAGGATCTACCTACTTCAGTACGATTGAACTTAAAAGTGGCTATCATTAAATAAGGATAGTGGATGAAGATATCCTAAACACCACGTTTCGCACAACATTTGGTCTTTATGAATATCTAGTCATGCTTTTTGGCTTGACTAATGCACCGGCCATGTTCAATCGATTAATGGAGAAAATCTTTAGACCCTACCGTAAATTCAATGGAGTGTTCTTTGTTGATATCATCATCTACTCCAAGTCCTTAGAGGAACATAAGCAACATCTCCAAGTGATTTTTCAAGCATTGAGGGAGAACAAGCTTTTTCTCAACCAAAAGAAAAGCGAATTTTTCTCCAAGAGATTCAATACTTAGGTCATATTATCTCTCAAGATGGTACCCAGATGGATCCATCGAAGTTAGAGGTAATAAAAGCATGGCCTAATCCAAGGAATCTACATGAGCTAAGAAGCTTTATTGGTATGTGTGCAAACCATAGACGCTTCATAGCAAAATTCTCTCAAATAGCAAAACCATTACATGACTTAACAAAAAAGAACGTCCAGTACTTATGGACTGCTAAGGAGCAAAATGCTTTTGACAAGCTCAAAGAGAATCTCACCTCCCAACAAGTCCTCATGCTTCTAGATCTCTCAAAGCCATTTGAGGTCCAATGTGATGCTTGTGGTGATTGCCTTGGAGCACTCTTGCTCCAAGAAGGGCATGCCATAGCATATGAGAGCCAAAGGCTCAATACAGATGAACATGTATTAGGCATTTATGAGAAAGAGCTATAAGTTGTCCTACATACCCTAGACACATGGAAGTACTATGCATTGGGGACTCCATTTATTCTACGAACCGACCACCAAAGTCTCAAGTACTTCATGATGCAAACCAAGCTTTTCAACAAACAAATGAGGTGGGAAAATTTTCTTTCGCAATTTAATTTTCATATTGCTCACATTGCTGGCACGCACAATCAAGTGGCCGATGCACTTTCACGATGACCAAAAGTTAATGTGGTGTCTATAGCAACTCACAATGATCTATCTTCTATGATAGATGAGTATGCTACTGACCCTGACTTTAGAGACATAATGTCCACCCTTGCTTTCAGGAAGAAAGAGGAACCATTCACCTTGCAGGATGGTTATCTTCTCCATGTCAATAGGCTATGTGTTACCCACTCCCTTTGTGAGAAAGTCATGTATGAATCCCATGCTCCTCCCTATGCGGGGCATAGAGACATTCAACGTACTCTCTAAGGAGTAGAAACATACTTCTATTGGCCTACCATGAAAGTGTACATACAAGAGTATGTTTCAAAATGTGTAATATGCCAAAAGACCAAATATGATAGAGGGAAGCAACCTGGATTACTCCAGCCATTTCTTATCCTAAACTCACCATGGAAGAGTATATCCATGGATTTCATCTTTGGATTACCCAAGTCTATGGGGATACGGGAGTATGGACAATAGTCAACAGGTTTAGCAAGCAAGCACACTTTATTCATGTCAAAAAGACTATTAAGGCACACCAAATGGCAACTCTCTTCATATCACATCTTTGCAAAGACCATGGATTGCTCACATCCATCATGTCAGATAGAGATCCTAGAATGACTAGTAATTTTTGGAAAGGTCACTTTGAAAATCTAAGAACAAGATTGAATTTATCTTCGGCCTATCACCCACAAACGGATGGCCAAAGTGAGATAGCCAATCTTACGATACTCGATCTACCAAAGACTTTACGTTACCAAAGTAGATCAACGCTCACAATGGGAAAAGTACTTACCTCTTATAGAGTATGCCTACAATAATATTGTACATATTTCTACGGGAAAAGCACCTTTTGAAATCATTGAGGGAAGACCTAAAAGTCCCTTGCTACTCAAAGTACACGTGAAGATCTTTGCTGCCAATGATGAGTATAGCCGTGACCTACAAGAATCTTTTCAAAAGATTAAGGAGGCTATCTCCATCTCTCAACAAAGGAAAAGAGTTGATGCTGACAAGCACAGAAGAGCCTTAACATGCAAAGAAAATGATTGGGTCTTACTTATGTTTCCTAAGGCTCGATTGAGGCAAACAACAGGCAAAAATTCTACAGGCCATCAAAAGTATTATGCTAAGCTAGCAAAAAGATCCTATGGTCCTTTCCAAATCTTGAAGCCCATCAATGAGATGGCTTATCAACTCAAGTTACCCAACCATTGGCTCATACACAATGCTTTTCATGTGATCTACTTAAGCCCTACAAAGGGGAGCCACCAAGTGAACCAATTATTGAAGACCCTCTTAAAATTGAAGACCAAGAAGAGGTGATACAACCCGAAGCTATCCATTGGCATGAAGACAAGGTACTACAACATGGTAAGATTATCCAACGGTATCTTATTAAGTTCAAAAACTATCCTTTTGAAGATGCTAGATGGATGCAAGGAATACAGCTTAAGGATAGTATGAACCTTGTCAATGCTTAAAACACCACATTAGAGTAAGCAAATGTAAAAATTTCTTTTAAATGACCAATGTTTTTATCTTATAGGACTAGTCCTCTTTTTATTGTGCACAAATTTAATTAGTATGCATGCTTAGAATCATGTTTGTGATGACGACGTCTCTCAAACACCAAATGAATAAATGTCATAAAATCTAATATCTAACCAACCCAAATGATTTCTCATATTAAAGTGATCATTTAATTTGGGAGAATAAACAGGAACAAGGGTTAGAATATAGACATATGCTTACAGATCTATCTCAACACGGGGCCAATGGTAAAGGGGTCCAAATGAGAGATGGTATGTCAAAGAGCAAGGCTAACCAATGGAGCTTAATGACTTTAGGGTTAACTTCATTAAAGACCTCCAATAGTTAGTGTTAAAAGTCCTTTGACCTTAGGTAAGCTAGGGCTATGCTTGAGGTGGGAGCCCGGCCCAAGCTTAAGGTGCTTGTCGTGCCTGGATGACTGAGATGCTTGAGATTCTTGAAGTGCTGCTTGAGATGCTAGGGTTGTACTGGAGGTGGAAGCCCAACCCAAGCTTGAGGGGCTTAAGGGGGGTCGAGCTTGTGGTGAGAACTGGGCTCAAGGTTGAGGGGCTTGAGGTGTCACAAAAGTCAATGTGTATCTATACAAGGAGGGGGCAAGCCATGCAATAAGGGGGGGTGGTTGCTTGACCATTCTCTCTCCCAAAGGGCACCCCTTGCTCAAGAGGCAAGTAGGACACATGTGAAGCCCCTATCTAGTTACCCTCAAGGAGTGTCCAAAGCCTATTGATTGGCCTCCCAAGGGGTCCAATGATAGTTAAGTAGATTTAAATAGTTGTTTTATCATTTATCAAGTCCTATCTCTCAAAGGGGAAAGGGGGACACTTATCCCAAGGTTACCCTTGTTGCTCGATATTCCCTTGCATGTGATTGGCTATGCCTGGGGAGGTCCAATGATCTTCAATCATGAGCTACAAGGGGGGGTCGACCAAGCAAGCTAGGGGGTTTCTTGAGGGGTATACTCTCCCACACACACTAGCATTGTGTGAAGTGCAAAGTGCAAGAGCTCCATCTCCTTCTCCAAGCAAGTAGAGAGGTGGAGAGCCTACACCAACACTCGTGGCTATGGAATGAAAATCCAACCAAGAGCCATGCTTCAATGCTTAAGCTTTCCATCTTCATTACTATGCTATTATGTATGCTAGCAAGAAGAGTGATGATAAGTGAGGAACTAATTATTTCTCCTATGAAATGTTTCTTCTTCCTCTTTCCTACCCTCATTCCCTGTTAGCTCTCTCCACCTTTGGAGGTGTTTGAGGCCTTGAGACAGAGGCTTGCGATAGTTAATGCTTTCCAAAAAATTTATGTTATGTCGTGATGCATGAATCTTTCCATCTTCAGTGCATCACATAGGTCACAAGGAACACAAAGATTGTATTGTAACAAGTCTCTCTTGATGGGAGAAGCTATAATACAACTGCCTATTGGAGGGGGGACCGGCTCCACATAAATCCGGTCCTCAAGTGTTGTCATGTTCTCTAAACTCTCTCTCTCTCTTGCAAAAGTATTGTTCATGCCAAGTTAACTAATGCTATGTTTATGTTGCTACCATCAATTAAATTCACCCGCTATGCTCACAAAGTAATTTCACAAAAGTACCTTCTCTAATTTTCGCTACTCTCAAAGTTAATAGGCCATTTCCATTACAAAGGTAATTCTTTTCCTATAAACATATGGAAAAATCTCTTATAAAAATTAAAATATCCCAAAAGTTTAGACACATTAGAAGGTGGTTTAGCTTACTGAACACTTTTGGTTTTGTCTTCAGTTATCTCAATATCATTACTAAAAACCACGTGGCCTCATAGTTGTCCCATCCATACCATGAATACATACTTAAAACATTTTAGACATATTATCTTCTCTTTGCATCTCTATAAAACCATTTCCAAAAATCATAGATACATTTCCTCTATTGAGCAATTAGTAAGTCATCCACAAATATAGCCATGAACTTGTGCAAAAATTTATAGAAATTTTTCATCATGCATGTTTAAAATGTTGGAGTATTACACAATCCAAATGGCATTAATAAAAAAATAAAATCTCTCCATTTGTTAATAAATTTGTCTTTGCTCTATTATTTGAAGCTATCTTCAAGTGAATATAGCCACTATATCCATCCAAAAAAATATGCATCTCATGACCAGCAATTTCATCTAACATCATATTAGTGAATGGAAAGGAATGGATCCTTAATTGTTTAGGCAATCAATTTCCTAGAATCCACATAGACTCTGTGCTTATCATTCTTCTTAGTACTACAACAATAGGCAATAACTAGTCATTGCTTTCTACTTTTGTGATAAATCTAGCTTTCGAAAAGGTGTCAATTTCTTCTTTTACCTACTTTGCATAACTGGGATTAGTCATATATCTCTAGAGTCTGAATGGTCGAGCATCAATTTTCAGTAGTTTCCGATGTTGATATATCTCTTTATCTACTCCGTAACATTTAATGGCCTAGTAACTTGTGTGTAGCAAAAAATAGCATGAACATAGTGAGCATTTCATTAGAATAGATTCCTAATGAGAATAACAAGAGTGCTTGGGTGGAGAGAGCAACAAAAAGTATAACACCTAGTTAGATAGCATGAACAATACTTCAAAAAGAGAGAGAAATTAAGCTATTGACAACAGTTGAGGGCCGGATTAACATGGAGCCGGTCCCCCCTCCAAAAGGCTTTGTATTATGGTTTCTCCCATCAAGAGAGACATTTTACAATACAATTCTTTGTGTTCCTTCAATACTAGCTAGTGCAATGAGGATGGAAACTTCATGCACTAAGAAAAAAACTTATCAAACACAACATCAATTCCATCACGGTCTCAGACCCAAGACTTCACACACCTTCGAAGATGGTGAGAGCTAGCGGGGTATGAGAGTAGATTGAGAGGAAGAAAGAGTATTCTTACTAGAAAGATATACATCTCCTCACATAATCACTCATATTAGCATAGCTTAGCTTAGTAATTAGCATGGTAGAGGAGATGAGCATGCATTGAAGCTTGTCTCTTGGTTGGATTTGCATCACAAAGCCAAGAGTTGTTGGTGTAGGCCTCCCTTCTCACAAGCTTAGAGTAGGTGATAAGCTTTCCATTAAAGCTTGAGAAGGAGAGAGAGAGTCTTCTTGCTTCACACATGAGATTGTGTGTGTGTGTGTGGATAAGGCCTTGAGAAAATCAGCCCCCTCTC
Source organism: Adiantum capillus-veneris (assembly GCF_014529385.1). Lineage (NCBI taxonomy): Eukaryota > Viridiplantae > Streptophyta > Polypodiopsida > Polypodiales > Pteridaceae > Adiantum > Adiantum capillus-veneris. The sequence goes on from NC_140944.1 coordinate 11,184,721, forward strand.
TCTCTCTTGGTCAACACCTCTTGCTATTTGCTCATGCTGCAGCCCTATTGGACCTCCCCATGCCTAGCCAATGGAAATTAAGCAGCATAAGTGATAGCCTTCTGACATGTGTCCCCCTTTCCCCTTTTGTGAGATCTTTAGGTAATTAATGCAACTAAACTCTCATTGGACCCCTTTGCCTCCTGGCCAATAGGCCATTGGGTTGTTGAATGCTCATTGGACCCCTTGGGAGACTGTCCAATAGTCTTCTAGAGAGCTTAATTCTTTTTTGTTCTTTTATTAAGTGTTTTTAAATTGATTAAACTAGATTACTCTAGCCTAATTCTCATTGGTCCACCTCCATGGCCATCCAATAGGATTTGAGTACACCTTGTGGGCATCTGGGCTAGGGAGCTTATATGTGTCCCTCTTTCCCCTTGTGTAAAGGAAGCTTGTGAGTGTGAGTGTGTGAGTGTGTGTGTGTGTGTGTGTGTGTGTGTTTCTCTCTCATCCCCTACTTCTTGGGCTCGCCCCCTCCTATGTAGGAGTTGTGAAGACTTTTTTGGGACACACACAAAGCATCCAATTTCCTAAGCTTTTGACCATTGGACACAAGCTTTAAATTTTTGAACCTTAGCATTTTGGAAGTATTAATGGGATGAACCTTAGGGTCTTTTAAGTCCATTATTGCACCTTGCTCTTTTGCAGATGGCCCCCCCTTTGGATCCCTATTTTTCCTCCTTTGGATCCCTATTGTGGCCAGTCTGCTAGCTTAACCATATTCTAGCTTTTTCTCCCCCTGGCACTTCCCCATATTAAATGATCAGTTTAACATGAAAAAATCATTTAGGAGAATTAAATATTGATATTATGACATACTCCTTTCATATCAGTGTGTTCCCATGCAAAAACATCTCTGTATTTGAAAAAATTGTTTAGTTTTTTCCTTCATAATTAGTTTTATATAATTGTTGACTTTAATGATCTTGGGTTTTGCTTGAGTTCCCAAATTCCATTCTTCAATTTCCTAGTCAATGTTTTTCCCAGCCTATAGTATTGAACTGTCAGATTTCACGTTGCTCTTTGTTAGGATGCTTACTTCATAGGAAATTGTTTCCACCTTCTATAGATACATGAGTGACAGCTAAGTTTATTTTATGGAGTGGAGGCCTAGGGACAAAGCCTATAACATAGATGGTTGATCCCACTTATGTATTATACCATCGTGAGATGTATTTTTATGATGGTTGAGATAGTCTTGAGAAACCATTGATCATGATGATTACATACATGATAGGTGTAAGCCCTCTACCTCACATTTTATTATATGATTGAAGTGGAGGCAACATTTGTGGTGGTGGAGGTACTATTTATATTTATGAATTTCTTACATTATTTAGGGGATCCCCCTCAGCAAGGATGTTCTAGCAAATGATCTAGAAAACTAGCACAATTGGGAAACAAGGATAGCAAGGAGATCAAGGACTTGCTACAATCAAAAGTATACTACACCTGGCATATGTGTCAACCAAAGCACCATTGAGTTCACACTACATTCACAAGATTAATACTTCCATTATCTTTTTTCTTTTGACCTTTGTTTGCTATGTTATTGGCATTAGGAGCAAGTTAAGTAGACAAACATAAACCTAGAGATTGTTGCAAAAGAAGTTTAGCTAAGGAATCAAAGTAGGATTCCTTAAGTAAACATTATAAATGCTTGATATCTATTGAGTTTTTCTATTTTAAGTGGAAAATATATAACGCTTGTGCTCCAAATGTCAAGATTGGCATCAAATTGGGATTCGTAAAGTGAAACTTTAAATTGCGTGATTTCCATGGAAAATTTCCCTTTGAAGTGGAAATATTTTAATGCTTGTACTTGAAATCATTTGGAAGAAATCATCTAACAAGCTTGACTAAAAAAATTTACTACATGCTTAGTCTATGCACAATAGGGGTATTTACGGTTGCTACTTGCTTGTAAAATGTCCTCTCCATTACAAGCGTGTCATGTTTCTTCATTTCATACCACAAAGCTCTAGTTATATAAAGGGAGTGTTACTACACAATAGATTTAGTCATATTGTGTTTTCAAAGAACCATACAAAACCGTGAACCATACAAGACCTACAAGACCGTGTATGTAAGAGGGGTGTAATAATTCACTAATCTCTTATAAGGTAAGAAGGGAGTTATAATTACCATTTAAATCATATATAGGGGGCTTTCTAAAACTCTTTGTTTGCAAGTGGCATGTCTTTTTCTATAAAGAGTGAATCCCTTGAACGCACGCATCAACAACCCTATTTCAAAGTTGATGACATAGAGAGTATTTATACATTGTGTACATTTGGATATCATAATTTCTATCTCAGGCCTAAAAATTACAATTCTCTTTTGTAAATTTTTGTTTTCGTACAAACAATTGTGAGTGGAGATGATATATCAATTCAGCTAAGAATGAACAATGAATTTAAGCACTACATGTGCCTTGAGGGGACAATATTTGGACAAAAGGGGGTGTACTATTCATCCACGTGAGCCACTAATATGACTTAGTGCATGTTTCCCTTCTTCGGCTTGTGTACTAGACGCTACTCTTGACCATATCAAAAATATAAACTAGGTACTTTCCCATACGATATCCTTGAATTGGGCTACTACAAAGTTTCTCTCAACTACTCAAATGTTCCTTCCTTTCCAAATTTTCTTCTAGTAACAGTATCTAATAATGTGTGTGCATACTAGAATTGCTTTGTTTTGAACCTCCTCCTTCCCAAGACGAAGTCATTTTTTTAAAAAAGAGCAGCTTCCAAGTCCTTTGCACCCATCTACTACAAATTGTGGAAGCAAGACTCCGCAAAGAAGGGTGATCTTTAAACAGATGCAAGGGATCCTCCCAAGCTACTTTACATCCAGAGCAAGTGTCTTGGTCAAGTCCTCTAACAAGAATCTTGTTTCCAATTGGGATAGCTCCCCACAATACCTTCTAAGTGAACATCTTCATTGATTGTTAACACTCTTCTGTCTTTTTTCTTCAAATCAATTTACCTTCCATAATTTGCAAAGTGGAGTGAACCAATCCACTTCATATATCAGCCTACCATATGTTTTCAATGTTTTGGGAAGTGCAAAAATTTTGTCTTTAGATAATGCCAAACTTTTCAATCAGACAAAGTGGTGGGAATAGGGCAATTGGATAGAGCTTCTAAGATTCTCTTTTCATTTAGATTCAATCCATGTTGCACCGCTAATTGAACTACATCCTTCTAGCAACAATTGACATCATCCCAACGATGAGCCACCTTGGAGATCCCTTTGTTATTAGCCTATCTAGGAAATTCCTTTCAAAGATGTTCAAGTAGTTTGTCTTGCATCTTAGTCTCCTTTCAAGCGCCTCCTTGAGAGTAGAGCTCCATTTTGTCAATCATATCCCAAGACATGACTATACTACCTTTGATTCGCTAAGGAGACCACTACTTTTGTACACATGGCTTCTTTCTGAATTTCTAGGTTTATGATATTGATGTCACCGTGATCCTTGGTTCTCGCACCCATTCCCATTTCCCCCACTACCATGGAGTCGCATCTTTTGTGCTATTCTTCCATAGGAACTATTTTATGGGTTTCAAAAATTCTTTCCAATTGCATTTGGTCATTTTTAAAACAGGCGAGACAAAGAAAATGTAGGGAATCATAAATGAGTTAGTCACAATCATTGTGCTATGGAAGGGGAGAAGTGTGTACTCCCACCTTTTCATCTTAGTTTTAATTTTATTCAAGACCCCCTCAAATCTTAGTTTGCTTGATATGATGATGCATTGTGGTGCATCAAGGTGTCCGAATGCTTTTCCTTTTGAAACAATCTCCTTGGACCACTTAGTGAGGTCAAACGAATCATTTTTAGTGAGCGAAATCAATCTTGATTTTCCAATGTTGCACTTCAAGCACCCAAAACACATTGCAAACATTTTCAAGTGTTCTTCTTAGCATCTAGAAGTTGGATTCTATAAAGAGCAAAGAATTTTTGGCAAATAGTTTTACCCATAGTTGTTTGCCCCTTGGTAGTGAGAGTCCTTGAATCTCCCCTTTCGCAATGTTGTCCTTGAACAATGTCACTAGTGGATGAGAGACGATTGCAAAGAGTAGAGGGACAAGCGAAAAAACTTGCTCGATAGATCTCTTTACTTCAAACATTCGCACACTCCTATTGTTGAAGAGGAGCTCATAGCAACTACTATCACACATATCAAAGAAAGATCTATGACATCATCTTGGCAACAATGATTGGCATCGAACCTCATCCTTTGGTAAAGCTTAAAATATTTGCTTTAATGTGATGTTGTGTTTCAAATATAAGGATAAGTAGAAGGGAAGACCTTCTTAAACTATTAGGAATAAGAGTCAACTTTCAAAGTTTGTGAGGCCAAAAATCAAAGAAGTACCACACACAATGGGCACATTTGAGATTTCAAACTTGTTCTTCATATCTTTAGGAGTCTATTCATGCTTTTCATACTCAAAGGAGATTGCCAATTGGAGAGCCTCCTTTGCCTCTCGGTTGTCCCTTAAAATGATATGGCATATACAAAGGTCTTGGAGGTCAAAGAAAGCTTCCAACTTGGAGAATGTATGCACTTGCGTCTTGCACAACTCCAAATAGGATCAGATTGCACCTCAAAAACCCCACTCTCACACACTTTACATCCCCTGTTCTTCTGAAGAGACTAAGATCCAACATCCAGTTAGAGAGGCTAAATGTCTTAAAAGTGACCAGATAGTTCAAAATCTTATAAAGCCATCAGATGGTTCTCCTTAATATTCCGAAGCCATGTCAAACGAACAAGCTTTTCTCAAAGCAACGTGAACACAAGTCCCAACCTGCTTTACAAGAGTCACGGCTGTAGTTCCACTGGAAACACAATCCAACCGATTATTCATTATGAGCTCCCACTCCATAAGCTTATAAGCTTCCACAAGAGAGTTTTTCCAAGCCTGAATGGTGTCTGTATCTGTAATAAAATGCTTTATAGTAACATCAACACCTACCAATGAAGAGAGTGGCCTTTTTGACATTTCAAAAATGGACTGCCAGCATGCTGCCAGCTTCATTGGCAGCACATCTATGACAGTCCTTGCAACAAGATGCCCAAGCGGACCATGCCCATCAAACACGCCACAAAAGATTGTGCCAGCTCGTGCGGCAAAATCCTACAGTTTCCACAACAGAGAAATTTTCTTCAGAAACCCTCAGTGAAATAGTGCCCTTGTAAATAGCCCAAATTCACCTATAAGGAAAGTGCAAATGTTAAAGACTCATGGACCCATCATGCACAGTAATCAACTAAATATGGCAACGCCCCCCACAAACGCCATCAGTCATAAAACATCATATCAAGCATCCTTCACTACTAAGTAGTTATCTCATTTGTTTCCGAGTGTAAATACGCCATGAAAGCCTTACATTCCAAACAATGCTTAAGACAAACTACCACCATATGTATTCATTAGTTCTAAGACAATGAGAGATTGCAAATACTAGTGATTGCTAAGCTCGAATCTCATAAATTGAGCTCAGATACAAGCTATAATAGCAAGAACAAGTCCTATAAATCTCTTCCACCTGAAAATCGCTTCATGATTTCTCACAAATCAAATGTATATTACCAATTTCAAATTTGACAATACACATAATTCCAAAACATCGGGGACCTACATGAACCACTCTCATCCAATATGTCATGATGCACCCTTGGGATAAAATCTCATACCTCTATAAAGAGCATAGCATCTTGGTTAACACCCTTTTGCCCATGCTTTATGAACAAAGATGCAACGCTTTTTGTCCCACTTGGCAGGTGGCTGCTTAGTGTGTCGGAGAACGATGTACTGGCCTCTTTCTTTGGTTGCTTCTCAACAAAATCCTTGCTTTCAGATTGTTGGTGCGTGATACACAGCCCGTTGCCCACTGTTGTTATACACAATTCATCGCTATATGACCTTGTAAATCCTCTGACCTTCATGAGATGCTGGTTACTCCGTGAGCGCAGACTCCCTGAACTAGCAGCATTGAGGAGTTGTACATGCTCTGCAGGGACGATGCGAAATGTCAAACTGCACCAACGAGCATAAATCCGCTGCCAAAGAGTTCTCCATGACAGCATAAAGAAACTCAGGCAATCACACATTACTGCCAGTGAGTGAAATCACAAAACCATGAGAAGAAACGGCTAAACCAGAAGGTGTAAAGGTCAGTGAGATGCATTCAGCATCCCGTTGTAGAACGTAAGGTGAATCCTGCAAGTCACTTCTAGGTAAGCCTGTAAACCCTTCTGAGGAATCAATAGTGACTTCAGTCGAGTGCTCATGTCACCCAAACTGACACTTGCTGGCATCTTGTTGGTCTTCCCGGAGCGGCCTTTGACACTAGATTGCTGGCAACATCTGGTCATACACCATCAACTGTCGACACTACGTGCAAACCAGTATATTTTGCGCATCCAGCATATCCATGTTGCATGCCATGGAATGCATACCTACTGATACAAATACACGTCAGAGTTGCTCTAGTCGTTAGAGGAACAAGCCGTTATGACATCTACACCTAGCAAAACTGCACACACAAGACACGATGATAAGAACTGCTGCGGTGCTAAAAGTGTACCATGCGCTATAACATCAAAGAGATTGGGATATCCATCAAGAACGCCCACTCGGCCAGGCACTAAACGCAAAAGGACAAAACAGAAATAGTGAAAGTTCAAGGTACAAGCAGACGCCCACTCGGCCAGGCACTAAACGCGAAAGAAAAAACAGACATGCAGACATGTTTGTAACTTTGTATATGGAATGTTTTAGACGAAAGGATTTGAGCAACACAGACTATAGTACAGAAGCAACTGGCATTTCAATACTTCTAAACAGAAGCAACTGTCATTTCAATACTTCGAAACACTTCGCATACAGGGGGCAAACTGAGAAACGAGTGTTCCAACTGTGGGAATGAAGAGAAACATGACAGCAGGTCGAGATGGAAGAAATCGTTGAGAACGGTATGCTGATAGCTGTGGATGGCAGTGGGGGAGGTACTGCAGAAGATCCGAGCGTAAGAGAATGAAGAAGAAGATACCTAGCAGAGAATTATATGGAGGTCCAGGTCTCTTTTCTTTGTTTGCTACCACTCTCTTCATGATTGCCACAGAGAGAGAGAGAGACTCCAGGGGAGAGGGCCCAACTCGCAATGCAGCGAAACCCAGAAAGAAATATAGAAAGCGTGTGCGGAGAGCCGGGAGACTTGCGACGTTGATCCAGATAGACAGAAGGCTCGTCTCTTATGGTGCGCACATGGCACCGTTCTGCCATGCGTCCGGTAGAAAAGCGCCCTCCACATCAGCAGGTCCCGCCACGCCCCTGTCCTGCAAGCAACGGGTGCTGAACGTCGTCAACATAATGGAGGCCACCCCCTTCAGCACGTTCAGCAACGTTCGTATGGCGGGAAGAAGGCTGAGCAGTCCGCAGTCCTGCAAAAGCTGACAGGTTGTGGCATAAAGCAAGCTGAGCCGTTAGTCTGCCTGCAGAGTCTTCATTAGCAAGAAAAAGCCGGGCGTTCCTTCAACGAACGCTTCACATGTGTGCAAGCTTGGAGTCGACAAGAAGCCTTTCACTAGCGAACCACCTGAGGAGCGAACGGTGCATGTGCGCGTTTCTTCTGTCTAGAGCCATGAAACCGCGCCCGCTGACCAGGTAGAGAGTGGAGAGCGAGTGTGTGTGTGTCCCATGAAGAACTTGTGTGCGTCCTGCACAGTGTAGTGCGTGGATGTGTAGAGAGAGAGAGAGAGAGAGAGAGAGACAGAGAGACTACACAAGAGGACACACCTCCATCAAGTTATGAACTATGTAGACACTCACAAGTGCGCACACCAACAACGAGACACTCACAGGTTAGACCCATTACGCATGGTGTACGTTACTGCTTGCTCTAAACCCTTGGCCCTTATTGTGAGCACTGTGTTTCACCCTGCTTTAGTTTCTACAAGGTGTGCGTTACCGCTTGCTCTAAATCCTTGGCCCTTCTCGTGTGGTTCACCCTACTCTAGTTTCTACAAGGGGTCACCCTGGGTTTGGAGGTCTTCAGCACGAAAGGGCACGAGGTATCAACAATTGTCAATCCTTGAGCACCCACCTGTACAACCTAGCAACCTGAAATCACTTGATTCGAGCCTCAACAATGACTGGGTTCAGACAAGGCGGCAAACCTCTTCACGCAGGGGCGTCAAAATTTTGTGGCTCGCACTGGTTGGTCGCAGCTATGGTTTCTCTTCCGTCGGACCCGCCACACTTCTTCTGACCCCCCCCCCCCTCGGAACACCTGCACACCTCTCTCAAGCTCTCCCTCTGTTCCACTCTTCCTCCTCCAGTGTCGTTCAGACTAGGCGGCAGCAAACCTAAAGCTGCCTTGAGTTCCACCTCACTGGTCTGAACTCAGTCAAAGTAAAGCTGCACATCAACCTTCATAGTCAAGAGGAGACCTCTTGCATCACGAGTAAAGGACTGCATCATCTCTCTCTCTCTCTCTCTCTCTCTCTCTCTCTCTCTCTCTCTCTCTCTCTCTCTCTCTCTCTGCAAAAGAGTTGAAGATACCACAAAATTTACAAGAGGAGTGAAACGTAAATATACATGTCATCAACGAGATGTTGATTATGGAAATTCCATATGGGGATTCATATCAATTTTTATGAGGGGCTTGCTATGACACACACCCCCCCCCCCCCCCACGTCCCTTGGTGGGGACGAAGAGGAGAATTAGGAACTTCATCCCCAACAACAACATGGTAAGACCTAACACAAGTGGAACCAAAAAAGGTTTTGCAACCACCTTAGCATCTGCTACACTAGCTATACCACCACCATTGGTTAAGAAAAGCCCATCAAAGACATATCAACTTCAAGAGTTCAAGAAACTTCAGCAGGATGTGACTAGCTTAATGGAAAAACTTACCAATAAAGATGAAAAAAGTACCATGATAGAAGCACAACCGCAAGCCATGGAGATTACGAAACAAATAAGATAAATTTTGCACACAACATGGCAACGTTAAGCTGAGGCTAATACTTTGTCTCCATGTTGCATGACATGTAGGGTTTGCTTGGAAGGCGAGCGGGGGTGGAGAGTAGGTTTCGTAACTCTACCCATTTTGGCAAAGTTACACTCCACAAGCATCATTTGTTGAGGTAAGGTTGGCAGGGGTTTAACCCCACCCGAGCGAATCTTCCCTAAAGAAGCAGCCTTGGGTATCGAGACAAGACTACTCGACAAGTGATGATTGGGCAAAAGGAGGACCAAAAAAGGGCATTCCATCTTTCATCGTTGATATTGATATCCTCAAAATCTTCTTTACTTTGTTAGCAGATAGACAGATTCAAAAAGCTGGCAGCCCCTTTCTCCACGTGGCATAGGTTTTCAGACGGCTCCATCGTCGCTTTTTTAATCGCAAGCAGTGAACGTTCCTCCTCTCGGATGCTTTGATGTACATGATATGTGGTAGATTGTTTTCGTTGGAGCTATCAAGGCTGTTGAGAAGAAGGATGCTTCTGCTGCGAGGGTGTGAGAAGCTCTCTGTTCAATAGGCAAATGAGACGATCTGGGAGAAAGGGTACTTAGAAAACATCTCCACGGTCATTGTCTTTGTAGGAATCATCTTCACAAAACCAGCATCACCGTTCTTCAAAAACTTGGGCTCCTTCTCAAGCTCCTTTCTTGAGAGCCTATCAATCTCTAGTAATTATCTCAGCAACGTTCACATCAATGTGAGATGTATGGCAATCAAGAATAGGGGTGTAGCCATTGCCAATTTGTCCAAGGTTGTTCATAATAATAACTTGGGAGGTAAAATTGGTAGCTTCGTTGGCACAGTCATTCTTGGAGTCAAAAGCCACATAGCCACGTTTGAGATCCTTGACTGCAACATTCTGGACATTAAAACCAACATTATCACCAGGAAGAGCCTCAAGAAGGGCTTTATGATGCATTTATACTAACTTCATGAAGGGCCTTATGATGCATTTCTACAGACTTCACTTCAGTGGTGAGGCCAGCTGGAGCAAAGGTAACAACCATTCCAAGCTTGATGACACCAGTCTCAGCCCGACCAATAGGTACAGTTCCAATACCACCAATCTTGTAAACATCTTGAAGGGGCAGTCCAAAGTGTGGACTCTTGGAATGCACTGGTTGCAAGATTTTTCCCATAGGGGCAGGGACCGAAAGCTCTAGTTTGTTTTCAACAGATGCAAAGTGAGGGCCTCTGTCCAAATGCAATCACCTACGCATGCATCTTGAATGCATGTGGCTATATTCAAGATGTTGATATAGGCACAAAAGTTTACAATTACATTGTTACTAAGAGGTTGTTGAAAAAAGATGTCATGATTAGCAATGTCTTGGTTGATATGTATGCCAAACGTGGTGCACTTGAGAAAGCATAAAAAGTGCTTGAGGAGCTTCCTATTCGGAACGTCGCCTCTTGGAATGCATTGATTGTGGGATGTGCACAACAAGAGCAGGGCCAGAAAGCTCTATATTGTTTTCAACAGATGCAAAGCAAGTGTATCTATCCAAATTCAGTCACCTAGTCTTTCATCTTGAAGGCATGTGGCTCACAGGGGTAGGGCCAAAAAGCTCTAGGCTGATTTTGGCGGATGCAAAGCAAGTATCTCTCCAAATTCAGTCACCTATACTTTTGTCTTGAAGGCTATGCTTACATCTTGAAGGCATGTGGGTCTACATAAGTGCTCGAGGAGCTTCCTGCCTAGAGTGTGAAGTCTTGGGATGCACTGATTGCAAGATTTTCCAGAGAGGGGCAAGCCTAGAAAGCTCTATGTTCTCCAATCGCAATCACCTATGCGTGCATCTCAAAGGCATGTGGCTCTACGTAGGATCAGATACATTCTAGTGTATTCATAAAATGAGCGAATGATAGCTCTCCATCTTTGCCATCTAGGAGTTATTTGAAGTTCCTTTACTTCCAATTGCAACTTCAGAAATGCAGCCATAAATCTCCTCCATGGCTCCAATCAATCCGATGGACAATGGTAAAGCAACAAGGGACAAAGATCTCTCACAAAAGTCATTATTCCTTTCCACCCAAATGTGCCACAAGTAAACACCTATGAGGCAAGTCCAGAGGGGTACATCACCAAAACTACATTCCCTCAGCAATAGGGATCTCTAGTTAAGCTTTGATCGATCAACACAAGAAACTTTTTGAAGCTCTGCTTTGAACAATTTATTGGATTCACATTGCACAAAAAGGTGAGTTAGAGATTCTTCATGGCACGTGCATCTTGGACAAAAGCCAGTAGCAATCCCCAACTTCTTTACTTTTGCACTAGTCTAGACCCCTTGATGTAGGATAAGCCACATAGACAACTATGCTCTATGTTAAGTGGGTAAGCCCAAATGCATTTGAGCCTGTAACTCCACTGCTTGGTAGTACAGGAGGATCCCCATTTGAGATTAAGCTTTTTAACAGGACTTGGCTTCATAATACATTCAGAAGCTTTAAAGAGATAAATGTGAGAACAAATCTAGGAGAGAGAGATTGTATGACCATTGGCACACCTCTACATCCAATCTTGAAAAATAAGGGATCTTGTCATGATTAAATCTGCACAACCCTGGGTGATGTGAAATCTGAGGATGAGTTCTTCAGCAGTGATTTAACTTCCTTATACACATCCTTCTAGCTTCTAATACAGGCTTTGAAGCACTTATTTGCCCTCTTGGAAATCTCCCAACCTTCAGTTACTCCAAACCAAATGGAGCATTGAATCGCTCAAATTCTGGGAGGAGCCCATCTTTTCTTTTGAATGTTCCATGCTTTATAGAACCTGCATACAAGGTCAGAGCCTCTACAGGCAAAATTGAGCAGAATGGCCAGAAATCAGTAGAAGATGATGCCCTCATTGTCCATTTACTAGAAAGTTTATTACAAAGGTGTTGTAGGTTAAGGATCCCCTATCCTCTTTGTTCTTTTTAGTACTGCTGCAGACCTGCCATGAGACTTTTGAAATTCTACCTATCTCCTTTGAGCCCCCCCAGAGGAACCTTCTTGTAAGAGAGAAAACCTTGTTAAGCTGGTACTAAGATGGAGACCAACAGGACATGAAAAAGACCAACGTAGACAACAAAGTAATGATTTAGCACAACAACTCTAGCAATAATATTAGACTGATGATTCTGCTAGCAAAACAATTTCTTCCTGAATCTTGCCAGATTGGGCAGCCACAGGCATGGAAACAGTAGAGCTGCATGAGTTCCCATGGATAGCATTGCATCCACAATCTTTCCGGCACCAATTTCATATGTGCTTGAATGAGACATTGAAAATGCATCTCAGTGATTGTTGAAAGCACATTCAAAAGATGTGTTTAGCCTTAGCTTTGACTGATGCAAGCTTAAACATTGACTGGCAACCACCTTTAAAAGAATGTTCTTCTTTATGCATCTCAAAAACCAATGATCATATAATAATAGAGAAGACTCAATTTTGCAACTCACCAACCAGTGGGCTTGAAATAGGTTTCCAATACCACGAGGGAGAAGAATGGGGAGATCCTTACCCTCAACCGCTTCTTCTGTTGCTCTTGCTCGCTTTTCTAATCTCCTTTGAGACAACCAAGCTCTAATACCATGTTAAGATATAAAAAGAGACCGAGTTGAGCTCTTGCAAGCATAGACACATACACAAAGATGGAGGTTGAACCTTCTTCTTCTTCACAAATTCAAGATAAGAAGTCTCTAATGCATCAAAAAGTCAATACAACTTAAGAGGAAACTAGTACATTGGTCTATTGTGAGTTGCTAGTGAGTGAGCTAGTTAGATAAGTGTGCCATCACTCTGGTATGTAGACCAAGTCCGTGTAGTCTAGCTATAGTATCATTGGCGAAGATAATGCATGTCCACAAGGTACGTCAGTGATGGCGACTATCTATGATAGTCATTCAAGAGTGGCACATGTTGAGCTTGACGTCTCAACAAACTTTGAGCGTATCCTTCGAAACATGAGGATGATGCATTAAGTATCACTCCAAAGTGGATTTTGTACGTTCAAATTTAGCCATATAAGAGCTTGCCTTGCAGATCACTCTGCATGGTCTCCATAAGTGCCTTCAGATTGTCCATATTCAGAGTGATGTTGCCTTCCGGACTCAGAATATCAGCAAGATTATTATAAACATATCTCTGTGTAAGAGAAGCCTTTATTGCAGTGTGGGCTATCATTAGTTCTTTGAAGTCTGTCTGCTTCATTCATAGCATAGTCTGAAATCTATCAGCATCTCTCAAGGCTGATTGCTGCCTTGTCTTCCTTTAATTGCCGATTTTCAATTTCTATCTTCAAACAACTTTTTCTGCAGCTCATTAATTGTCCTTACTATTGACTGATTTTCAGCAATAGTATGCATGAGTCTTTGTGCAGACCATCCTTCTGAAGTTTCTAAACCTGCTGCTGACTGCTTTCCAGTTCTTCTTTTAGCTTAATCATCTTCTCATTGGGAGCTGATGCATCCATCATCTGTCCTAAGGCGTTGACAATGGTGTTCCCTGATTATTGGATAAGCATACAACATCCATTATCTATTGTTATCAGGTCAGATTGGACTAGCTCATAACTCATAATGGGAGCCATGTATGGTAAGTGTGCCAAATCAATTTTTCCAAAAATTAGTTGGCCTTTGAGAGGGTTATGATGTAACTACTGCAGTCTATCCTTCTTGGCTATGGCTAAAGCCAATTCACTGAAAGGGATTCTGTTGGCTGGACTCTCAGGTACTGATCCCTTTCCCTTGTCTTTGACCATTGCCTGTTTAGCACTTGACGTTTCTTTTTGGCCCTTTCTTGTGCTGCTGTCTGCTCTTCTTGCTGGCCCTTCTCAGCACTGGTTTGTGCTAGAGTTTGCTCTTCTTGCTGGCCCTTCCCAGCATTGGTCTGTGCTGGAGTTTGTTCTTTAGGTGTGGCTAAAGTCTGGCCTGCTGAAGGTTTCCTAGTAGGGAAAGACTTTACTTGATTCTCCAGTTGCTTTATAAAAGTAGTGCTTACGTAATCCTCGGTTTCTTTGAAACACTGGCTTCCCCCTGTGTGGACTTCCTCTTTTGTCCAGTTAAGGCTAATTGATTACGTGGATCTTCTTCGTCTGAAGACAACTCTACATTGTTAGTCTCTGGAATGGGCTTCAGACTCCAAGCCATCCATACCTGGTCATTAGCTTCTAGAGCAGCTCCCCGATATAGAAATTTCCAGACATACCAAGCTTTGAATACACTCTGAGATTTTAGCTTGGCAGTCTGCTGAAGCACATTGTGAGATAAGATCTGACATAAATTTATTTTAGCTGTAGCATTTAATCATTTTGCAAGCAACATAGCAAACAACTTTTCTAACACATACGTGGGATTATTTTTCAGGCTAACAGCCTCAGCAACAAACATGTAAGATGGGATGTTTAGTCCTGCTATACTGGAACCCCTTGTGCACTAGCCTTGCATTTCTTCTTGGCTGCTTGATCCTCTTTCAGAGCCGAACTTGTATCTGCAGACGTTGTGGTCGGCTTTGGCTCATTGGGCATTTCAAAAGAATTAGCAATATCGTCAGGAGTTGCTATGAATTTTACATCGTTGACAACAGCACTGCCATCCTCCGCATTGAAAGAATCAAGAACCTGCTTGATTATGGCCGTGTCAAAATCTATCCTTGTAGCTTGTACCACCACATGCAAGTCCCATAGCTGCAACAACGCTTCGGCTTGCTCAATGAACACATACCTTTGTATCTTGCTATATGGGATAAGTGGTAGAGAGCTTTACGAGAGGTGATGATTGCCGAAGTTTCATCTATGGTATCCTGCATCTTCTCCGATATTTTCCTTCTACCCATACACTGTGAGGATGGTAAGTCTGTAGAGGAAGAAGACTTACTTGGATAGTCAAAGCCGTAGCCAGGTGTGTCCGGTAGGGACAGGCAGTGATCAACATATTCTTCTGACGAGGAGGTTTGTGGTTGTAGTGAAGACTCCTCAGAGCTTGGCAATGGCGAATGTGTAATAGCAGGTAGGTGTCGCATACGAGATTTATGAGGAAGAATGCCCACTAGTTCGTGCCATAAAAGCTCCACTACTTACCGTTCCTAGAGTTTTGTGCACCATCGGCTATGTGGCATACATGCATTGGCTAATACTTCCCATGTTCCCTTTAATAATTATCACATGCAGTCCCACTGGCCCTTTTCCCCATAAAAACTGATACTGACTCTGACACTTTACTGACTCTGCCACACTGGCACTGTTTTGTCATGCTGAGACTTTTCTGGCACTGTCACTGGTTTTGGTACTGGTTATACATGGAAGAGGTTTAGAATAGTTGGTTCTGAAAATTCCTGGCCACCAGTACCCAGAATGCGAGTATCTTCTTCTCTGGAAGTCTTCTGATTAGAATAATATAGCTTGATCTTGGTCCCATATAAACACCTGGCATCAATAATACAGATAAATCCTTCAACCTTACAGTGCCATTGGAAAACACCCATTCGACTTCATACGGACCAACCCAAGCTATCTTTAAAATTTGGTTTCTTAGGGCCCAGTTTGGATTGATAGAGCAAAACCAAGTCGCCCTTCTGGAATTCCCTAACTTTGATTCTTTCATCTATCATGCCAGTGCTTCCTTCTTTGCTGAACAATCTCCTGTTCCAACATAGCACGTTGTCTTAACTCATCCAGCTGTGCTAATTCCTCCAGTCTGTGTTTAAGATTGTGATTGAAATCCAATCCATACTCAACCACCATCCTTAGACTGGGAATCACGAATTCCACAGGCACTACAACTTCAGTACCATATATATACCATTCTGAACGGTGTCAGTCCAATGGTGACTTTATAAGCTGTCCTGTAGGCCCATAGAGTAGTTTGGAGCTTAAGATCCCACTGGTGTAACTCCTTCTGCACAAACTTGGTGAGAATGTTCTTGATGGTTTTGTTATTGCTTTCAACTTGCCCATTACATTGGGATAATATGGTGTTGACTTCTTGTGTTTCACTGAGAGCATTTCTATCAAAATATCCATAGTATCATAAATAAAATGTGTCCCTTGATCACACACAATCTCCACAGGGCATCCATAATGGAAGATAATAGTTTCAAATAAGAATACAGCAGTGGACTTCTTGATGTTATGTGGAAGAGCCTTGGCCTCTACCCATTTGGTGACATAACAAGTGGCCATCAATATATACTGGTTCTTCCTTGGAGTAATTTTCTTGAATGGACCCATGAAGTCTAGACCCCATTTCATAAATACTCCAGTGGTTGAACTGGAGTAAGTGAGTCATATCTGCTGCTGTTGGTCTACCCATCTTTTGACATATACTACATGTTTTGCAAAAACTTCTAACATCATATCAAAGTTTTCCACCACAATTTAGCCTGCAAAGTTTTCTTGTAAGTCATATCAGTGGAGAAATGTCTTCCAGAATTCCTATCGTGTGCTTCAAAAATAACTTGCATTCTTCCTGCCATTGACACACACCTTCGAAGAACCCCATCTACTCCCAGTCTATAGAGCAATCCTCCTATGATGGTGAACTTCAGACTCTTAATAATCAGATCCTTCTTCTTATTCTGAGTCCAGTTTTCTAGGAATCCTCCTTTGGAAAGGACCTAATATACATCATACCATTCTGGATCTATGTTTTCCTCAACTGTCACTTGAAACAGCTCTGTGTCCACTGGCTCATCTCTCAAGGATACTTCTGAGTAGCCATTAATACTTCTGGACAAGAAATCAGCACCACAATGGGATTTATCGGACTTATGAAATATGCAGAATTCAAACTCCATCAAGGAACATCATCCATGTAATCAATCTCCCTTGAATAACACTTTTTTATTTAAGAAATAATAATGCCTGACAATCCACATAAAAATGAGATAGATTGCCCATCAAATAATGTCAAAACTTAGTGGCACTGAAAACCATTCCTAAGGCTTCTCTCTCCGTAGTCGTATATCCTTGTCCAGCCTGACTGAATCTCCGACTAGCAAAATACACTGGATAATCAGTCCTCCCTTCTGGTTGAGCCAGTATTGCTTCCATTTCCAGTCCCGAAGCATCACAATGTACATGGAAAATAACATCCTAGTCAGGTTGTCGGAGTACTGGTTTGCTGATAATGGAATTCTTTAGGCATTGAAAACTCTCCTCACATTCAACGGTTCAGATGAACTTGCTGGTTTTCTTTGTGAGCTCATACAAGGGTAATGCCTTGGAAGCAAACATATGAATAAATCTTCTATAAAAATTGATATATCCCAAGAATGAACTTAACTCTGATGCTCTGCGGGTGCCTTGGCCTGCTGGACACTCTGGATCTTATCATTGGCCATCTCTATACCATTCCTTGACACTATATGTCCCAGTAGTTGTCCCTTCCAGACCAGAAAAATAGATTTGAATGGGTTCAAACAGGTCCTCTTTTCCTTACATCTTTGGAAGACCATTTCCAAGAATAATAAATGCTCCTCCTATGTTGAGAAAACAGTGAAATCATCCATAAATATAGCAAGAAATCGGTGCAGGAATTCACTAAATATCTCCATCATACACCGTTGGAACGTTGTTGGAGCATTGCAAAGACCGAATGGCATGACCAGATACATGAATGCACCCCATTCAGTAATAAAAGTGGTTTTACTCCTAGCTTCAGGAGCAATCTTTAGCATATTATAACCATGATAGCCATACATGAAGCTATACATCTCATGGCCTACAATCTCATCAAGAAGCATGCATGTAAAAGATAATGGAAAAGGATCTTTAATGGTTTGAGCATTCAACTTTTGATAATCCACACAAACTCTGAGCTTTCCATTCTTCTTGGGTACTACCACAACAGGAAATAACCAGTCACTACTACTGGCTACCTCTATGATGAATCCAGCCTTTAGAAGGTTGTCGATTTCTTCTTTGACCTTCTTAGTGTAGTTTGGATTCATTCTGTACCGTTGCAAATACATTGGTTTGGCATCTGGCTTCATAGGTATTCTATGTTGACAGACCTCTGGCTCTACACCTTTTAGATCGGTATGTTCCCATGCGAATACATCTTTGTACTTCTGGAACATGTGTCGGGTTTTTTCTTTCATTCCTGGGTTCAAATGCTTGTTTACCTTGATCAATCAAGGACTTTCCTCAGAACCCAGATTCTATTCTTCAATTTCCTGACCATCTGGAAGCAACTAGTTAGGCCCACCTCCCTTCTTTTTGGTTGACTCCTCAGCATAATTCTAGGATGGGCCTTGTAGTTCTAAACTGTCATTCTCAGCTTTAGGAACTTCTTCATAGTGTACTTCTTCAGTGGTCGCCGCTGGTGTACTGGAGTCTGAGAACTATTCTTTGGAATCAACTGGTTTCTCTGGCCGTCCAATTAGCTGAACTGGTCATTCTCCAGAATTTAGTTCAATGAACTGATCTAGAAATTGCTTCCTTTGCTTTTCAGCATGATCCTTGCCAAATAATACTGCATTGAGATCTATCTCGGCCAATGAAAAAATATTCATTGCCGCCAGCATCCTCTCAATCTTTTTTACCCCATACTTCTGGCAAAGCTCTTCTGGTCGCAGTGCCTTTCTCCATCTTCTCGTATTGTTTTTCTGGACCTGAATTCTTCTACTCGAACCCTGTATTGTCAGAGTTTGATTGACATAATTATGAACAGCTTGTGCCGTTCGCAACCATGGGTGTCCCAGTAGCATCCCATATGCGCCTTGCACATCCAGTACTAAGAAACTGGCCTTGAACTTTCCTTTTCCCACCCTTATCTGTGTTAAGTATGGAGCCTGATTTATCCCTTGTAATTTTCTGTGGTAAAAACGCACATTTGTAAGGCCCCCATTATGAGGAGAAGCCATCGTGCGTGAAGGAAAATCACTCGCCAGAAACCAAAATTTTCACGGCCAAAATTCAGGGGCAACTTTAGGGGTCGTTTTCCTTCGCCGGAATATTCCTTTTCTCCAGAATATTATGGTCGGACGGCGGCCGGAAAGTGGTCGGAAAACGATCGGTCAGTTGGTCAGTGGCCGGTGGTCGGAAGTCAATGGCCGGTGGCCGAACTCAAAAGCGGACTTGTCTTCTCAAGGACGGCCACACATGGGCGGATTGGAGGGTCCGATTTGGACTTATCTACACAAGGGCGGCTACACATGGCTGCCTCTCATGAGAGAGGGCATCCCTTTTGGCCTATAAAAGGAGGCCATTTCTACACACATTTCATAGTGTGAAGTTGATACAACAAGGTGAGTGTGAGGTGGTGAGAGTGAAGCAAGGCAGGAGCTCTATTAAGGGTATAATCCCTTTGTAAACTACTTCTTGTTTTGAAGTACTAAAGCCATTGAGTGACTGCTTTCCCGTGGACGTAGCCCATATTGGGTGAACCACGTATATCGTGTGTACTCTCTCTCTCTCTCTCTCTACTATATAATCTCTTGTGTGTGAAATCTATCTCTCTCCATTAAGTAATCTACTCAAATATCTATTTAGCTACGTCTTATTTCCTAACAACTAGTATCAGAGCAAGGTTTACTTGTAGCTAAATTATCTCAAGGAAAGGATTCCTTGAATTGAATGGGAGTTATGGCGGAGAAAGGGAAGCTCAAGATTGAGAAGCTCAACGGAAAAAACTACCAACATTGGAAGATGCAGATTGAAGACTATCTCTACCAGAAGGACCTCTATTTGCCACTAGGCGGTCTTGCAAAGAAGCCCGCAATGATGGCAGATGAAGCATGGATTGTCCTTGATCGAAAGGCACTGGGAACAATCTGGTTAAGCTTGGCGTCAATGGTGGCCTTCAACGTTTCGGAGATGAAGACCACGAAGGACTTGATGAAGTCACTTGACGACTTCTACGAGAAACCATCGGCATCCAATAAGGTATTTCTTATGAAGCGCTTGTTCAATCTAAAGATGGCAAAGAATGGTTCAGTTGCAGAACACCTAAATGACTTTAACACAAACATAAGTCAACTTTGATCAGTGAAAATCAATTTCGATGACGAAGTGCGAGCTCTCCTTATACTATTATCTCTATCGGATAGTTGGGACAGCCTTGTGATGGTTGTAAGTAATTCTATTTCTAGTACAAATACTCTTAAGTTTGATGATGTTGTGGGTGTTCTCCTAAGCGAGGAAATACGAAGGAGAAGCACAGGAGAATCATCAAGTGCTGCATTGTCAGTGGAAACAAGAGGAAGGCCTAAGGAGAGGTTCAAAAACCAAAAGGGTCGTGATCGCTCAAGACGGAGCAAGTCACACACAAAGTCAGTTCTTGAATGTTGGAACTGTGGCAAGAAGGGCCACGTCAAGAAGGATTGCTAGTCCAAGAAGAAGAAGGAGATTGAGTCTCAAAACAACAAGCCAACATCGGAGGCCAATGTGGCAGGTAAAGTAGAGCAAGATGCTCTAATTCTCTCATTAGACAATGTATCTAATTCTTGGATAGTAGATTCCGGGGCTTCATTCCATGCGACACCACACAAGCAACATTTCCAAGATTACACCAAAGGTAATTTTGGGTATGTATACTTGGGAGATGATGAAGCTTGTGAGATTGTCGGCAAAGGTATAGTTTCTGTCAAAACTGCTAACGAAAATGAATGGAAGCTTAAAGATGTTAGGCATGTTCCTTCTCTTCAGAAAAATTTGATCTCTACAGGACAATTGGACGATGAAGGTCACAACATTGTATTCGAAAACAAACGGTGGAAGGTCTCAAAGGGATCTTTGGTGGTTGCCAAGGGAGAAAAGGTCGGTACACTTTACTTGTCTACTATCAGCACGCAACTTTCAGCTTGTGCAGCAACTACAAAAGTTGACAGTGCGGTGTGGCACTACCGGCTTGGGCATATGAGTGCCAAAGGAATGCAAATCCTTCAAACAAAGAAGCTTCTGCTAGGTTTGAAAGAAGTGGACTTAGAGTTCTGTGAAGATTGTGTTTATGGTAAACAAAAGAGGGTAAAATTTTAAAAATCAGGAAATGAAAGAAAAAATAAAAAAACTTGAGTTGGTTAATTCTGATGTTTGGGGTCCTGCAAGTACACCATCACTTGGTGGCTCATTGTACTATGTAACATTCATAGACGATGCAACTAGAAAAACATGGGTTTATGTCATGAAGAATAAGTCCGATGTATTTTTCATATTTCAAAGGTGGAAAGCCTTTGTGGAGAATGAAACAGGTACCAAGGTTAAATGCCCCAGATCCAACAATGGAGGCGAATATTGCAACCAAGCTTTTGAAAGCTTTTGTGCTACCAATGGCATTCAGAGGCAAAGGACAACCCCAAGGACACCTCAACAAAATCGGATTTTGGAAAGGATGAACAGGACAATCATGGAGCGAGCACGAAGCATGCGGCTACATGCAGGCCTACCACTTGAGATTTGGGCGGAAGTTGTAAGTACGTCTGTGTACTTAATCAATCGGTCACCCTCAACGGCATTGGATGGGGGAGTTCCAGAAGAGGCATGGACAGGTAAACCGATGAATTATGAATTTCTCAAAGTGTTCGGGGGTGTAAGTCTTTCATGCACATAGATAGAAGCCTAAGATAAAAGCTAGATGCAAAGTCCAAAAAGTGTTTCTTCATTGGCTATGGAGAAGGTGACTTTGGGTATCGCCTATGGAATCGTGAAGATGGTAAAATCTTAAGGAGTAGGGAGTATGTACAAAGATTACTTTGAAAGAAAACAAACAAAAGAAACAAGTGATGAGTACATGGAGCTTGAGGACGGTGAAGACTCAAGGACTGCAAACAGGGACAATGTGCAACAACGTCAACCAATTGAGGAGCCTCAACCTATTCCCCAAAGATCTACAAGAGCAAGTAGACCTCCAGAAAGGTTTGTTCCTTCCTTCAACCATCTCTTGATCTCAGATTTTGGAGAGCCGGAATCATACGAAGAAGCTATGCAACATGAATCCAAAGAAGAATGGACGAAGAGCATGCAAGTGGAGATGGACTCTCTACATCGCAACCAAACAAGGGAGTTGGTTGAGTTGCCTAAAGGTAAGTGGGCACTTCAAAACAAATGGGTGTACAAGGTGAAGGAAGAAGAAGGTGGGAAGAAAAGGTACAAGTCTAGGCTTGTGGTAAAAGGGTTTTCTCAAAAGAAAGGTATTGACTTCAATGAAATATTTTCTCCTGTTGTAAAAATGAACTCAATCAGACTTGTCTTAAGCCTTGTGGGTGCTCATGATCTAAATCTCGAGCAAATGGATGTAAATACGGCATTCCCTCACGGTGACTTAGAGGAGGAAATCTACATGCTTCAACCAAAGGGGTATGAAGTAAAAGGTAAGGAGAAAATGGTTTGCAGATTAAAGAAGAGCTTGTATGGTTTACAACAAGCATAAAGACAATGGTACTTGAAGTTTGATCGATGGATGTTGGATCATGGATTCACAAGATGCAACTCGGATCATTGCGTCTACATGAAGAATTTGGGAGATGGAAAATTCATTATCCTAATGTTGTATGTTGATGACATGCTATCTCAAGAAGATTACATCAAGAAGGTACTAGAAAGGTTTGCAATGAAAAATGCAAAACCAGTTTCTACACCTTTGGATGGTCATTTTAGACTACCGAAGAATATGTGTCCAAAGACACAAGAGGAGATAGCCTATATGTCTAAAGTTCCATATGCTGCAGCGGTAGGTTCTCTAATGTATGCTATGGTCTATACAAGGCCAGACATTGCACATGCAGTGGGAGTTGTGAGTAGGTTCATGGACAACCCAGGTAAAGAGCATTGGCAAGTTGTGAAGTGGATACTTAGGTATCTAAAAGGGACAACAACAAATGCTTTGTATTTTGGAGGAACTCATATTTTTCTAGAAGGGTATGCTGATGCAGATATGGTAGGTGACAAAGATACTCGAAGGAGCACTACTGGCTATGTGTTCACGGTTGGAGGCACAGCAGTAAGCTGGGCTTCAAAGCTGCAGAAAGTGGTCTCACTTTCTACCACGGAAGCAGAGTATGTAGCAATAACGGAGGCAAGCAAAGAAATTTTGTGGCTTCACAAATTCTTAGAAGAGCTTGGATTCAAACAAGACAATTGTGTCTTGTACAGTGATAGCCAAAGCGCTATCCATCTTGCGAAGAACTCAGCCTTTCATTCAAGGACAAAGCACATTGAGGTGAGATATCACTTCATACGCACTCTTTTGGAAGAGGGACAACTAAAGCTAGCAAAGGTGCATACAAGTGAAAATCCAACAGACATGTTTACAAAGGTGGTCAACAAGGAGAAGTGGAGCTTTTGCTCATCTTCAATCGACATTCAAAGATAAGAAGCCAGGATGGAAAGCAGTCACAGGTTTGGTTTGAAGATCACTCTCCAAGTGGGAGATTGTTAAGTATGGAGCCTAATTTACCCCTTGTAATTTTTTGTGGTAAAAACGCACATTTGTAAGGCCCCCATTATGAGGAGAAGCTATCGTGCATGAAGGAAAATCACTCACCGAAAACCAAAATTTTCATGGCGGCTAAAATTCAGGGGCAACTTAGGGGTCGTTTTCCTTCGCCGAAATATTCCTTTTTGCCGGAATCTTATGGCCGGACGGCGGGAAAGTAGTCGGAAAACGACCGGTTCGTTGATCGGTTGGCCGGTGGTTGGAAGTCAATGGCCGGTGGCCGAACTCAAAAGCGGACTTGTCTTCTCAAGGGCGTCCACACATGGGCGGATTGGAGGGTCCGATTTGGACTTATCTACACAAGAACGTGTGCGCGTATGTCGCATGTGTCAAAGCAAGGAACTTGCCGATACACCGTGTGCGAGCCACAAATGGCTCCAAGCACACAACAAGCCTAAACTAGTAAGCTCAAAGATGGCGTTGGTGTGTCACTCACCGCTCTACGCTTCCTGTCGTGGAGGATTCCTCGCCGCAAAGAAGAGGGAGACGCCGCTACGCCGCGCTCAACCGCCTCGCCGCCGTCGTGCCGCCGCAATGCTCGATCGCACACTTTCTCTCTCTCTCTCTCTCACGTATACACACACACACAAGGAGATGAAAAAGAAGAAGATGGAGATGGAGCAAGAGCACTCTTTAATTGCACAAATGAAAGAATGAGTGAATTTTAGGTTTGGTTGACTTTAATATGAGCTCACCCCATTCACACTTGGGCGCCCATGCTTAGCCAACTAATCCCTTGAATGTTCCAGTTAGAGTGCGCTGCTCATCGGCGATCACTCTTACCCTTTTCCTATTGGACCGACAAGCCCGGTACCTGACTCTACCAAGTAAATAATACAACGTCCGTCGTAGGTGATAGGGTGTCCATGAGCTGTGAGGGTTAACATGCCCCCCTTCCTGATGTAGATTCCGTCCTCGGAAGCTATTGAGTTGAAGCTCGTTCATCGAGGTGGAAGATCATTTGAGATGAATGTCCTTAGCCTTCTTCAGTCACTACAAAATCAAACAACATTGGCACGGTAATTGCATTCTCATAAACAATTAAAAAGCATATGCAATTTTAGGCAGACAAATTGATTGGTAGCATAATTCTAAACCATTTGTCAGCAATAAACATTAAATTGCAATATGATCAAACGCATAAAAAGTTGTAAAGGTAAAATTTAAACAAGTCTGGGGTCGCTAATTTAACGGTCGAAAGGCACTAGAGATCGACTATTAATACCATGGGTAAGCTTCTTAATTTTCTCTGGTTAATTAAGTTGTTTAATCACGAGAGCCAAGTATTTCATGTTCGAGGGCTGACTAGAGGCTATACCTAGAAGACCTTGTAGTTAAGCTACAATAAAAGGAATTTCTCATGAAATCATCGCCTAACTGATTACCTTTTCTTTGACCCCCCAAAAGTCTTTTCTCATTGATTTACTTTTGATGTGTGTGCTTATTTTGTATGCCTTGGGTTTTTTGCTTTTCAAGGAAAAGCGCCCACACTGGGAACCTCTAGGGCTCTAGTACCATAGGCGATACATGTGAGTGAAGTACCCAATCAAGCTGAGGTTTCTCTTCCAGCTTAAGATTTTACATTCTGGCACTTTGATTTTTTTAATTTTTTATTTTCAACATTTTAATTTTGTCACTTTGGGGGGTCATATAACACCGTTACCCTTCCCAGGCTCATCACACTAGTAAACTCCCTTTATAATACTTAAGCTAAAGGTCAATAGGGTCAAGCCCACTAGAAAGCCCTAGTACATTTCACACAATGCTGCCTAAATCGGATTAAGAACCTAAGTAACCATTGATTATTAGGAAGGCATTCCCCATGGTATTAAGAGAAGATCTCTAACGCCTAGCTTGGTCAAACTAACTTAGTCGGACTGCTTAATTTTTAAACCTAGACAAGTGATTATGACAAAAAATTACATTGAATTAAATGTTTGATACTAAACAAATGCATTGAATGTTATGCTACCAATCACAATTAAAGTAGACAAACATGGATGCAAAAAGATAAGGGGCAATGTTAATGGACAAGAAACACCTGTTTGTGTTGATGGTCGCGCTTGATTTGAAGAGTGAGTCGAGATAAAGATTCCATGAAGGTCCAAATCCTAACAACAGCAACACGCTCGTGTACACACTAGGAAACACAAAGAATACCTCTAGGAGGCACATCAGTGGGAAAAGGTACCAACACTTATTGAACACAAAAAAAAAAACATAAGGAACCCTAACCTAATTATTTGCACTCCCCCTAGAAAGTCAAGGGAATGGGATATTGTAGAGATTGGGGGGAAACCCTAAGGCTAAACCCCTATCCTCGTCGTTGAGATAAACAAAGTCATCATCCATGAGACCATATGTGCCATCCGTGTAGTCATGTAAATCTTCTTCTTCATCATAGGTACCCATGTTTACTAAGAGGTCACTAGACGCCTATAGTCATCTTGGTCAAAAGGGTAGGCTTGTGCAATGGGAGAAACGCTCTCTACTAAGTATGGGTCAGTCGTGGTCAAGAGACGTATCAGCCATTCTAACTCCTCGAAATTTCTCTCACATGCTAGCGTACCTACCAAATCCCATTCACATGCAAGCACCGGAAAGACCATGTGAAACATTTGTGAAAAGTAACAAGGGTACCTCTCATCCAAGGTAGGAGTGGATGACTCTAGCGTACTAGCCATATCTGTACACGCAAATAGATGATGGTTAGAGTGCAAAGTGTTAAGTGTAATTTCTACCTTAAAGGGGCAAAGACGAGCAATGCCCGTGGTATGCAAGTCCTTGCCTAGAGATTATTAAAGCAATGATCTGTTGCCTTGGATGCTAGAAATTTGGTCAGTCTCACCCTTTCATCGATGGCAAAAATGGGTTTACAAAGTTGATGACAAAAATGGGTTTGCAAAGTCAATGTAAGATGACGTGTTTTGGGATTCTACAAAATCAAATAAGTAGATATGTGCAATTAATTAATGATGGCTTACATGATATTAAGCACAGGTTGTCACACCATGGTTTTGGGGTTGCAAAAAATACATCGCATCCGGTTTGAACCCCATGGGGATTGTCGACGATTATGTTTGGTTTTGCATTTACTTTGCTATACTATCCTCTATAGAGTCACTATTGAGGTCTTGATTTTGCTTTTTTATTTTATATACTCGCTCGGTTACATGTTTGCTCAGAAGTACTCACTCGAAGATTGGGATTCGTCACTTCCCGATCCCTTGGGAATCCGTGCCGTATGGTTTTTGTCGACTTTGGCTTCACCGGAGCTCCATTTGGCAATTTGTCGCTCTAGAAGCACCCGTGGTTGTGTTTACATGTCTTCAATGATTTGTGGTGGTCTACCACCATAGGACTTGGTTGTTGATGGTCTAGGAAAGCCGCTCGTGAAGTTTGTTGGCAAACGGATATGCGGTTTGGTCGCGAGAGCTATTTGACGATTTGTGTGTCTGATGCCATTTTTGAAGTTTAGTGCCGCTTCGGGTCACCTTTTAGTCATGTGGGCTACATAGACTTGTCGAGCATGTCGAGATGCTCCTATCCATGAATTTTGGTAGCATTTGGGTGCCTTTCCGCCGATTTCCCATTTGGTGGCCTCTTGCGGGTGTACTTGGGTTAGTCCAAAAAATTTCGCAATCAAACAACAAACCTTAAAATAGTCAAAAATCATGCCCTTTTTTGCTCTTTCTGCCATTGGGTCCGCATTTGAGAATGCCTTGCCCCCCTCCTAGCCGGAGTCCTCCCGGACAACAAGGTATCGCCTGGGAGTATGTGCCGTGCATAGGTGAAAAAATTATGCTAATGCTTGGCCGTGTAATGTGGCCCTATTTTATGCATACTCGGTTAATGCATGGAAAAATTAATGTTGTGCAAGAGAAGGGTATAAGCAAGATGCTTATTGGCATTCGCCGTCGAGGTTTCCTGTTTTCTTTGCAAGTAACAGCTGTAACTCTACTGCTCTCTGTTTAATTGTCTTTCTTTCAAAAGGCAGTCGCTTTGCCGCTACTGTTGATATGGCCGTATTTGTCTCTTTGGAGAGAATTGGCTTGGCCGGAATGGCCGTAGACCTTATCTCTTTTGTTTTCCATTGGTAGCTTGTCTTTGCCGGTTTTTGTAGGTTTCTTGCTACTTCTTTGGTTGGCACTGTTTTGTTGCTGATTGGCATCCACATAAGTCGATTTGCCAGTTGCAAATGCAGCTGTCTACCTTCCGATGTTGCTTGTACTGAAGGGAGTTCCTTTTGCTTCGGTTTCGGTATCCAAATGCGAGTCACTTTTGAGTTATTGTTGAGAATTTTCTTTGGGATCCATAGCTGTTTTATGCCCTTGGTGTTTGGTTGAACTGTCGTCTTCGGTTGAATTCCTCCATTGTCTTGTTTTCTGTCTGTCATGTCATTTCTATCCTTCCGCATCCATACTTGTTTCTCTTGTTTTGGTAACCTAGATCTTCGCAATGCGGTCGATGAATTCGTATGTATGTAGTGAGCATGGTTGGATTTTACCTGTTTGTTAGCCTTGGGTATCATGTTGTTCTTTGGTGGCACCCTTGCTTTTGGCTCTTTATCCAGGGATTTCATTGCTGGTAGCTAATTATTCCGGGGTTACTGAGCAAAGGCTATCACCTGTTGTTCTTATGCATGCTGAATTTTGACTGCATTCCCATTCCAATCTATCTGCACATTGTACTCTTTTTGCCAAGGTTGTCCCAACAACATTGGGTGTTGTGTGCTGTCATCCTCGACTACATAAAATTTGTGTGCGTAAATATATTGATGTACTTGTACATGCAATATAGTCCAGCCCCATGTTTTCAACGAGTGTGATGTACTACTTTCCAGCACTTGTGGAGTAGGATGAAGTTGACTTGTGGGCTTGAGTTGTTTGTATAATCCGTAAGAGATCAAATTTGCTTGAGCTCCAGAATCAAGCAATGCCGACGATTCAACTTGATTGCTACCCACTTTGATTGCAATTATTGGCTCCAGTGTGTCTTCATCAACCCTCGTTAGTCGAATGGCATTGATTCGCAATGGTGCTCCATGTTGTTGTTGTTGTCGCAGAAGTCGTCTTTTTGCAATGCTTTCTTTTGCTTCTGCTTGAGCTTCTTCTCGTACCCTCTTTTTCTCCTTCATTCGTTGTTTTCCTTGATGGATTTGTTGAATCATATCCTGTGTTAGTGGTAAATGATATTTCTTCAATCGACACCCACTAATCCAATTGGGCATTTCTTCACCTGCTAATGTAGCAAGCTTGACAGCTCCGCTTTGTGATAGATCACTAATCACAAAGGGTCCCATCCCTCGCTTTTTAAATTTCTTGGCATGTTGCTTCAAAGTATAAACAAGTACATAATCACCTGTTTTGAACTCTTTCGTGCGCACATGCTTGTCAAAAAACTCTTTTTGTCTTCTCTTTTTAGCATAGATCGAAGCTCTCAAGCGGAGTTCATCTAGCTTTTCAAGATCATCTATTCTTGAAGAGAGCTCATTCCCTGTCCATTCTAG
The DNA here is from genome assembly GCF_014529385.1 of Adiantum capillus-veneris. NCBI lineage: Eukaryota > Viridiplantae > Streptophyta > Polypodiopsida > Polypodiales > Pteridaceae > Adiantum > Adiantum capillus-veneris. The sequence continues at coordinate 11,213,742 of NC_140944.1, forward strand.
GCGTTTCGCTACTCGTAGAGTTGGAATTAAAAACTCTATGGGTAATATAGCATTTAGACCAAAGACCATGTTGTACGGTGTTGTTCCTATCGATGTTTTGTAAGCTACCCTGTATGCCCATAGTGTTGAGTGTAGCTGTTGATCCCAATCTGTTCTTGATTCTCACACAATTTTAGTGAGAACCGTACATAGTGTTTTATTTGTGGCCTCAGCTTGTCCATTTGCCTGTGGATGGCATGGAGCAAATTTCCTATGTATGACTATGAATTCCTCTAGCAGATATTTAATGACTTCATTAAGAAAATGTGTTCCACGATCACTGACAATTTCTATTAATAAACCGTATCGTACAAAAACATTCTCATATAAAAATTGTGCAGTGGTCCGTGCATCTGCTTTTTGTGTTGCTTTGGCTTCCGCCCATTTTGTGAGATAGTCCGTAGCCACAATGATATATTGGGTATGGGTGCAATATGCAGGGGATGAAATAGGTCCCACAAAATCAATGCCCCATCATTGGCCGTAGTGGCATTTCATCTCTCTTTATCGGCACCTTGGTGCGCTGACAAGGGTCACAACGCTTTACAAACTCTTCAACACCATATGCAATGTAGGCCACCATATTCCTGCAGTTAAGATAATTTTTTCCGTCTTATCGCCTGAAAAATGTCCTCCACTTATACCTCCATGTGCATGTTCTAGAATCAGCAGGTATTCACTTTCACTCTAAGTTGATTGTCTTTTCCTTGCTTATAGAGTTGGTTCCAATTAACTGAAAGTCCCGAGCCTCCAGCTCTATAGCCCTTTCTGTGCTCTTGTTATGTTTTCAAGAAACGTCCTGGTGGTTAAGAAATCAATGATATATTGACTCCATTCAAGTGCAATGTTTACCTGAAACAATGTTGCATGATCCACTGGTCTTTTGGCACTACATATAGTACAATTGGTAACATAAGCATGTGTGCCTGAGTACATAGTTGGCCAATAAACCCCTAACTATTTCAGTCTCTGGTGTGTTTTCACTGTTGAGCAATGAAATGCACAATCCTGGACATGCGCTTCTTCTCGGTAACACTCGAATTCCTCCGGATTTATACATAATTGTAGAATTTGGTCCGATCCTAGATGATACAGCCGTCCTGCCATAAACTGGAATTTTTTTGTTTGTCGAATTGTTTGTTGTTTGGATCTGTCTTTCATGTTATCAAACCTGCCTCCAAAGGAGAGAATGCTAACAATTTCCTGAGACCATTTGGGTATCATTTTAATATTGAAAAGATAAGCATCTGGTATGTCATCATCTACTCCTTCAGGAGCGTCCCCATTGTGTATCCTTGAAAGATGATCCGCCCGTAGATGGGTTTTATCCTTTTTGACCACCACTGTGAAATCAAACTCTAGCAATATAATAAACCAGCATACAATCCTCCCTGTATTGCATGTTTTATTCACCAGATATAAAAGAGCTTGATGATCTGTGAAGAACACACATTTGTTTGCGAGCAAATAATGCTGAAATTTATTTACAACATAAATCATTCCTAACCCCTCTCTTTCAGTGGTTGTGTAGTTCTTTTCCGCACTGTTTAACTGTCGGCTTGCATAACAAACAGGAAAATCGATTGTTCCGTCTCCAGGTTGAGCCATAATACTCCCGATTGCATATGCAGAAGCATCAATGTGAACATGGAATATCTTTTCCCAATCTGCTGCTTTAAGTACAGGGGCTAATATAAGGTTTTCCTTCAGCTTTTGGAATGAAGTTTCACACTCCTCGGTCCAGTCGAGATTGACTAGCAAACAATACAGAGGTTGTGCGATGACTGCATACATATATATGAATCTTCGATAATACCCACAGTGTCCCATGAAGGATTGCACTTGTTTCGCATTAGTAGGCCTGGTAGGTCTACTATGACTTTGACTTTGTCTAGGTTAGTGGTTATTCCATTTCTTGAGACAATGTGTCCTAAGATGTGGCCAACCATAAAAATACACTTTTTCGGGTTAAGACAGATTCGATATGTCCTGCATTTTTCAAATACCTTTTGCAAATGGTCAATATGTTCCTCTTGTAGAAGCTAGTGTACACAAAGATCATCCATGTATATTTCTAAGAATATTCTCAGGTATTCTTTGAGCACGTGCGTCATTAACCTTTGGAAGGTAGCTGGGGCATTAGTTAAGCCAAACGGCATAACTCGATACGCATATATTCCCCATTCTGTGGCAAACACTGTTTTGTGTTGATCCTCCATTGCAATTGCCAGTTGGTTGTATCCTGAAAACCCATCTAGAAAGGAATAAGCCCGTTTCCCGGCCACCCTCTCAAGTACATGTTCTGTGATTGGCAAGGGATAATTATCCCTTATGGTGGCTGCATTTACCTTTTTGAGGTTTACACACACTCACAATTGTTCATTCTTTTTGGGGACTACCACAATGGGTGACACCCAATCTCTATGTTCGATTTCATAGATGAATTCAGCTTCCATCAGCTTGTCAATCTCCTCTTTGATTCGTTTAGCAAATGTGTCATTATATGTATAAGGACGTTGTTTGCTAGGTTTTGCATCCAATTTCAAAGGAATTGTATGTTGACATATCGATGGATCAACTCCTTTGAGGTCTTTGTAGGACCATGCAAACACATCTTTATACTTCTTGCGAAATTGTGTTAGCCGTTCTTCTTCTTCAAGCTCTAAATCGGTTGCTATATAGACTGGATGAGGCTTTTCACCTGGTTTTGCGAGGTCTATCCTTTTTGCATTTTTTGGCCCATCGTAAGATTCCTGGTTAGTTCTTTCCCTAACTGATGGTGTTATTATGATTTTTCTGTCCTGGATGGTGAATTTTCGATAGTGTGATGGTACATTCATGTTTCCCTTTTGTGACTCCCCTTTACCATAACTATCTTCCTCAGTAGTCCATATCTCTCGTAAAGACCGTTTCAGTTCTTGGTATTTCTATTTACGCTCCAGTTTGGTCCACTCTTGGTCTTTTGTTGTTTCTTTTTTTGATTTTCGAAATTTTGTTTCTGTTTTAAATTTTCGTACTTGTCTTTTTTTCTCTCGTGTTCTGTCCCTTCGAACTTTTGAGAATCTTCCTGATATTTGATCTTTGACACAATCCTCTGCTTTTACAAGCATCAGATAGTAAGTTTTACCTTTTATCCTGGACATCAGGTTCTCTCTCGCTTTGTTTCCTGCTCGTTTTCTTCTATAGCGTTCGTGGCGTCTAGGGTGCCGATTAGCAAAATCATAAAACTTGATATTCTCTGCTTTCTCCCTACACTCACTTGAGTTGTTTGAACACTCATTATCTACATCGTTGTTTACTTCCAGATGATCGGAGGAGTTATAAAACTCTTCTTGTTTTGGTGGTTCTATCATTTCATCTCCTCTTGGTATAATGCTTACCATGTAATAGGGTAGCACATCATAGCCATCCTTGTCGCAAATTTTTTTTGTTGGACTATCTGTAATGGTACAGACATCCAATGTTGCTAGTATGTGTTCCCATTCTAGAGGTTCCAAGGCATCTTCAAGAAAAGGTTCCGAAATATACTCCTTGTCCTCAATTGATCTTTCTAAGACACATTCCTCTCTTTTTAAGCTCCCACAATGTGAAGCTCCGCACATCCATAGCTCTTTTTGTTGCCCTAACCATGCTACGAGTTCTGATCCTGCTACTGTGGCTGAATCAAACTCTTCTCTGGTGTCTGGTTCACATCCTTGTAACTATGGTCTTTCAGGTGTATTTTGGTTGTTGTCTCGCCATGTCTGAGGTATATGTGGTCATAACCCCAATCTTGGACCATCTTCAATTGTCGCATGAACGGTCTTCCCAAGATGATCTCATAATTGTTCTTTTTGTCGAAATCGACTATTGCAAATGTATGCTCATACTCGATTCTGCATGAGGTGACAATCACTGTTTCTAAGAGTCCTAGAGGCTTTTCCATGAACCTATCTTCCAATTGCAATTTCATTCTGGGATCTCTCAAAGCTGGTTATCCCTATTTTTTCTAGATTTCCTTGGAGGGTATAGCAACTCCTGCTCCACTGTCAAGAATAGCTTTGGAAACTAATCCTTGGAATTCTACTGGTAGCGTGGTGTTTCCATCTTCTCCCTCGCAATACTCTCCAACCTTGTTTAAAGGTACTGGCCTAGTGTTTAGTTGAGGCCTATCCAATTCCCTGATCCCTTCCTGAGGCTTCGAGGTGGGGTCTTTCACTTCAAATTTTTCTAGGCATTTGCCTACTGTGGTCCACATGTTTGGTCGTAACCTTAGGAGTTCGGCTAATGTGATTGTGCATGCCACCGGGGTGGAAAATAGCTCAATCAACCCTTGTGAATCCATCACTTTGTTAGAAGAAAGTCTTTGAGATGGGATTGCTCTCACCTCAGACTTGGCTTCATACTCTCCTAGGTAAGAGGGTAGAGTTTTTAGCGAGTCTGGTTGACTGTGCCCCGAACTAATTGATCCCTGGTCTCCCCCTTGTGAATGTATATCAAAGTTCATTTGTGACCTTGCCTCAAATTCTTCAATAGGAGGTAAGGTCTCATTCTTCTCTTTTTTCATGTTGTTCATGTGGGAACTTGCCCTGTTAGCTTCGTTGGCCTTACGGATTTGCTTCCACAGATCATCTAGACCGTTACAGTCCTTACCCATTTCTGCCAATGTTTTAGGCTGGAACCCATCACTTGCCTTATCTGTTGTATTTGGCACTATGATAGGTTCTCCCCTGGACTCATAGACATTCATGAGTTTTTCCTCCATTTCTACTTGTTCCTCTAAAGCTTGTTGGATAGCGGTTGGAGCTGGTACCTCATGCCAATTTGCAGGTTTACCAAGCGGGTTTTCCATCAAAGATTGAGTTGTTTCAATCATCTTTCTACACATTTCCAACCTTTGTTTTTTCTATTTCAGCATATGGATAAGTCATCCATCTTTGCTCTTGGATTTGGTTCTTTTTGAGTCTGGCTTCATAAGCTTTTAGAAGTGCATCCAACTGCTCATTTACCTGGTCTGCCAGTACTGATCCTCCTGATCTTGCACTTTTGGGTTCTGCTATTTCCTTAGGTGCTATGGTTGCTGTAGTGTGTGAGCTTAGGCTAGCTAGATCCTCTAACCGCTCTAATCTATCCTTTGTGTGTTTTAACTCCTCGGATAGAGATGTTTGCTCTCGTTCTTTCCTGGCTTTCATACGCGCCTTTCTAGCTTTCCAAGTGCTTCTTTGATTTTTCGTTTCTGAACTTGGGGCATGGGTTTTTGGCTCTTCAATTATGGGTTCGTTCGTCATTCCTTGAGCTTGGGCTCGTGTCACCGCCTGAATAGGTATGATTGTTTCATTTTCTGACCCTCCATTGAAAGGCATTGTTTCCAGCATGTTCAAGGTAGTTTTTGCTCCTTTGCTCGGGTTCTTAGGGCAATCAGGAATCAAATGAGTAACTCCACACTCGGTGCAATATGCGTTGACTCTAATGATTTCATTATGAGGGTAGTCTCTTAGCCAATGGTCTCCACCACACTTGTAGTAGGGTCCCTTGGGTTGTTGAGGTGCTCCTTGAGCTCCTCTTTGCTGGTATGCATGTCTCTGTCCGCCCATGCCTCCGTTGGCTATGAACAACAATGTTCGTTCATCTAAGCAATATCTTCCTTCTCTTGCGGCCTGTGCAGCTCTTGGTGGTCCTGTATTTCCTATCATGCTCCATGGTTCTGGTGTCAAGGGTTCTTCTGGTGGATAATAGACAGGATTTACCGCATATCCACTAGGATCTTCATAATATGCATGCATAGGCGCCAAAGCCTTCTCTTCTGATTCGGTTACAGTTGGAGTGTATCTTATACCGCGACTGGTCGTAATCCTGGTAGGGGTGGTTGTTGCCCCAACATTGGTTGTGGTCTTTCTACACCTACAGGTCATCCTGGTAGGTTGCCTGCTTGATACCTAGGCATCGATGGAACTTAAGGAGAAGCTACTTGAGCTTGGGGAGCGTAAGGTCTCTCTCTCACATATCCCTTGTTATAATAACATTCCTCTGTCCCATGGTTTGTCCATTTTTTTTCAATAGCACACCACTTGGGCTGTTTAGCCTGGGGTTTGGCATACAAGTTAATATTTTTTAGCACTTCCTCTACAAGCTGCTCCTGGTTTACAGTTACTTCCCCTTTTGGTGTTGTCTTAGAAGACTTGCTTCCACTTTGTTGTGAAGATGAATCGTCGTCAAGATCCTTGAACTCACCCTCTTTGTAGACCGCACAATTGTCCACAAGGTAAAGAGACTCCTTGGTTAACTCATTCAACGTCGTGCTCCTCTTCATATGTAAGTCCTTCTGGAGATCTGCATTCCTTAGTCCTTGGATGAATATAAGCATAAGTCTGGACCGAGTTGGCAGTTCTTCCACCGGGCAGAACTTAACATACCTTTTTAGTCTTAGGGCTGCCTTTCGCACAGATTCTCCGTCTTTCTATTTGAATTTATGGATTTGTGAGACGGTATTATGAGCTATCCCCCTTTGTGAGAATTCCTCAATAAACTTGTCAAACACTTCCTCCATAGACTCAAAGTCTCTACGCTCCACAGAGTCAAACCAAGTAGCAGCATCATCCTCTAGGGTTAGTCCAAACCCTGCAAATTGGGTAGGGAAGTCTAACACCTCTTCCGCTCTAATTACATGCACAAAGGCTGCTACATGATCTCTTGGATCTCTGTTTCCTGTGTATTTCTTGTTTACCCATTTTTGCACTTGAGAAGGTCTAATTCTACAATGGTCCACAAACCTCATCATTGGATCTCCATGTCCTAATCGATATACCTCCTCTGGTCTTCTTTACTAGGCTAGTTCCTCTCCCAGTGGTGCTCCTAAGCCATAATTTCTAACACTTCTTGCCAGAGATGGTTCATCTCTTCAAACTCGTTCTATGGGTGGTCTTCCAGGCTCTGTTGACCCTTGAATAGAGTGGGGGTTCTTGTAAATCCCTTAGCCCTCATGCGGCTTGATAACCATCTCAGTTTTGCTCTTGTTCCATTGTTGCACTCTGTCGAAGCCATGCCTGCGATGAGGGTTGGGTTGCTGGTTGGTTCTGATTGTTGAATGTCTGCGGTCGGTTAGAATGTGAGGTAGCGTCATACTCCTTTGAAAAGGGATTTGTAGAATTGCTAGGGGTGTAGCTGGCTCTTGGCACTTCGTCTGGGGCATATGTTGATGCTCCTGGAACTGCTGCCTTTTCTACCTCCTCTGGGAGAATACGTTCGTATTCTTGCCCGTATCTATCAACAAAAACTATATCCTTCACCATAGCAGTTTCATAAGAGAATAAGTAAAGAACCTTGTCTTTGCTTAATTCGTTTAAGTATGGTTCTTTGCAACGAAAGTAAGCGACTATTCCCTCACTCTCATGCTTGTAGATTCCCACGTTCTCATTAGAAGTCGAAACCCTGGTTGTTTTCTTATCATACATGAAAATTTATCCAGGTCGATCAATGTTTGGTGGCGATTCTTGAGCTTCTGAAACCATTTTCCCTTTCGCCACGTTATCTCCATATCTGTTGTAATCTTCAGGGTTACTAACTATCAGATAGTGGTTCCCCTTTTTGTCTCGGAATCTATCTCCATCATCATAGACTCGAATTATCTCCAATCTCTAAGCCGACCTTTCTTCAATACAAATGCACTTGCGTCCTTGATAATTAGAATAGACTAGGGCTCCCCTCGAGTTTGTTCCTTCTAAGAAGATCACAGTGAACTTGAAATCATTCAAAGGATTTAGGGAGGTACTTCGTCATAGGTAAAACCTCCTGGCTGTTGACTATCCATCATGGGGAAGGATTTTTTTGATGAAGTGTCAGTATCACTACCTTCCTCAATAATCGGTGCTAGTGGATCTAGCCTTGCCTGAGTTACACTCTCCTCGTTGGACACTAAGTTACCTTGGTCACCTGCCACCTTCTGGTCTCTAAAAATGTATCTTTCTGATCTTAAATTCATCAAACTTATCAATGCAATTTATCACAAATCCAACCACTCACTTGGCAATGGATCAGTCTCCGCACAACTTCTTGCTTTGCTGCTGAATATACCTGTACACAAGCGTTTAATTTCGGCAATCGATCAAAGCATTTAACGGCTAGAGGTTATCTTAGTAATGATTGGTGTAACTGGAGAGTTAATCTCAACCACTACAGTATTTTATACACTGCTGATGTTTTGGATTAGGTATGCTAATCTGGAACTGTGCTTCCCCGGATGTTGGTCAATTTATGTGAATTCAGTCTTTGCTCCGTCAAATGGACAAACAAGCTCCAAATTCACTTCTGAAAGAAGTTCTAGAACCCTTAAGCCAAATGGAACCTCACTGTCTAACCCCAGTCAAATTTTCTCTCCCAGTATTAGGATGTCTCCTGCTCTGTTTTGCCTGGATTTTTGAACTATGGATTCCCCTTGATGTGCTCAGTCCACATCTGTTTTTACTTTTTGATTGGGACACCTATAAGCTGGTTAATGGATCAAAAATCTGTTTCGACAGCCTGCTGCTCGTCTTGATCAGTCAAATCAACTCCAATTTGGACCAAAATTGACTAGGAGGCTTGCCTCAGGCCATACAACACCTTTCTATTCCCACAATCAGTATCTGGCTTCAATTTCTTGCTTTAGACATCCTACACGTAGGATGCCTTTTTCATCAGAATGGCTTCAAATTCAAAGCACAGGCTCCCCTTGAGGTGCTGATCACTTTGGTATGCTCAAAATTAGGTTTGGAGTGCAAAATCACACAGATGATATCCTACGCGTAGGATGTCTTTTTGGCTTGTTTGACCCTAGACTTGAGCCACAGCTTCCCCTTGATGTCAGCAACCCAGTAGTATGCTTAGATTTTGGTTTGGATTTCAAAAGTCCCCAATTTTAGCTGTTCTAGCCTTCTTAGTCAAAAGTGCTAAAGTCTGCTCAGAACCCAAATTTTTCACCCAAATGAGATGAAACCTCTCTCAGTCACTCAATATATCATGCAGATCATGCTCATGCAGCCATCCTATGGTTTTGGTCTTAAAATAATGCTTTGGCACAATTTGGATAGGATGTCTTGAAATTTCAGTCTATCTAGCCTTATCCTATCAAGATATGGTCAAATTTCCACTTTCCAGGTGAAAATAGGGTAAACCCCACCTTCTGAACACACTGGTCAACTCAAAATTTCAAAATTCCCACGAGATTAGCCTGTAGACATCCTACGCGTAGGATGTCTCCTGGCTTAAAATTAAACTTTTTCCTGACAGAAATGCTTATGATGCTCTGCAGCTCTATCAGAAACACTCACAGTAACTTTTGGACTTCACTTTAGCTTTCAAACACATTTTTGCGTCTTTTTGCGTCTTTTACAACCTTGTGATGCATCTACCAAGCAAGTATACATGCATGAAGTGCTCTAGATCTTGAATCATGATGTCCTACTCATCATATGAAATGGTGATAATGGTGCTTTGGTTGCTTTTTGGCCTCTCCGGACTCTCAAGATTTCCTCTCACCGCTTCTATCACTCCAACTCCTACTCTAGAACTCAACTAATATCTAAAACTATCTTAGTCTACCTAAATCTACCTAAGTCGAAGGATCTAGGCCAGACACACGCTCCCTAAACTCCCTCTAAGACCTAGAGAGTCCTCCACCCTCCGATCCTATCTAAATGTAAAACGAGACTCTTGGCAAGCCAAAGAATCCCTATCCTCAAGGACTAGTCTCGGTCACCTACCTAAGGTTTTCGTCCCCGGCAGCGGTGCCAATGCTGGACGGATACGCCGCGATGAATGTCAGCACAGTGAGAACTCACCTAACAAGATTTGTCAGCTAAGGATGAAGCTCGACCCGCAGGCACGTGGAAGCAAGCATAGGGTGTCAACCTACACTCGACCCTCCTAACTAATTCCTACAGAGGTCTCTACCCAATGTCTAAGTCATAGCCTTCGGGAGTGCATAAGAGGAAACTTCCTACAACGCTTTCTAGAGCCGAACACCCATCAAACAATCTTGAAACACCACAGAACTTGAAGGAGACCCTACTAACACCAATAGGTCGCTCTCCCTAAGGTCTATGAACCAAAACCCCAACCCAAAAGACCCGATGCAAAATCACGTAGGATGTCTGGCCGAAATTTGCAGGTCTTCATTTTTGAAATCTAAAGTGCCTAATGTGTAGCTCTACTCAATTTGAACGCATGGATATGCTGCAATGCAAAATCGGACAACATATGCTCACCAAATCACCAGATGAAGCTCGTAGATGGAGCTCGCAAAACCGGATCGTACGCGCGCAATGTAGGCGCGTAGCTCTCGTCGGGGCAACACACTGCACTTCTCCGCACTCGATTTCGACCACCGGTGCACACGTAGCGTCAAAATGAAGCTCACACACTCTCTCGTACGCAGTACACTCACTCACAGACTTCCAACTTTTTTAAAAATGACAAAAAGGTCTTTCATTAAGGTCAAAAAGTGGTATAAATACCTTACAATTCTCAAACCCTAAAGTCCAAATCAACTATCTACTCAATCTAAATGTCAAAACTGGGATACAATATGGAAACTTCTGTAAGCCCCAATATTTACAAGGTGAATGTCGAGTTTTCTCAATAAATGAATAATAACAAAAAAATGATAATCTGCCGAGCCGTCATTTTTCGTAGGGTGTGTCCACAAGATCTAACATGAGTAAAAACTCTCCAAACACAATGAAGAGAAGCAAAAAAAATTTCTTGTTAACTGAGTCAATGTTAGTTAAACAGAAGCTGCTAAAGAGCAAAGATGTACATCGAAGATCAACATGAAGAAGCGGTAAAGATTGGAGTTACACATTTTTCACATTTTTCCAAAATGGTCACATATTGTAAATTCTCGATTTATTTCAAGCCATTGTAATAGTTTAATGTGCTACGAGCTCAATGGGAGTTCCAAGCTGTAAAGAACAGATCAGTTGTGCGTAGGTTGAAAATTCAGTAAGTGGTGGAGCCCTAAAGGCATTGGGCACTTGGACATTGCATATTCTTACCCTAGGTACATATGGCGATGTGTAAGGGAAATTAGAGTTCTCAAGCTCATTTGTTGAGAGCACTCTTTGGTGAGATCACTTGCGGTGTGTGGCTATGGAGTCCTTGAGCTTCTCCTTGCTCATGTGACTTGGTTAACACTAATCAATGCTTAATTCTCTTTCACTATGCCTCTCTCATGCTTCTTGTGATTGCCTATGATGCTTTGATTAGCTAGATCATAACTAATTAGTGGTTAATCCCTCTCTAATCTTGTGTGGTTTCCCTCTCTTGCTTGTGTGTGCATGTAGGTTTGATTGGAGTGTGGTGCTCGATAGATCTATGTGTGTGTGTGTGCTTGTGACTAGTGTGTTGCATGATAGGATTAGTGTTGTGTGCGTCTTGCAATCGTAGTGTGTGTGATTGAGTTGATTAGAGGTGAAGAGAAGTGGATGTGGAGATTGCCCATCATTGTGGCTTAGCTCCTCCATAGGCCGAGAAGCTCACCTCATAGAGTTAACCATTTTTCTTGGCATGATTAGCTCACTAATCGAGTGTGTGTTTCCATGCCCTAGCCAGGTAGATCATTCCTTCGGATTGATAATTTTGTTGGTCATTAGAGCTATGCAATGATGGGACCTCCAAGATTGCTAGTTTGAACAAATCCCATAAAATTGTCAAAGAAAAAACGATCTCAAATCACAAATCCATGTGAGGCATACAGAAATCACCAAGATCATGGCCATGGAGCTCACTCTCACATAAGTAGCTCTCCAAACAACTCCATTTGTTTGCAAGTTGTGCACCTATGAATCTACAACCTATGAGCTGTAACTAGATCACACGTATTTGCCTATGGTACACCTCACAAAACTATGCATATAAATCTCTGTATTACACAAATTCAAGGTAGATCATCTCTCAAATAGCACCACAATGTGACATACATATCTAGAGATACAAACTACACCAATGTAGGAGTCCAATTGGCAACGCGTTTATGCATAGAAATTACTATAGGTTGCTACAAAAAATTTAGTGTTCAAAATTTGATATCTCGAACAGATACAAAATGTTGTCAAACCCTAGGTAGACTCTTAGATCATATAGACCTGAGTTCGAGTATAAGAGATACACTAAAAATAGTGTTTTGGGGGTTTGAAAGTGCAAAATGAACCTATGCTACATCTTTTGTACCTTTGAACAAAATTTCAAAAAATAAATATCACCATCTTATCCAAAACATTCCAAAACCCCAACTTAGACTCTTGGATCATACCAATCCGACTCTATGTGATAGTGTATGCAAAAAAGGATGTTTCGAAGCCTAAAAATGGCAAAAACAAGATGGAAAAAACTTTATTCTTGATTTTTCTCTATTCTTTGTGACATAATGTCAAGGTTTTCATCGCCACTCCTCCTATGCTCTGATACCTGTTGAAGAGCATGCCAAAGTGGAAGCTTTGTGGGGTGAGTGTGCATGTGGTGACTGTAAAGGGATAGACTGTGTGCGGGTGGAGTACCCACTATTGAATGAGTGAGACTCCTTATTCTATTATGTAAAAGAATAAGATTAGTGGCTAGTAAAGTCAATGGGCGCCTAAAAACTGGGCGTCTGACCCAAGCAAGGCACATGCCACCTTTACCCCAACAATACGAGCATCATTATCATTATGGATAAGCTGCAATTTGCAAGTAGCATGCACAAAAAGATCCTTTGGAAACATAGAATGCTCCATTTTTCCCAAAATTGAGCATTCATATAATCTTGAAATAGTGCCTCAAGAGGGGGGCAATGACACAATTATCCTAGATTTTTGCAAATGCAAAAAATTAGCAAAATTCAGATGACCAAAATGTGCATACTCCAAGATAAAGAATTTCTTTATTTCACTATAAGTTCTCAACCTACATGTTCGATAATAATAGTATTTTGCACAACCATTATCATCAATGTTGTAATGGAAATGGCCTATGAGCTTTAAAATAGCGGAATTAGGAGAATTAAAGAGAGTATTTTTGTGAGACTACTTTGAGAACATAGAGGGTGAACTTAATTGATATAATCATAGTACTTTATTAACTTGGCATGAACAACACTTTTGCAAGAAAGAGAGTTTAGAGAACTTGACAATAACTAAGGACCGCATTTATGTGGAGCTGGTCCCCCCTCCAATAGGATTTTGTATTATAGATTCTCCCATCAAGAGAGACTTGGTACAATACAATATTTTTGTTCCTTGTGACCTAGGTGATGCAATGAAGATGGAAAGCATCACGAGCATAACATAGAAGTTTGGAAAAATCATTAACTATCCCAACCTCAGTCCCAAGGCCTCAAACACCTTCAAAGGTGGAGAGAGATAGCGGGGAATGAGGGTAGGGAAGAGGAAGAAGAAACATTCATAGGAGAAAGAAATAGTTCCTCACTGATCATCACTCTTCTTGCTAGCATACATAATAGCATAGTAATGAAGATGGAGAAGATGGCAAGCTTAAGCATTAAAGCATGGCTCTTGGTTGGATTTGCATTCCATAGCCGAGAGTGTTGGTGTAGGCTCTCAACTTCTCTACTAGCTTGGAGAAGGAGATGGAGTTCTTGCACTTTGCACTCCACACAATGTGTGTGTGTGTGGGTGTGGGGGGGGGAGTATGCCCCCCAAGCAAACTCCCATCCTTGGTTTGGTCGACCCCCTCTTCTAGCATTCTTTGGCATTGGATTGGACCTCCTCAAGCTTGGCCAATCACAATCCTAGTGCATAACAAGCAACAAGGGTAGCCTTGGGACAAGTGTCCCCCTTTCCCTTTTGAGAGAGAGGACTTGATAAATAAATAGGTAATTAATTAAATTAAGTAAATTATCATTGAACCCCTTGGGAGGCCAACCAATAGACTTTAGGCACACCATGTGGGCAACATGAAGAGGAGGTTGACAAGTGTCCCTGCTGCTTTCTTTGTACCAAGGATGCCTTGTGTGAGTGTGTATGTGCTGTCTCTAGCCCCCAGAATGACGGCTCGCCCCCCCTTATGTAGGGATATGTATTGACTTTGAACACCTTACCCTCTCAAGCACCTTAGTCCTAGAGTACCTTAGCACCTTAGTCATTAGAGTACCTTAGCACCTTAGTCCTAGAGTACCTTAGCACCTTAGTCATTAAGCACCTCAGTTAGCAAGCACGACAAGCACCTCAAGCACCTTAGTCAGCAAGCACAACAAGCACCTCAAGCTTGGGCAAGGTTCCCACCTAAAGCACAACCCTAGCTTACCTAAGGTCAAAGGACTTTTAATACTAACCTTTGGAGGTCTTTAATGAAGTTAACCCTAAGGTCTTTAAGCTCCATTAGCTAGCGTTTCTCTTTGACAAAATCATCTCTCCTATACCTTTATTTTCCTTTGAGCTTCTCTAATGTACTTACTTTGTTATATATTCATTGTATTTGATGTTTCTTATTTTGACTTTTAGACTCGTTACTGGCCGCCTGCTCTATTCTTCTTCCTTCGGTGTCCTTAATTTCTCATTGGTCTAAATGGTTTAGATACTTACTTGCTAAATTTTGCTACATATCTGATGTTATCTAATTTCCACACCTTTTGGTTTTATGATTTGGACCTAGTCATGGATTTTAACTCCTTTCTATTCCATCTCTAATTTTAGCACATGCATGCTCTCTTGTGGATTACAATGCCCCTGAGCATAGCTTTTGTGCCCTAGCTTGCTGATATGTTCCTTGGTTTAATGATTCTTTCTAGTAGTTTAAATATGTTTCACTCATTAAAACTACAGTGATTGTTCCATTTCTATATCTATTTGGGTTGTATTGGTGTTATCATATGGGCATGATTATGCAATCCTACAAATATATGTTGATCCTTCTTTTTCCTATTTGGACTAGTACTCTGCTAGTGATAAATCTATAGTCTTTCATAATTCATCTTGCTTCAAATACATTTTGATATTGCTTACCTTGTCATAAAACAATTGAGGACCTTAAAGAAGATGTCCTGGTTGTATCGATGGATGGGTGAAAGTTATTTTGATGCTTCCTATGTCTTTTTTACTATTCCAAACGTATGTAAGGATGCCTTAGTCAACTAGCTCATGGAATTGTTCAAAGAAGCACTTAGAATATGATAATGAGTCATTTTTCAAAGAAAAAGTGGATGCCATATTTCTAGGTGCTTCTTGGTGGTCGTCTCAAAAAATCACAAACATCTTCTAAGAATTTCAAAAATAGGTTTCCTTAAAAACCACAAAAACTTGAAAACATTAAAACAAAAAACTAACACATTAATGCATAATGAAGAAGTTATCAACTTTTTTTTTTTATTATCCATCACAAGGGATGATGGCCTTTTGATGTAAAGACAAAAAATTATTTTTAAAAGAAAATAGAAGAATAAACTTTTGATGTCACACACTTGTCAAATTTATGTAAGGCTCACAAATTGTTGTCTTATCCATTTTCTATGTGGATGCACATGAGAATTTCTACGTTGGCTTAAAGAAGATTAGGTTTGCTATAGTTTGACTATGAAGATGAAGACCTATTTCATCTATAGATTCATCTTTTGTCCTAATTTATCGAATAACTTGAATAATGCTTCATTCCGACCATATTGTACATAACTAATTTGAATAGAGAAAAGAACCTATGCAAATACCTTCTTCTTGTTTAAAGCCAGTCTTTTTTTGAACATAGTGTTTGTTTATGTATAATTATTATCTTTAAAACAACAACAACAACGACAACGAACACCCCCCCCCCCCCCCCCCACACACACACACACACACACAATCACCACCATCATCATCATGATAGATTGAGTTTTTTGCCTAGAAGGATGCAGGTCTCTTAGGTTCACTATTCCTTGCCCAACAAATCCCTACTCAACAATGCTGAAAGAGGGACACTAGATGAGCTCAAAGAGAAAACATATGCAAAAATAATACAATATATTTCTCCTTGCATTCAATTGGGTAAATTTAGTCTCTTTTGGATACTTATGGGACCTGGTTCCTCTAATGGAACATAAATACCTACCTCCTAGGCTGATTGTATTTTCCCCCCTAGTTACCACTATATGACTATCCTTCTCTAGTTGACTATCCTTCTTCCCTCATTAGCAATAGCATACTAGGCAATTCTTGAAGACTCCTAATAGCACTCAAAAAAGCCATAAGCAATGTGGACCCCACAAGGATGAGAATATCTATTTCACTTTTGGGTGGCCTGGCTTTGTTGAAGATAGCACTATGGGAATGGAATGTTGTTATTGATAAAATCATGGTCCCATGGTATTCTTGAAAACTAGGGCTATTATGGTCAATGGTTTTGTGGGAAAAAGTCAAAGGAGTCGATTTACATATGAGAAATTCTTGGTGTGGAAGAAGGGCATTGAGACATCATGAAATTGATTATGAAAAATACCCAAGTTAGACACCTCAAAAAAAGAATTCAAACCACTCCTTAGATTAGCATTGTGCTTTTTATTTGGTCCAATGGCAGAATGTCATCATCATAGAGAACAACAATTAAAACTACCTCATCCACATGCCTAAATGCTTTGAGTTGGACTATTTTGAAAACCATGTGCATGAGGAGCTTGTTGTAAACCATACAATGCTTTGAATTTAGCCATTTATAAAAATTTCTTACAGCACAAAAACACTTTGAATTTTGCATCAAGCAGATATACCATTGCATGCCTTGAGTGATCATCAATGAAAGTAACAAAATAGAATTATTCCCAAAAGATGAATATCCATAGGATCACCAACATCACTTTGGATTAAGCTGCAATCTACAAGTAGCATGCACAAAAAGTTCATTTGGAGACATAGAATGCTCCATTTTGCCCAAAATTGAGTGTTCATTTAATCTCAAAATAGTGCCTCAAGAAGGGCCGGGTTTGTTGTGGGGGGGGGGCAAATGACACAAGTATCCTAAATTTTGAAAATGTAACAAATTGGCAAAACTTCAATGACCAAAATGTGCATGCCACAATTTTGCGTCGTCTACACTAGACTTTGAATAAAAAAGTGTGCATGCTCAATATTTGACACAGTTTTCATATGCATTGAGCTTGTATAGCCCATGCAAAAAAGTGCAAATTGCCACAATCATACAATGTGAATTGAGACCGTGATTAGTACACTTACTAACCGTAAACTCCCTACAAGATAAACCTATCGTACAAGCGTAAACATTTAAAAAATACTCAAAGCACATAAATGATTCAAACTCTACCTAAAGTGGCTATACCCACACATGCCGTAATAAGTACTAAAAAAACCTCATAATGCACAAAGAATTTCCAAACAACAAGTATGCAAAGGAATTGCAAATGACACTATGTATATGCTACAATTTGTTGCACACAAAACCATCTTTTGGAACATTTGACGGTGCCTCAACTGGGGGAACAAAGCAACTATCTAAAAGCTGTGAAAATGTATCAAGATCATAAAATTTAGAAGATTGAAATGTGCATACAAATGTTCTACATCTACAACAACCTTTCATAAAACCCACATGGCCATCACCCTTCCCACCTCGTTGTTGGGTAAAGGCCATGTGGACGGGCGCCCATGTGAACCTAACTCATTAACCTTTGTATACACTAACCCTTCATTCCTCATATATACAAAAAGGTGCAATAAAGAAACACATGTTGCACATTACACAGCCGTGTGTTTCCCGAAACATTCGTCTCTCCTCCTTCCTCTCCTTCCCCCTTCCTTGCACGCACGTGCACGAGGCTTCACACCCTTTAACTGGTATCAGAGCCAAAACTGGTGCTCCTCGCTTCCCACATTGCATGCAGCTCCCCTTGGAGCTTTGAAGCATTTTTTAGCACAATCAAAACTCTGCAGCAGCAGGGAATCAAAGCTCAAGCTGTGGCGAGATCTGAAGGCCGGTAGTAAGTTGATCAAGCTTGGAAATAGTGTAGGAAATTGAAGCCACTACAACAAGCAGAATGGGCTGAATCGAATGTGTGCAAGCGAATGAGCTGCTGATAGCAAGGATACCCCAAGCAAGAAATTGAGCAAATTGGGGAGCAAAGAATTGATGGCAAATAGCAAGAATTGAGCACCAATTTTTGCATGAGAACGAGCAAGTTGGGTAGATTTGCAAGGTCAATAGCAAATAGGTTGAGAGAGAAGGAGAGAATCGAGGACCAAGGGGGTTGCAAAGCAAATCAAAGTAGAGTTAATTTTGATTGTGTGACTTACACACACACACACACACACACACACACACACACAAAAGGCTTGGGAGCATGTTCAATGCACTGGCTAGAGTAGCACAATCAAGCAAGGGAAGGTCGGGCAACAAACAAAAACTGTGTATGGTTGTGTGCTTACACACACACACACACACACACACACACACACACACACACACACGCACGCACGCGCACGTGCACGTGCACACACACACACACACACACACCCCTTTGTATTGGTAGTCGACATAGAAGGAAATTTTTTAGCTTTTTGACAAGCTTTTTGAAAGAGAGTTATTATTATTTAATTGTATGGAGGGTGTGTTCACACACCTCCCTCCTTCTCTGTCATAGGCTCATGATTCCGCTCTCCCCCCACACACATGTTGACAATGAGTGAAAAATCTTTTTTAAAATTCCTCTTGGAGCTTGGAGTGTGTTCACACACTCGTATCAAAAGAAAAAGCCGGTTTTGCTTTGACAGCTCTTCATCAGTGTGAAGGTGGCATCGATGGTCCTTTTACCTTTGACATAGCATAGAGAGCGAGACAGAAAGAGTACCAACTATCTCGGCACTTCGCATTGGCATTTGACATTGACATTGACAATTTTCTCGAGCATTATCACTTGACATTGGTGTTCCCATGGATGAGTGATTTCCCACGGATGATTGTGTTCATGACATGCGCAAATGAGGTACCTCTATCATAAAGGAGTGAAACCGGACATCAAAACCAAGTGCAGTGACTACATTTTACGACATAGATTTGACTTCAACCTTTGGTGGCTATTCGACTAGCATATTTTTATCTGGCAGCAGAAATCGGCATTGACTTCCTAGTCTACACTGATATGCAAGTTTACAAGGGGTATTTTGAGCACACATACACCCAGTTTATAGGTTTTTCAGACGCACATAGGTACAACGCCTTCATAGGCACTCTTGGTAGTCATTTTGGCACCAATTTTCTCTACGGATGCTCATGCCTTGATAGATGCATACTTTCTTGAGCAAACACAATGCTAATAAGGTCTTTGAGAGCAAATATCCCTGCAGGGATTTGTTTACTACACGCAACAATTTTTTGGTGCCTATTTGTTCACGATTTTTGATGTACATTGAGTTGTGGTTACTGCCTATTGTACATCGTGTGGAGCCATTTTTTGGTGATTTTGGAAAAATTTTCGGCCGTTTCTGAGACTCGATCTGAAAGAGCCCTTTCTGAGACTGTGGTTAGTCTTGAGTCTACTTAGCCTTTGGAGGGTCATTTGCGTAAGGTTTCCTTGAGCTGGGGTGTTCTTGAATGATGAAAGATTTTCAATGATACAAGTCGCTAGAGTACCCCTCTTTTTGTATCCTTGCCATAGGCCATGTATTTGGATGGACACTTTTTCTTTTGATGTCAAGTTGGCGGTCACATGACAATTTATTACGTTAGTCTTCTGCCGAATGGTTGCTTTTGTCACTTTATGTATTGATTTTGCACTGTTGGGTTTGAGATTTTACTCTCTGCACAAAGGAGACTCTACCAAATTTTTCCCGCAAGTCCATATGTGTTCTTGGTACATTTGAGTGTTTATAGCCAGTGATTTTGCCTTGAGTTTTTGCTCCCGCTCCCATTCTAGGGGAAACTCGGTCAAAATTCTCCCATCACTTTTTGCCATAAATCTTTGGTCATTTTCTCTTCAGTTATGGCTACTAGTAGTGCTTTGGAAAAGTGAAGACTACTACATAAAGAAGTTCAATGGCACAAATTTTATGATTTGGAAGCAACGTATGCTTGATGTCTTGGTCAACAAGGACCTGACAATTCTATTGAAAGAGCGTAGAGAGAATGCTTACACTCATGATCAGTGGCAAGAGTTGGATGCCTGTGCTATGGCCATGATTATATTACATCTTAGCGAGACTGTATTCTTCACGATTATGAACAAGACTACAACATGAGAGCGTTGAGACTCTCTATGCACAACTTGGGATGGAAAAAGCGATTCCAACAAAAGTTTTCTTGATGAATAAACTTATGCGTTTGAATATGAAAGAAGGTAGCAGGGTTAGTGCACACTTGAATGAGTTCAATAGCATCTTTTCTCCAGCTGACATCAAAAGGGCTGAATTTTGATGATGAAATGAAGGCCATTTTCTTTCTATGCTCTTTGCCTTCTTCTTGGGACACGTTCAATACTGCAATTAGTAACTCCGGCAATGTTACCAGTGCATTGCTCATTGAAAAGATTAGATGTCAATCTCTTGATATTGGTGGGCATGGAGATGCATATATGGAAAGTGGCCATAATCGCCATAGGCAAAGAGGTGGATGTAGTCATATCCCTGTTTGTTCACATGATCATAAGGATTGCCACAATTGTATCAAGAGTCGAGGCCATGACTTGAGAAATGTAGAATGCTATCATTGTGATAAGAAAGGCCATTTAAATAGAGGTCAAAGCTATTATGAAGTCTGGTGCTCCAGACAATAGTGTAAAGATAAAGGAGATCAATGTGGCTGAATCTCCGCCTTAAGAGGTTGTTCTTGACATGCAACAAATGCGCTTGTTCTCCTTATGATTTGAGTCCATATGTGTTATTGGCTCTTGATGAGTGTTATGTACAAAATTGGATCATTGATTCAGGTTCGAGTTTCCGTGTTACTTCCCATAGAATGGGTCTCCACATATACTACTATGCATGTTCAATCAAGCTTGGAGATTAATATGTAGTATGGAGATGTCAAGTTATGCATGACGAACGACACTGAATTTATGCTTCATGGAGTTCACATGTTCCTAAACTGACTAAGATTTTGGTGTCACTTGGTCAGCTTGATGCTCTAGGCTATACTAGTTTTCTTGGCAATGGTTCTTGGATGGTGCGTAAAGCAAATTTAATTCTCATAAAAGGCCACAAATGTGGTTCATTGTACTCTTTATATGTCTCTTCAATCAAAGAGAGTTCTATCTATGTAGGCGAGTAGCCTTCCACTGAGTTGTGGCATAGCCAGCCAGGCCATATGAGCCAAAAAGAATGAAAATCCTTCAATTTTTGGGCTACTACCTGCATAAAACTACTGTGATTTTAATTTATGTGAGCATTGCATCTATAGCAAGAAAACTATGCAAACTTCCTTGCCATTGCATTGAAAGTTGGGAAATCCTCTAAATTTTGTTCATAGCGATTTATGTGGGGCTATGCCACACAAATTTCTAGACAGAGCTCTATATTTCTTGACAATCAGAGATGAATCTACTCAAAAGGTGTGGGTTTGCCTCTTCAAGAGGAAAGACAAAGTGTTTGCTACATTCCAAAAATTCTTAGCCATGGTTGAGAACCAATCTGGTAGAAATCTAAAAGCTTTTTGAACTGATAATGGTGGAGAGTACGTCTCCACAGAGTTCAAGAATTTTTGTAGGAAATGAGGGATTTGGCGATAGTTTACTACACCATGCACACCTGCTCAAAATGGCATTGCTGAGCATATGAATTGCACGATTCAAGGAAGAGTCACAGCCATGTTATCTATGGAGAATTCACCGCATGAGTTTTGGGGAGAGGCTATTATGATAGCGGTACACATCATCAATGATTCACCTAGTACTCCATTGGATTTCAAGATTTTGAAGGAAATGTGGACTAGCAAGAAGTCAACCTATGATAGATTATGTGTGTTTGGGTGTGAAGCACTCTCACATATTCCCAAAGAGGTTCACAAGAAGCTGGATCCCAAATCACACAAGTGCATCTTCATTGGTTATGGTGAAGATGGAGAGATGGGATATCGTCTCTGGTACCCAGAATCTAGAAAGGTTATTTGTAGCTCACAAGTGATATTCAATGAGTCTAAAATGTATAGACAGCCTTTAAAGTGTCATGCCAAGGGCATACCCAGGTGGGTCACGGATGCGGGCCAGTAGGTGGCCGACTACTAGTGTGGAATAGGGGATTCAATAGCCAGGGGCTATATAAGGGAGGTTGGGTGGTGAATCCGACCATGGAAGTTCCTTGGGCCTCTCATTGGTATCAGAGCTAAAATTAGCCAAGCAAGGGTGTGGTCTTCTGCTTTTTTCATGTACATGCAAGGCACCATGGAGTTCACCTCTTGCCAGGCGGGGATGAAGATGAAGCGGTAACCCGTGTGCAGAGCCTCTTGAGGTGGGGGGAGGAGGCGTAGAAATCAACTCAAGACCTGGCGCTTTGGAGATTGATGGATGCACGAGGCCGCAAGCAAGAAAACTCGACATTATAGCGCACACTGAGGAGCATCTCACTATGTAGAGTGTGGGTTTTGATTCACTGTTGCACCATAGCTGCTATGGCGAACTACTCTTTTCACACACAACACCCAAAGGCCCTTGGCCTTAGGACAAATTAACACAAAAAAACTCTCCTTAGGATAGATGCCCATGATTGCAAACCCAGCAAGGACCTCGGCAAGTGTCTCACCTTGGCACATCCGACAACCGCCACTGAAGCTGTAGAGATTTGGCGATTTGGAAATTGCAACGATTTGGCGACTATTGTTGGTTTTCTACAAACGTCTACTCGCACAGTTGTTTGAGCGGTACTACTTAAGGTATGAACATCAAATTTGTTTCAAGGAAAGCTCAACGGAACGCGTTTGTATTGCAAATCGAGCACGGTGATTTCACAACAAGTTTGATCTCCCAGATTTGGGACCTTCGATGACCATATGGTTGCGGGTATCATTAGCCAGCGGCCAACTACCGACATCGATGGTGCATACTACGGCTACGAGGTCGTTTCTGGAATCAAGGTATTCTTCTTTCTTTCCTTGCAATGCACAATTGCCATGGATTCGGATATCAACATGACCTTTTCTTTTGAGTACAATACGCTTGATCCTCCCAATGATGGCTCGCGGCCGGATACTCTCCACGGAGGGTGCCCGCGAAGCTACGGGAGGAGATGACGCTTATGAATTGCTCGATATCCAAAAATTTTGAGCACTTCAAGCACGCATATCAATAATGGAAACAAATTTTGCATCCCTAAATGAAAATGTTAGTAAATTATCCACTTTAGTGATACAATTTATGCAACATATGCACGAGCACGTTGCCAATATAGGGCAAGGCCCTTCTGGTCATGGACAAGGTCCATCTCCGGATTCTCTACACTCTTTCACTGCAAAGGAAGTGGATAATTTGTTGAAAAATACAAAGACACCAACTTTTAAGGGAGAAGACCGAGACCGCAATAAGGATGCAGTGAATATCTTTCTCAGCAAGTGGGATGGAATTCACGCCTTACGGCGTACTCCGGATGTAGCCAAAGCACTGCAAACAAGTCCGACTTTGGAAGGCAAGGACTATAAATGGTAGATGTCTCTCAAGGAGAATAATATCATACCACAGAGTTGGACAGCCTTTGAGGCTATGTTTTGAAAAGAGTTTCTGCCCACGAATGAGGCAGATAGAAATTGGACGGCTTGGGACACATGTTCTATGTGCCAACACCCATTATTGCTTGAATATATCTCTCACTATCAGGATGTTATCCTCAAGTTGGAAGGGCTAGACACCTTTCAACAAGTACGTGGGTTTATCCATGGGCTGACGCCAGAGCTTAAGAAGCATGTCAAGACTCAGGACCCTAAAACCCTTGACGAGGCCATATTGAAAGCCCACATTGATGATGATCCAAATGAAAAGAAATCACATAATAATCACATGCATGCTAATATACATGGTAATACACACACACAACATGGACACAGTAAAAGGAAATTTTTAGTAGCCAATTTTGAAGCAGCTAAAAAACCCAAGGGTTCTCATGGGCCTCTCTCTTCTGAGGAATTTTGAGAAGCCTAATAAAGAGAAGTTATGCTTTCAATGCTTGGGAAGCAGCCATGGCAAAAAGGATTGTCCCAAGGGGAAATTTGCTGCTCATGGCAAGGAGAAAGCAGTACAAAGGTGCAGCTGTTGCCTCTTGAGTCTTCCTCACGTTTCTCCAAGGTGGAGGTAACACAGACCGAGGTGGTGCATGAATGCTATAACACAGCTTCCATGTGGCAACAAACCTTCGTTCCACATGAGTTAGTGCGTATGCACATATCTCTTCAAGGACACAAGGTGCATATCTTGGTAGATGATGGTGCTACTCACAATTTCATTAACTATGAATTAGTGAAAAAACTCAAATTTCCCCAAACTCCAAGTTCCCACCGCTACAAGGTAGCAATGATGAATGGTTATGATACCAAAGTATGGGATACTCAAGTCAAAGATGTACTGTTGGAAATTCAAGGCTATTCCACATCCTTGGACTTCTCGGTTGTGAATATGGAGCGGCCAGATGTGGTACTTCGTAGAGAATGGTTGCATAGCCTAAGACCATCACTAAAGCGTAGCTACGAGCACAACAGTCTGATGTTTGAATCCCATGGCACACATGTGTTTTTGTTAGGAGAGAAGGATGTGACTTCCTCACCACTGATATGTACAATAGAACTTATGAAGCTCACTTCTGATAATGAAATAGAATAAGTTTTCTTGTGTTACTCATTGTGTCATTTTCTTTCCAATGTCGAATCTCTTGAACATTCCTCAATGCCACATGCTACTCTCTCATCTCTTCTAGCAATGGCTACTTCTCAACAAGAAAATGTTGCTAGCCAGTTAAAAAATTTATTACTGGAATTTCACAATCTTTTTTCTAATGATTTGCCATCAAGATTACCACCGACATGATCTGTGCAACATGGCATCGACGTGGTTGCAGATAGTAAACCAGTCAGTAAACTACCCTACATAATGAGTATTCTGAAGCTGCTTAGGTGGAATGTCAGCTTGCTAACTATCTTAGCAGAGGGTTTATTCAACCAAGTTCTTCACCATGGGCTCCTCCTATCCTATTAGTGAACAAAAAGGATGGTAGTATGCGCATGTGTGTAGACTACCGTGGATTAAATGCAGTCATTGTTAAGAAAAAATACCCATTACTACGTGTGGATGAGTTGCTTGACAAGCTCACTCACAATCGTATTTTTACGAAGATAGACTTGCGATCGGAAGCTATCACCAAGTACGTATTCAAATTGCTGCTATACTCAAAAATGCATTCTGAACAAGGTTTGGACATTACGAGTTTTTGATTATGCCTTTTGGCACATTCATGACACTCATGGATAGTGTCTTGAGACCGTACTTAGGCAAATTTGTTCTTGTTTTTCTCGATGAAATTCTTGTATATAGTGTTTTTGAGGAAGAGCACTTGCAACATTTGAGGCAGGTGTTTGAATAGTTATGAACAAATAATTTATATGCCAGAGAATCCAAGTGTGATTTTCTCAAGGAGGAAATTCACTATCTTGGGCATGTTATCTCAGCTACTGGGTTGCACATGGATCAATCCAAAGTGGATGCCATTTTGAGGTGGCCTTCTCCTAAAAAACTGGAAGAGCTATATATTTTCTTAGGATTTGCAGGTTTTTATCAAAGGTTCGTTAAAAATTATGCTAATATTGCTACTCCAATGACGGACCAACTCAAAGACAAAGGAAAGACCTTCTAGTGGGGTGCCACTCAACAACATTATTTTGATACACTCAAGGATGCATTAGCTATAGCTCCTATTCTAGCTATTGTGGATCCTTTGAAGCCATCCATTTTGGAAACGGATGCTAGTAACCGTGCTATTGGAGTAGTCCTTCTACAAGAGGGAGGCCAATTGCATTTGAAAGCAAGAAGCTTGATTCAATGCAACAAAATTATTTTGCTTATGAATGCGAACTCAATGCAATAATGTCTTCCTTAAAGACATGGCGACATTATTTGTATGGAGCTCAGTTTGAGAATTGTGTTTGACCATGAAAGCATAAAATGTTTTACACAACAAACAGACTTGAAGCGTCGAAAGGCCAGGTGGGTTGAGATCCTTCAAGTGTATGACGCAAAGCTCTCATATCATAAAGGATGATACAGTGGTGGCTGATGCTCTTAGCCGTATGCTTGAGATCAATTCACTTTTGTTCATGGAACTTTGCAGTGATGTTTTGGATTCTCTAAAGGGAAAATATGAGCATGCTGACAAATACTCCAAAGTGTGGAGCCATGTGCAAATGAGGGAGCCTTCTCACTCCAATGTTGGTAGTGTGTTGTTAACCTCCACACACAGTTCTCCTCCGTCAAGTGATGAACTGTAGCGATGGAAGAATTTTTCCATCGATAATGGGTACCTACTCCACAAGGGGAGAGTTTGTGTACCGAATGGACACAGACATTCGGTGCCAAATTCTTTATGAATGTCATGAAAGTCCAAGTGCAGGGCACCCGAGTATTAAAAAGACTTATGCTCTCGTTCGATGACAGTTTTACTGGCCAGGTTTACATGGATTTGTTCAAGACTATGTCTTGCATTGCCAAAGTGTCAAGTTCATAAAGCAAAGCGCTTGAAGGTAGGAGGACTCTTACATCCTTTGGTGATTCCCATTTGGAAATGGAAAATTATATGTATGGATTTTCTTGTTGGTTTACCAACCACTATACGAGGTCATGACTCAGTATGGGTGGTCGTAGACCGGTTGACCAAACTATGCAAATTTATTCCAACCAAGTCGACCATAAAGACTCCAGAATTAGCTAAGTTATTTGTGGACAATCTGTACAAGTTGTATGGCTTGCCAAGTAACATTATGAGTGATTGTGATCCAAGTTTAACAGTCTTTGTTGGAGGGTTGTGTTTAAACAATTGGGTACACAACTCAACCTCAGTACAACAGATAATCCAAAAACGGATGGTCAAACTGAACGAGTTAACCAAGTGCTAGAGGATATGCTACGCACATATGTTAGCAAGAAACAAACATACTAGAAAGAGTATCTACCTCTTCTTGAGTTTGCTTACAATAGTGCTAGCCATGTCATGACTGGATTTAGTCCTTTCATGCATGGTTTTCAACCTAGGTCATCCGTTACGGTGGGGTTGGCAACCAAAAACTCCAGCAAGTTAAGGATTTTCTCCAGTCCCATATGGATATGCTGAAACTTGCTCGTAAGAAATGTCTGACAAGAGCAAGATCGGTATAAGAAGTATGCTGATGAGAAACGTCGGCAAGTTACCTTTGATGAAGGGAAAGAAGTGTTTTTGCGTGTGCGAAAGCATTCAAAAAGTCTGAAGACTGGGCCAACACCTAAATTATCTCCAAGATATTGTGGGCCTTTCAAGGTACGCAAGTGGGTTAGTGATTGTGCCTACAAACTCTCATTATCGACACACTCTCGTGTCCTTTCAGTATTTCATGTAAGCCATTTATGTAAACGATTTCATGGGGATGACAATGTCATTGAACAATAGATTCTGATCGATTTCGTTGAACCTCCTACCCCACCGCATGAACTTGAGCAAATTCTTGACTATCATGATTTATGTACGCATCATCATGTACGTCATCAAGCTTTAATCAAGTGGAAAGATCGACCTAAAGAAGGCACCACTTGGGAAAACATTAGTTATCTTGAGAAGAAGTTTCCCACTTTTGTTTTTGAGGATGAAAACACTTCTCCAAGGGGGGAGTAATGGCATGCCAAGGGCATACCCGGGGGGGGGGGGGGGGGGGGGGGGTCATGGACCCGGGCCAGTAGGTGGCCGACTGTCGGTGTGGAACAGGGGATTCGGTAGTCAGAGGCTATATAAGGGAGGTTGGATGGTGAATCTAGCCATGGTAGTTCGTTGGGCCTCTCATACAGAGGATGTATCATAAATTCTGATTTGAGGATGTAGCCTCAGTCTACTGGTGATGTTCGTACCACTAGTAGTGCTCCAGAGAGAGTGCAATCTAGAAGTTAGGTTGTGAGGAGATCTACACATGCATCTCGTGCACTTGAGTGGTTTGAGTCATGATTGGACTATGTGTTAGTCACTAAATGTGATGAGCCCACTTATTATAAAGAAGCTATTCAGACAAAAGATAGCATGAAGTGGGAGCAAGCTATGAAATCTAAGTATAACTCGATTATGAACAATGAGACATTGGACTTGGTTGAATTGCCAGAAGGCAAGCATGCCTTACCTTTCAAATGGGTTTACAAGAAGAAGTTTACATATGATGATACTAAGCCTAAGTACAAGGCTAGATTGGTTGCTAAGGAATTCAAGCAACAAAAGGAAGTTGATTTTGATGAAATCTTCTCATCAATGGTCAAGATGACTACATTGTGTATAGTGCTTGGCCTACTAGACATAGAGGACATGGAGCTTGTCCAATTGTTGGAATTAGGGTCGTAGTAAAACACACAAAGCTTGAATAAGACAAAGGAAGCTCAAGGCACACAATGGAAAGTATATTACTTAGTATGCAATGGAAAGATGAGATAGCCCTAGAGTGATGGGTGTATATACAATGCACAGGGGAAAAAAAATCCTAGTGAGGGAAAAAATGTCCCAGTGGTCCTAAGTGTGTTCACACACATCACTACCACGTGTATATGGTAACAAATTCCCCCTAGGAGTGATCCGATGAACAAGAGCTGGCACATGAGGACATGATCAATCAACAAAGGGGAGTAAGCCCAAAGCTTTGCAAAAATCTTTGAACTTCTCATGAGACAATGCCTTTGTGAAAAGATCTATAGGGTTTTCTTGGGTTGGCACACAAACCAAGTTGATCTCTCCTCCTGAGAGCCTCTCCCTAACATAGTGATAATGCACCTCAATGTGCTTTGTGTGAGCATGAAAAATTGGGTTCCTCACAACTACCAATGCACTCAAACTGTCAGTGTATATAATGTTGGTAGTGTCTTGTCCAACACCCAAATCAGCCAAAGGTGTCTGGGCCATACACACTTGATCATAGGCTATGAAGACTACCTTGTACTCAGCCTCACAACTAGAAGTGTCCACAGTAGGTTGCTTCTTGCTCAACCATGAGATACATGAACTACTAAGCATGACAAAAAAACCACTTGTGGACACTCCGTGTCAAAACAACCAGCCCAATCAGAGTTTGAATAAGCATGTAACTCTGGCGACGATGATTCTCCCTTGGGATAAAACAAGCCAAGATGTAAAGTGCCACTCAAGTAGCAAAAACTCCTCTTGACAGCCTGCCAATGCTTAGACCCTAGGCTATGCATAAATCTGTTGACTTGTGAGATTGCAAATTGAATATTTGGCCTCATGTTGCATACATAAACAATTTGGTAAAGAGTGACATCAACAAGATCACCAGTATCCTGAAGACTCAATTTCAAACATGTTTCCATGGGAGTGGCAATACGTTTGCAATCCTCAAGTCCAAACTTACATAGCAATATTTCTATGTAACTTGTCTGACACAAGGTAATACCACCATCACACTGCTTAAATTGTATACCCAAGTAATGATGCAATAGCCCCAAATCTTTGGCCCGAAATCTTTGATCTTGAAAGTAGCATTCAAATCAGCCCTAAATTCAGCAATATGTCTCTCATTTGGTCTAGTGATCGGTAAATCATCCACAATGAGAAGCACATCACCCTCCTGCTTTAAATACAATGTGCTTTTTGTTGGACTATTACAAAAGCCTCCTTTGACCAAATGAGTGTCAGCCTTCTCATACCAAGAAAGAGGAGATTGCTTCAACCCATACAAAGCTTTCTTACATTTGCACATTTTATCTTCCCGCCCTTTAATGACAAAAATGCAAGGCTGTGTTACATAAACTTCCTCAAATATGTCACCATTCAAGAAAGCGGTAACAATGTCTGACTGATGTACATCCCAACCAAAATGAGCCACCAATGCAGATAGAAAAGGCAAAGTAGTTATACGACAAGTGGGAGAAAAAGTCTCTTCAAAATCTATGCCTTTGCATAACCCTTTGCAACAAGTTGAGCCTTATAGCAATCAATCTCACCATCCGCTTTGCATTTCAACTTGTAAACCCACTTCATACCAATGGCCTTTTTGCCAGGAGGCAAATCACATAAAGTCCATGTGTCATTTTCTATAAGTGCATCATATTCAGATTGCATGGTAGCCATCCAATTTTTTGACTTTTGTGCTTTATAAAAAGGTAGAGGTTCCTCAAAATCATGTAAGCTAGACAAAACCAAAACATAACAGTCTGATGCATAAGATGCCTAGAGAGAACCTGAATGAGTATACGACTAGACAAAGGTGCATCCAATTTACTATCACGCAAAGTAATAGGCTGATCTGTAACATTTTTAGAAACCTCCATAGGCTTTACATTTACCTCATTGGAATTTACATTTGAACTTCCACCATTGAAAAGAGTCAACAATGTGTTATAAATGTTCTGTGAGCTTACATTATTGTCTCTAGTACATGACAACAAGGGCTGAACAAAATCTTCCACAAACCCAACATCTCGTGATACCAAGATATGCTTTGTTTGTGGATGATACAACCTATAACCTTTGCTTTCAGCACTATAACCAACAAAAATACATTTGATAGCCTTATCATCCATTGTTTTGCACTGCGTTTGTGGCACCAAATAATATGCCAAGTAGCCAAAAACACGCATGTGCTGAATAGAAGGATTTCTATCATGCCATGCCTCATATGGAGTGATAGATTGTAAAGCTCTCATAGGACACCTTTTAATTACATAAGTGGCACACCTGATGGCCTCAAACCAAACCAAATGCAAAAAAGCTTGACTTTTGACCATACATCGTGCCATTTCCATAAGTGACCTATTTTTCCTCTCAGCAACATGATTTTGCTGAGGTGTATAAGGCACTCTACATTGGTGTTTTATCCCATGAGACATATAATCCCCCCCTCAATTGGAATGGAGGGTGCATATAGTACATTTTGAGACATTTTCAGTCATAGCCAAAAATTGTTTGAAGCACATAAATACTTCATACTTTGCTTTACGTGGAGACACCCATGCATGCATGGAGTAATCATCAATGAAAGTCACAAAGTAAAGGTAATTGCCCAAGGATAGAGTTTGCATGGGCACACAAACATCACTATGCACAAGCTGCAACCTGCATGTGGCCCTTATTGAACCATCCTTTGGAAACTTCAAACATTGCATCCTACTCAAAATACAACCTTCACAAACATTTTAACATGTGCTTCAAGAGGCAACAAAGAAGCAACCATATCCGATTTTTGCAAACACATCAAACTGGCAAAATTCAGATGCCCAAAACATGCATGCCAAAGTTTTCCATTTGAAATAGCCCTTGAATCCACAACAACATTTGAAAAATTCTGCCCACACTTGTCGTACGAATTGAGCTTATACAATCCATAACATAAAATGCCAGACGCAACAATTTCATTACCAAAACTGAGATAATGTACTATATATCTGTCATCCACAAATTTGACAACAAGACCAAGTCTAGCTAGTGCAGATACAAACAAAAGGTTCTTTTTTATCCCAGGCACATACAATGCATCAACAAGTGTGAAAGAGATGTCATTTGCAGCAAGTCTAGCAAGTGAAAATACAAACAAAAGGTTCTTTTTAATCCCAGGTACATACAATGCATCAACAAGTGTGAAAGAACTTCCATTTGAAATAGTAAGCACAATATTTCCAACTCCGTTGATCAGATAAGAGGCATTGCTAGCACAGGTGACTGAATTCCCATGAGGGACATCCTAGAGAGAGGTAAACAAGTCACGATGAGAGGTAATGTGCTTTATAGAATCAGTGTCAAAGTACCACACTTGAGCATCTGCAACAACTAACAAACATGCATAATGGACAAAGTGCACTCTTCACTAAAAGCGCATTCTGCATCAACATCAGCATCACAATCTCCTTTCATAGAAGACTCAACAATAGCTACATTTGTAGCCTCTTTCTTCTTAGCCTCTTTGGCCTTCAACTTAGGAAACTGCTTAATCAAACGAACATTAGCTTTACAATAATGGAAACGCATCTTCTTTTTGCCCCTAGCACCAAAATTCCCAAACGAATTTCTTCCAATAGAAGCATTAGGAACATGTGATTTACCACTGGCAAAAGAACCATGAGAAGTGGCTACATTGCTGTTATCACCTTTTTTTGAGTAGCAATAAAGGCCTATTCAACTGCACACTATCTGGTCCTCTTTTTTTTTTGGAAAGTGACTCTTGCAACAACAATGTGACTCTAGAAAGTGACTCTTTACAATAATGGCAACGCATCTTCTTTTTTCCCCTAGCACCAAAATTCCCAGACGAATTGCTGCCAACAAAAGTATTAGGAACATGTGATTTACCACTCGTAGAAGAACCATGAGAAGTGGCTACATTGCTATTATCACCTTTTTTTGAGCAGCAATAAAGGCCTATTCAACTGCACGCTGTCTAGTCCTGTTTTTTTTGGAAAGTGACTCTTGCAACAACAATGTGCATAATGCATCAAACTTGACAACTTCAGAAAGTCTGGTAAGAATTTGGCAAGGCAACAAGAACAATTTTCACAAGGGAAATGACTTTGCTTGCAGAACTAAGTTGCTCATTGATATCCTTGACATCAACAAGAAAAGTGTCCATGTCATCTTCCTCATGCATAATCTTTGATTCCAGCTCTTTACGTAGCAATGCAATATTTGTCTCGTTGCGACTTGCATAAAGATCAGCCAGAATATCCCAAGCTTGTTTTGCAGATTTTGCTGAATGAATGTGGGGAGTAGTAGTGCACTTCACAGACAACGCAATCAATGCATGAGCCTACGCATCTTTTACATCCCAACGAGTTTGCTCAGTCGTAGGCATAACAACTCTAGCAGCAACAATCCTACCACCAAAAATTGGTGCGCTTCACAGACAACACAATCAATTCACGAGTCTATGCATCTTTTACATCCCAACGAGCTTGATTAGCTATAAGCATAACAGCTCTAGCAATAGCAATCATGCCACCAAAAGTTACAACATCCTTAGAACCAAGGCGTACATCAATGCCCTGCACAATGTTCCAAATGCCTATTGACACAAGGACATGTTGCATCATGGAAGCCCACATAGGGTAATTGTCCCCATCCAATCCGTCCTCAGCAGCAAACATCTTGAACACATCTGTGTTGTTGTTAGCCATTGTGAATGTTGCACTTGATGTAATAACTACCCAAAAAGAGGAGAAACGAGGCGAAAAAAACACGTGCTATATATCACAAACTGTAGAAGACTGTAAGGGACCTATTATGAAAAAAACAGCACTGTCAAAAATTTTACATAAAATGATAAGATTGCTTGTGCAGTATTGCCTATAGTGGAAACAGAGGGCAAAATGAGCTTGAATAAAAAATCTGAGTGAACCCAACTCTGCAAGCTATCCCAAAATATTTTTTGACCTGCGAGCGCTCGCCAAAGCTCACAAAAATTGGAGAAAGTGAGCAGGCATGTGCTGGAGCTACTAGCGGCTAAGCCCAGGAGGACACAACCTG
Organism: Adiantum capillus-veneris; assembly: GCF_014529385.1. Lineage (NCBI taxonomy): Eukaryota > Viridiplantae > Streptophyta > Polypodiopsida > Polypodiales > Pteridaceae > Adiantum > Adiantum capillus-veneris. Next base: position 11,247,359 of record NC_140944.1, read on the forward strand.
CTCTGATACCAATTGTTGGAATTAGGGTTGCAAGAAAACCCATACAACTTGGAGAAGACAAATGAAGCTAGCATATTACTTAGTGTGCAATGGAAAGATAAGATAGCCCTAGAGTGATGGGCATATATACAATGCACATGGGAAAAAACCGCCTAGTGAGGGGAAAAATGCGTCGAAGGTCCTAAGTGTGTTTACACACATCACTAACACATGTATATGGTGACACAAATGGATATGAATACAACTTTTCTTCAAGAGGATCTAGAAGAGGATGTTTACATGAAGCAACCTGAAGGTTTTGGACATCCTAGCAGGGAGAAGCTTGTATGCAAACTCAAGAAAGCACTTTATGGCTTAAAGCAGGGTTCTAGTAGTTGTAACAAAATTTTGATGCTTTTATGCGGTCCCAGGTTTTAGAAGGAGTCAAGAGGATCACTGTTTGTATAAAAGAAACTCAGTGATGGTTCTTTGGTCATTTTCATTTTATATGGAGATGACATGCTCATTGCAAGAAAGTCCACTATGGAGATTACCAAATTGAAGAAAATGTTGAGCAAAAAGTTTGCTATGAAAGATTTGGGTGAAGCAAATCATTTTCTTAATATGCGTATTAAGAGAGACAAGAAAAGAGGAATTCTCGAGCTGTCTCAGGAATCCTATATCCACAAAGTCTTGTAGCATTTCAATATGCAGGGGGGGAAGGCAGTGAGTACCCCACTACCGTCACATTTGAAACTTAGCAAACAGAAGATTCTCCCAAGCCAGATGCAGAGAGATCAGAAATGGAAAATGTGCCATACTCTTCGGTTGTAGGCAGTCTTATGTATGCTATGGTAGCTACAAGGCCAAACATTGCATTTGCAGTGGGATTGGTTAGTTGGTATATGGATAATACTAGCAAGCAACATTGGATATCGGTGAAACATATTCTTAGATACTTGAAGGGTACATCGAGCAGGTGTTTACACTTCAAATATAGTGATGCATCTATTGTTTGGTTACACGTATGTATATTATGCGAGTTGCATAATATACAGAGTCAAACCAAGTAGAGCGTCATCCTCTAAGGTTAGTCCAAACCCTGCAAATTGGGTTGGGAAGTCTAACATCTCTTCAGCTCTAATTACGCGCACAAAGGCTGCTACATGATCTCTTGGATCTCTATTTCCTGTGTATTTCTTGTTTATCCATTTTTGCACTTGAAATGGTCTAATTCTACGATGGTCTACAAACCTCATCATTGGATCTCCACGTCCTAATCGATATACCTCCTCTGGTCTTTTGTAGTAGGCCAATTCCTCTCCCAGTGGTGCTCAAGCCATAATTTCTAACAGTTCTTGCCAGAGATGGTTCATCTCTTCGAACTCATTCTATGGGTGGTCTTCTAGGCTCTGTTGATCCTTGAGTCTTTGCCTTACTCTCTCCTTGATACCTTGAATAGAGTGGTGGTTCTTGCAAGTCCCTTAGCCCTCGTGCGGCTTGATAACCATCTCGGTTTCGATCTTGTTCCAATGTTGCACTCTGTTGAAGCCATGCCTGCAATGATGGCTGAGTTGCTGGTTGGTTTTGATTGTTGAATGTCTGCGGTCGGGTAAATGTGAGGTCACGTCATACTCCTCTGAAAAGGGATTTGTCGATTTGCTAGGGGTGCAGGTGGCTCTTGGCACTTCGTCTGGGGCATATGTTGATGCTCCTGGAACTGTTGCCTTTTCTACCTCCTCTGGGAGAATACGTTCGTATTCTTGCCCGTATCTATCAACAAAAACTATATCCTTCACCATAGCAGTTTCATAAGAGAATAAGTAAAGAACCTTGTCTTTGCTTAATTCGTTTAAGTATGGTTCTTTGCAACGAAAGTAAGCGACTATTCCCTCACTCTCATGCTTGTAGATTCCCACGTTCTCATTAGAAGTCGAAACCCTGGTTGTTTTCTTATCATACATGAAAATTTATCCAGGTCGATCAATGTTTGGTGGCGATTCTTGAGCTTCTGAAACCATTTTCCCTTTCGCCACGTTATCTCCATATCTGTTGTAATCTTCAGGGTTACTAACTATCAGATAGTGGTTCCCCTTTTTGTCTCGGAATCTATCTCCATCATCATAGACTCGAATTATCTCCAATCTCTGAGCCGACCTTTCTTCAATACAAATGCACTTGCGTCCTTGATAATTAGAATAGACTAGGGCTCCCCTCGAGTTTGTTCCTTCTAAGAAGATCACAGTGAGCTTGGAATCATTCAAAGGATTTAGGGAGGTGCTTCCTCTTGGCATTGTTCCGTCATAGATGAAACCTCCTAGCTGCTGACTACCCATCATGAAGAAAGATTTGTCTGACAAAGTGTCAGTATCACTACCTTCCTCAATAATCGGTGCTAGTGGATCTAGCCTTGCCTGAGTTACACTCTCCTCGGTGGACACTAAGCTACCTTGGTCACCTGCCACCTTCTGGTCTCGAAAAATGTATCTTCCTGATCTTAAATTCATCAAACTTATCAATGCAATTTATCTCAAATCCAACCACTCACCTGACAAAGGATCAGTCTCCGAACAACTTCTTGCTTTGCTGCTGAATATACCTATACACAAGCGTTTAATTTCGGCAATCGAATCAAATCATTTAACTGCTAGAGGTTATCTTAGTAATGATTGGTATAACTGGAGAGTTAATCTCAACGACTACAGTATTTTATACACTGCTGATGTTCTGGATTAGGTCTGCTAATCTGGAACTGTACTTCCCTCGGATGTTGGTCAATTTACGTGAAAAAGTCTGAATTCAGTCTGTGCTCCGTCAAATGGCCAAACAAGGTCCAAATTCACTTCTGAAAGAAGTTCTGGGATCCTTAAGCCAAATGGAACCTCATTGTCTAAGCCCAATCAAATTTTCTCTTTAGTAGGCCCCAATAGACATCTTACGCGTAGGATGTCTCTTGCTCTGTTTTGCCTGGATTTTTGCACTATGGATTCCCCGTGATGTGCTGAGTCCATAGCTGTTTTTAGTTTTTGTTTTGGACACCTATAAGCTGGTCAATGGATCAGAAATCTGTTCCGACAGCCTGCTGCTGGTCTTGATTAGTCTAATCAACTCCAATTTGGACCAAAATTGACTAGGAGGCTTGCCTCAGGCTATACAACACCTTGCTATGCCCACAGTCAGTATTGTTAAGTATGGAGCCTGATTTACCCTTGTAATGTTCTGTGGTAAAAGCGCACATTTGTAAGACCCCCATTATGCGGAGAAGCCATCGTGCGTGAAGGAAAATCACTCATTGGAAACCAAAATTTTCACGGACAAGAATCAGGGGCAACTTTAGAGGCCTCAAGGGCGGAGGCCCCCGAGACTTTTTTTTGCCGGAATATTCCTTTTTGCCGGAATATTATGGCTGGACGGCGGCCAGAAAGTGGTCGGAAAACAACCGGTCGGTTGGCCAGTGGCCGGTAGTCAATGGCCGATGGTCGGTGGTCGAAAGTCAATGGCCGGTGGCCGAAAGTCAATGGCCGGTGGCTGGTGGCCGAATTCAAAAGCGGACTTGTCTTCTCAAGGACGGCCACACATGGGCGGATTGGAGGGTCCGATTTGGACTTATTTGCACAAGGGCGGCTACACATGGCTGTCTCTCATAAGAGAGGGCAGCCCTTTTGGCCTATAAAAGGAGGCCATTTCTACACACATTTCATTGTGTGAAGTTGATGCAACAAGGTGAGTGTGAGGTGGTGAGAGTGAAGCAAGGCGGGAGCTCTATTAAGGGTTTAATCCCTTTGTAAACTACTTCTTCTTTTGAAGTGCTAAAGCCATTGAGTGGCTGCTTTCCCGTGGACGTAGCCCACATTGGGTGAACCACGTATATCGTGTGTACTCTCTCTCTCTCTCTCTACTCTATAATCTCTTGTGTGTGAAATCTATCTCTCTCCATTAATTAATCTACTCAAATATCTATTTAGCTACGTCTTATTTCCCAACAACTGGTATCAGAGCGAGGTTTGCTTGTAGCTAAATTATCTCAAGGAAAGGATTCCTTGAATTGAGTGGGAGTTATGGCGGAGGAAGGGAAGCTCAAGATTGAGAAGTTCAACGGTAAAAACTACCAACATTGGAAGATGCAGATTGAAGACTATCTCTACTAGAAGGACCTCTATTTGCCACTAGGCGGTCTTGCAAAGAAGCCCGCAACGATGGCAGATGAAGCATGGATTGTCCTTGATCGAAAGGCACTAGAACAATCCGGTTAAGATTAGCGTCAACGGTGGCCTTCAATGTTTCGGAGATGAAGACCACGGAGGACTTGATGAAGTCACTTGATGACTTCTACGAGAAACCATCGGCATCCAATAAGGTATTTCTTATGAAGTGCTTTTTCAATCTAAAGATGGCAGATAATGTTGTAGAATACCTAAATGACTTTAACACAAACATAAGTCAACTTCGATCGGTGAAAATCAATTTCGATGACGAAGTGCGAGCTCTCCTTATACTATCATCTCTACCGGATAGTTGGGATAGCCTTGTGATGGCTGTAAGTAATTCTATCTCTGGCACAAATACTCTTAAGTTTGATGATGTTATGGGTGTTCTCCTAAGCGAGGAAATGCGAAGGAGAAGCACAGGAGAATCATCAAGTGCTGCACTATCAGTGGAAACAAGAGGAAGGCCTAAGGAGAGGTTCAAAAACCAAAAGGGTCGTGATCGCTCGGCAGAGCAAGTCATGCACAAAGTCAGTTCTTGAATGTTGGAACTGCGGCAAGAAGGGCCACGTCAAGAAGGATTGCTGGTCCAAGAAGAAGAAGGAGACAGAGTCTCAAGACAACAAGCCAACATCGGAAGCCAATGTGGCAGGTAAAGTAGAGCGAGATGCTCTAATTCTCTCATTAGACAATGTGTCTAATTCCTGGATAGTAGATTCCGGGGCTTCATTCCATGCGACACCACACAAGCAACATTTCCAAGACTACACCAAAGGTAATTTTGGGTATGTATACTTGGGAGATGATGAAGCTTGTGAGATTGTCGGCAAACGTACAGTTTCTGTCAAAACTGCTAACGAAAATGAATGGAAGCTTAAAGATGTTAGTCATGTTCCTTCTCTTCGCAAAAATTTGATCTCTACAGGACAATTGGAAGATGAAGGTCACAACATTGCATTCGGAAACAAACGGTGGAAGATCTCAAAGGGATCTTTGGTGGTTGCCAAGGGAGAAAAAGTTGGTACACTTTACTTGTGTACTGTTATCTCGCAACCTTCAGCTTGTGCAGCAACTACAGAAGTTGACAGTGCGGTGTGGCACTACCGACTTGGGCATATGAGTGCCAAAGGAATGCAAATCCTTCAAACAAAGAAGCTTCTACCAGGTTTGAAAGAAGTGGACTTAGAGTTCTGTGAACATTGTGTTTATTGTAAACAAAAGAGGGTAAAATTTCAAAAATCAGGAAATAAAAGAAAAAATAAAAAACTTGAGTTGGTTCATTCTGATGTTTGGGGTCCTGCAAGTACACCATCACTTGGTGGTCATTGTACTATGTAACATTCATAGACGATGTGACTAGAAAAACATGGGTTTATGTCATGAAGAATAAATCCGATGTATTTTCCATATTTCAAAATTGGAAAGCCTTTGTGGAGAATGAAGCAGGTACCAAGGTTAAATGCCTCAGATCCGACAATGGAGGCGAATATTGCAGCCAAGCTTTTGAAAGCTTTTGTGCTAGCAATGGCATTCGGAGGCAAAGGACAACCCCAAGGACACCTCAACAAAATGGGATTTCGAAAAGGATGAACAGGACAATCATGGAACGAGCACGAAGCATGCGGCTACATGCAGGCCTACCGCTTGAGCTTTGTGCAGAAGCTGTAAGTACGTCTGTGTACTTAATCAATCGGTCACCCTCAACGGCATTGGATGGGGGAGTTCCAGAAGAGGCATGGACAGGTAAACCGGTGAATTATGCATTTCTCAAAGTGTTTGGGTGTGAGGCTTTCATGCACATAGATAGAAGCCTAAGATCAAAGCTAGATGCAAAGTCCAAAAAGTGTTTCTTCATTGGCTATGGAGAAGGAGACTTTGGGTATCACCTATGGAATCCTGAAGATGGTAAAATCTTAAGGAGTAGGGATGTAATTTTTAACGAACAAAATATGTACAAAGATTACTTGGAAAGAAAACAAACAAAAGAAACAGGTGATGAGTACATGGAGCTTGAGGACGGTGAAGACTCAAAGAAACAGGTGATGAGTACATGGAGCTTGAGGACGGTGAAGACTCAAAGACTACAAACGGTGACAATGTGCAACAACGTCAACCAAATGAGGAGCCTCAACCTTTTCCCCGAAGATCTACAAGAGCAAGTAGACCTCCAGAAAGGTTTGTTCCTTCCTTCAACCATCTCTTGATCTCAGATTCTGGAGAGCCGGAATCATACGAAGAAGCTATGCAACATGAATCTAAAGAAGAATGGACGAAGAGCATGCAAGTGGAGATGGACTCACTACATCGAAACCAAACATGGGAGTTGGTTGAGTTGCCTAAAGGTAAGCGGGCACTTCAAAACAAATGGGTGTACAAGCTGAAGGAAGAAGAAGGTGGGAAGAAAAGGTACAAGTCTAGGCTTGTGGTAAGAGGGTTTTCTCAAAAAAAAGGTATTGACTTCAATGAAATATTTTCTCTTGTTGTAAAAATGAACTCAATTAGGCTTGTCTTAAGCCTTGTGGCTACTCATGATCTAAATCTCGAGCAAATGGATGTAAATACGGCATTCCCTCACGGTGACTTAGAGGAGGAAATCTACATGCTTCAACCAAAGGGGTATGAAGTAAAAGGTAAGGAGAAAATGGTTTGCAGATTAAAGAAGAGCTTGTATGGTTTAAAGCAAGCATCAAGACAATGGTACTTGAAGTTTGATCGATGGATGTTGGATCATGGATTCACAAGATGCAACTTGAATCACTGCGTCTACACGAAGAATTTGGGAGATGGGAAATTCATCATCCTAATGTTGTATGTTGATGACATGTTGATTGCAAGTGCTAACATGCAGGACATCAAAGACCTAAAAGAGGAGCTGTCCAAATCTTTTTCAATGAAAGATTTAGGTGCTGCAAAGAGGATACTTGGTATGAAAATATCAAGGGACAGGACGAAGAAGACAATAAAGCTATCTCAAGAAGATTACATCAAGAAGGTACTAGAAAGGTTTGCAATGCAAAATGCAAAACCAGTTTCTACACCTTTGGATGGTCATTTTAGACTAACGAAGAATATGTGTCCAAAGACACAAGAGGAGATAGCCTATATGTCTAAAGTTCCATATGCTGCAGCGGTAGGTTCTCTAATGTATGCTATGGTCTATACAAGGCCAGACATTGCACATGCAGTGGGAGTTGTGAGTAGGTTCATGGACAACCCAGGTAAAGAGCATTGGCAAGTTGTGAAGTGGATACTTAGGTATCTAAAAGGGACAACAACAAATGCTTTGTATTTTGGAGGGACTGATATGTTTCTAGAAGGGTATGCTGAAGCAGATATGGCAGGTGACAAAGATACTCGAAGGAGCACTACTGGCTATGTGTTCACGGTTGGAGGCACAGCAGTAAGCTGGGCTTCAAAGCTGCAGAAAGTGGTTTCACTTTCTACCACGGAAGCAGAGTATGTAGCAATGACGGAGGCAAGCAAAGAAATTCTGTGGCTTCACAAATTCTTAGAAGAGCTTGGATTCAAACAAGACAATTGTGTCTTGTACAGTGATAGCCAAAGCGCTATCCATCTTGCGAAGAACTCAGCCTTTCATTCAAGGACAAAGCACATTGAGGTGAGATATCACTTCATACGCACTCTTTTGGAAGAGGGACAACTAAAGCTAGGAAAGGTGCATACAAGTGAAAATCCAGCAGACATGTCTACAAAGGTGGTCAACAAGGAGAAGTTGAGCTTTTGCTCATCTTCAATCGGCATTCAAGGATAAGAAGCCAGAATGGAAAGCAGTCACAGGTTTGGTTTGGAGATCAGTCTCCAAGTGGGAGATTGTTAAGTATGGAGCCTGATTTACCCTTGTAATTTTATGTGGTAAAAGCGCACATTTGTAAGGCCCCCATTATGAGGAGAAGCCATCGTGCGTGAAGGAAAATCACTCACTGGAAACCGGGCAGCTTTAGAGGCCTCGGGGGCGGAGGTCCCCGAGACTTTTTTTGCCGGAATATTCCTTTTCGTCGGAATATTATGGCCGGCCGGCGGCCGGAAAGTAGTCGGAAAACAACCGGTCGGTTGGCCGGTGGTTGGAAGTCAATGGCCGGTGGCCGGTGGCCGAATTCAAAAGCGGACTTGTCTTCTCAAGGGTGGCCACACATGGGCGGATTGGAGGGTCCGATTTGGACTTATTCGCACAAGGGCGGCTACACATGGCTGTCTCTCATAAGAGAGGGCAGCCCTTTTGGCCTATAAAAGGAGGCCATTTCTACACACATTTCATAGTGTGAAGTTGATACAACAAGGTGAGTGTGAGGTCGTGAGAGTGAAGCATGGCGGGAGCTCTATTAAGGGTTTAATCCCTTTGTAAACTACTTCTTCTTTTGAAGTGCTAAAGCCATTGAGTGGCTGCTTTCCCGTGTACGTAGCCCACATTGGGTGAACCACGTATATCGTGCGTACTCTCTCTCTCTCTCTCTCTCTCTCTCTCTCTCTCTACTCTATAATCTCTTGTGTGTGAAATCTATCTCTCTCCATTAAGTAATCTACTCAAATATCTATTTAGCTACGTCTTATTTCTTAACAAGTATCTGGCTTCAATTTCTTGCTTTAGACATCCTACACGTAGGATGTCTTTTTCATTAGAATGGCTTCAATTTCAAAGCACAGGCTCCCCTTGAGGTGCTGATCACTTTGGTATGCTCAAAATTAGGTTTGGAGTGCAAAATCACACAAAAGACATCCTACACGTAGGATGTCTTTTTGGCCTGTTTGGCCCCAGACTTGACCCACAGCTTCCCCTTGATGTCAGCAACCCAGTGGTATGCTTAGATTTTGGTTTGGATTTCAAAAGTCCCCAATTTTAGCTGTTCTTGCCTTTTTCAGTCAAAAGTGCTAAAGTCTGCTTTGAACCCAATTTCCTCACCCAAATGAGATGAAACTCCTCTCAGTCACTCAATATTTCATGCAGATCATGCTCATGTAGCCATCCTATGGTTTTGGTCTTAAAATAATGCTTTGGCACAATTTGGGTAGGATGTCTGGCAATTTCAGTCTATCTGGCCTTATCCTGTCAAGATATGGTCAAATTTCCACTTTCCAGTTGAAAATGGGGTAAACCCCACCTTATGAACACACTCGTTAACTCAAAATCCCAAAATTCCCACCAGATTAGCATGTAGACATCCTACGTGTAGGATATCTCCTGGCTTAAAATTAAATTTTTTCCTGACAGAAATGCTTATGATGCTCTGCAGCTCTATCAGAAACACTCACAGTAACTTTTGGACTTCACTTCAGCTTTCAAACACACTTTTGCGTCTTTTACAACCTTGTGATGAATTTACCAAGCAAGTATACATGCATGAAGTGCTCTAGATCCTGAATCATGATGTCCTACTTACTCTACTCCTACTCATCATGTGAAATGGTGATAATGGTGTTTTGGTTGCTCTCTGGCCTCTCCGGACTCTCAAGCTCTCCTCTCACCGCTTCTACCACTCCAACTCCTACTCTAGAACTCAACTAATATCTAAAACTATCTTAGTCTACCTAAATCTACCTAAGTCGAAGGATCTAGGCCAGACACACGCTCCCTAAACTCCCTCTAAGACCTAGAGAGTCCTCCACCCTCCGATCCTATCTAAATGTAAAACGAGACTCTTGGTAAGCCAAAAATCCCTATCCTCAAGATTTAGTCTCGGTCAACTACCTAAGGTTTTCGTCCCCGGCAGCGGCGCCAATGTTGGACGGATACGCCGCGACGGATGTCAGCACAGCGAGAACTCACCTAACAAGATTTGTCAACTAAGGACGAAGCTCGACCCGCAGGCGCGTGGAAGCAAGCATAAGGTGTCAACCTACACTCGACCGACTCCTAACTAATTCCTACAGAGGTCTCTACCCAATGTCTAAGTCACAGCCTTCAAGAGTGCATAAGAGGAAACTTCCTACAACGCTTTCTAGAGCCGAACACCCATCAAACAATCTCGAAACACTACAGAACTCGAAGGAGACCCTACTAACACCAATAGGTCACTCTCCCTAAGGTCGATGAACCAAAACCCCAACCCAAAACACCCGGTACAAAATCACGTAGGATGTCTGGCCGAAATTTGCAGGTCTTCGTTTTCGAAATCTAAAGTGCCTAATGTGTAGCTCTACTCAATGTGAACGCGTGGATATGCTGCAATGCAAAATCGGATAACTTATGCTCACCAAATCACCAGATGAAGCTCGTAGATGGAGCTCGCAAAACCGGACCGTACGCGCGCAATGTAGATATCGGCGCGTAGCTCTCGTCGAGGGCAACACACGGCACTTCTCCGCACTCGATTCCGACCATCGGTGCACACGTAGCGTCAAGATGAAGCTCACACTCTCTCTCATACACAATACGCTCACTCACAAACTTCAAAACCTTTTTTAAAAAATGACAAAAGGTCTTTCATTAAGGTCAAAAAGTGGTATAAATACCTTACAATTCTCAAACCCTAAAGTTCCAAATCAACCATCTACTCCATCTAAATGTCAAAACTGGGATACAATCTGGAAACTTCTGTAAGTCCCAATATTTACAAGGTGAAATGTCGAGTTTCCTCAATAAATGAATAATTACAAAAAATGATCATCTGTCGAGTAGTCAGTTTCCGTAGGGTGTGTCCAGCTTCTAACAGCATCTTTTACATCCCAACAAGTTTGCACAGTCGTAGGCATAATAGCTCTAGCAGCAGCAATCCTGCCACCAAAAATTGGTGTGCTTCACATACAACACAATCAATGCATGAGCCTATGTATCTTTGAAATCCCAACGAGCTTGCTCAGCCATAGGCATAACAGCTCTAGCAGCAGCAATCCTGCCACCAAAAAATTGCAACATCCTCAGAACCAAGGCGTACATCAATGCCCTACACAATGTTCCAAATGCCTATTGACACAAGGACATGTTGCATCATGGAAGCCCACATAGGGTAATTGTCCCCATCCAATCTGTCCTCAGCAGCAAACATCTTGAACACATCTGTGTTGTTGTCAGCCATTGTGAATGCTGCACTTGATGTAATAACTACCCAAAAAGAGGAGAAACGAGGCGAGAAAAACACGTGCTATATATCACAAGCTTTAGAAGACTGTAAGGGACCTATTATGAAAAAAACGGCACTGACAAAAATTTTACACAAAATGATAAAATTGCTTGTGCAGTATTGCCTATAGTGGAAACAGAGGCCAAAATGAGCTTGAATCAAAAATCTGAGTGGACCCAACTCTGCAAGCTATCCCAAAATATTTTTTGACCTGCGAACGCTAGCCAAAGCTCACAAAAATTGGAGAAAGTGAGTAGGCATGTGCTGGAGCTCGGGACGACACAACCTGCTCTGATACCAACTGTTTCAATTAGGGTTGCAAGAAAACCCATACAGCTTGGAGAAGACAAAGGAAGCTCAAGGAACACAATAGAGAGCATATTACTTAGTGTGCAATGGAAAGATAAGATAGCCCTAGAGTGATGGGCATATATACAATGCACATGGGAAAAAACCGCCTAGTGAGGGGGAAAATGCCTCGACGGTCCTAAGTGTGTTTACACACATCACTACCACATGTATATGGTAACGCAAATGGATATGAATACAGCTTTTCTTCACGAGGATCTAGAAGAGGATGTTTTACATGAAGCAACCTGAAGGTTTTGAACATCCTAGCAGGGAGAAGCTTGTATGCAAACTCAAGAAATCACTTTATGGCTTAAAGCGGGGTTCTAGCAGTGGTAACAAAAGTTTGATGCTTTTATGCAGTCCCAAGGTTTTAGAAGGAGTCAAGAGGATCACTGCTTGTATAAAAGAAACTCAGTGATGGTTCTTTGGTCATTTTCATTTTATATGGAGATGACATGCTCATTGCAGGAAAGTCCACTATGGAGATTACCAAATTGAAGCAAATGTTGAGCAGAAACTTTGCTATGAAAGATTTGGATGAAGCAAATCATTTTCTTGATATGCGTATTAAGAGAGACAAGAAAAGAGGAATTCTCGAGCTGTCTCAGGAATCCTATATCCACAAAGTCTTGTAGCGTTTCAATATGCAGGGGGGGAAGGCAGTGAGTACCCCACTACCGTCACATTTGAAACTTAGCAAACAGAAGATTCTCCCAAGCCAGATGCTGAGAGATCAGAAATGGAAAATGTGCCATACTCTTTGGTTGTAGGAAGTCTTATGTATGCTATGGTAGCTACAAGGCCAAACATTGCATTTGCAGTGGGAGTGGTTAGTCGGTATATGGATAATCCTAGCAAGCAGCATTGAATATTGGTGAAACATATCCTTAGATACTTGAAGGGTACATCAAGCAGGTGTTTACACTTCAATAATAGTGATGCATCTAAAATGTTTGGTTACACGTATGTACATTATGCAAGTTGCCAAAATAATATGAGATCTACATCTGGTTACATTTTCATATTTGCAGGAGGAGCAATTTCTTGGAGATCATCTTTCGAAGATTGTACGTCTTCTACCACTACCAAGGCTGAGTATGTTGCAATGTTATATGCCAACAAGGAAGCTATATGGTTGGCACGTTTAGTGGGAGATCTAGACATTCAACATGTTCCATTTTTGCATTGTGATAGTCAGAGTGCGATTGCTTTGGCAAGGAATCCCGTGTTTCACTCCGATTTGAAACACATTGAGGTGAGGTATCATCTCCTTCAGGATGCATGGATAGATAGGCGTTTGGATCTTGTCAAGGTCCACACTGATGACAACACAGCATATGCTCTTACAAACAATCTAGCTACGGAGTAGTTTGCACATTGCATTGAGTTAATGGGTGTAGGTTGAGAAGTTTTGTACAAGGATGAAGCTATCGTGCTTCACGATTGTACATACTAGATAATAGTCGCCACTTATGACCACATTGGCATTTAAGTGGAAGATTGTTGGGTAAAGGCCATACGGTCGGGCGCCCATGTGAACCTAACTCATTAACCTTTGTATACACTAACCCTTCGTTACTCACATATACAAAAAGGTGCAATAAAGAAACACATGCTGCACATTACATAGTTGTGTGTTTTCCCTAAACCTTGGTCTCTCCTCCTTTCTCTCCTTCCCCCTTCCTTGCATGCACGCGCATGGGGCTTCACGCCCTTCACTCCTCCCGAGGAGGAGAATCTCTGAAATGTGACAGACAAAGGATGGCCCTGTGGGAGTGAGTGGATTTCTAGGTTGGGGCATGGATGCCCTTTTCTAGCCAGTTGCTCTGGCGTTGGATGGGGTGGACCTTTTGGCGGTGTCTCTTTCACGCCCTACTTTGCTCTTTCTCCCGCTCCTGCACCCTTTGGGTTTCGGACCCAGGTGGTTGAAGCTTTGTTTGGTGGTTACGATTATATATCGGTTTTGTTCTATCGTTTTGACTTTAATTGGAGGCTCTCTCTGGGAATGCGGATTGTAGGTGGCAGAAACGCCGTCGTTATGGCACCTTGAGAGGCATCTTTTTGGTGATGGGGATGATGGGCCATGTCCTTTTGGAAAGCTTCACAAAACATCCAAAATGTTGAGGAACACAGGGGTAGACTCTTAGATCATATAGATCTGAGTCCGAGTATAGGAGATATGCCAAAATTAGTGTTTTGGGGTTTGAAAGTTCGGAATAAACCTAATGCTGCACATTTTTTTGTAATTTTGAGTAGAATTTTTAAAAATAAACATCACCATCTCCTCCAAAACATGCCAAAAGCCCGACCTAGACTCCTGGATCGTAGCAATTGTGCAAGTAGCATGCACAAAAAGATCTTTTGAAAACATAGAATACTCCATTTTTTCTCTCTACAATCGAGAATTGGTATAAGCTGCCTCAAGAGGGGGGCAATGACAGAATTATCGTACATTTTTGCAAACGCAAAAAATTAGCAAAATTTAGGTGACCGAAATGTGCACGCCACAATTTTGTATCTACACTAGCCTTCGAATCAAAAAGTGTGCATGCTCAATCTTTGACATAGTTTTCATATGCATTGAGCCTATATAGCCACAATCATGTAATGTGAACATTTGTCAACCATAAACTCCATACAAGATCAACTTGTCATACAAACATAGAAATGTAAAAAAAAAAATAATACTGGAAGCACGTAAATGATTCAAATTTTGCCTGAAGCGGCTATACGCAGACATGCCTTAATAAGCATCAACGGAAGGCACAATGCACAAAAGATTTCCAAACAAAGAAGTATGCAAAGGATCCACAAATGACACTATGTGTATGTTGCAACTTGTGTGCAACCACAGAAAGCCAACATCTGACCGTGCCTCCACTGGGGGAACAAAGCAACTACTATCTAAAACCTGTTGAAATGTATCAAGCTCACTAAATTTGGAGGATCAAAATGTGCATGCAAAAGTTCTGCACCTGCAACAACCTTTCATTAAAAACTGCAGCTGTCTTCGTAACTACTCCATCTTTGTAATAACTGCGGCCCTCCCTTGCCGACACCCTCATTTTTTTGACCTTGGGAGTCCTCTCACCTCCTTCCGAGGAGGAGAATGGGCGATCAGTCTTGTTGGTTTCTCCCCTCGCGGGCTTCTTTGCCCTATGGCAGCGATCAGATTTCCATGCTGGGGGAATGTCTCTCCTTTTCTAGCATGTTTCTCTGGCATTGGATCTCTTGGCGGTGTCTCTTTTCGGCCCTCCTTTTTTCTCTGTCTTGTTCCTACGCCCTTTGGTGTTTGTACCCAGGTGGTTGGAGCCTTTGTTTGGTGGTTATGATTTTGGCTCGATCACTTCGACTTGCCGTCATGGTGGCACCTTGAGAGGCGTCTTCTGGTGGCCCCACCCTTCCGGCAAGCTCTAGGGTATGTTGTTTTGTGTGAGATCTGTAGGTGTCTTGCTTGGTTGGGGTTGGCCTCCCCTGTTTTGGCTAGTATTCTATTTTGATGTGGGTGAGTGTGATTTCATCTTGCCTCTCATGGTAAAGGTTGGTGCCATGGCTCGATGCAAGCATGGCTTGCTATGTGAGTTTTTGGTTTTAATACATTCCACTCACAAACTGTGAGTTTTACAAAAAAAAAAATTAAAATGTACATGTGTGCAAATTTTTCATTTGCATTGAGCTTCCCCACAATCGTGTCATTAAAATTGAGATCATCAATAATAGATCTATTATCCACAAATTTCACTACAAGGCCAGGAATTACCTCCAATTTTTCATCAAGGTCGTAAATGTTGTGACAAGGCAGCACTAGCTTTGTCGAGCTCCCACTTTTTGTAAATGGTGGCAGTCCGTGTAGTTAGTGCATTGGTGGCACACAATGGTAGGAACATACGCTAGTAGCTGGGCATGAAAGCTGCAGGCAAGCAATATTTCTAAATGGTGGTTTGCATGAGAAGGTGTATGTAATGTGGACTTAGTTGGAATGAGGGAGAATCAAAGTATGTAGGGTGAGCAAAGCACCACGAGGGTAGTGTGAAGTGTGACAAGATAAAATTCTACCCAATTGCTCATGGATTTTGTGATAATACAATTGAGAGCACCTTGCTTGTAAAAAAGTATTCTCTTTTAGCCAAAAAAATCAATCTGTTCTTGACGTACGATCATCATCGGTTCAAACTATGCTAAAGTTTAGGATGGCTTGGTTTTAGTCCTTGAGATGGGTCTCTTCCATCATTATTTAGAGGGATTTCTCTGAGGTAGATTCGACCTTGCTCGTCGTGAACGTGTGGCTACACCGATGGAAGTGGGTTTGAAACTTTCAAGTGCATTACGCCAAATGTAGCTATGGGAAGGGAGAAAGTGGGTTAGGTGAGGCAGGTCTCATGGTGATTGGCATGGGAGCAATCCGATGTGTGCGGAATAAAACAAGCATAAGTTGCCCTGTGTACCATCAAGTGGACGTGCCGGAGTGGTTATCGGGCATGACTAGAAATCATGTGGGCTCTGCCCGCGCAGGTTCGAATCCTGCCGTCCACGGTTCGCTCGACTGTACTTTCTTACTGAGCGCTATTGTTGGTACGTATCTAAGGTCTACACCTTGGCGACGGAACAGGTTTTTCGCTGTTCATTGTCGCTCACGTTTTGGATCGTAAGATCCTATACGCTACACGAGCTCGAATCCTGCCGTCCACGCTCTCGCTTGATTGATCACCCTTCCAGAGCGCTCTCGCTGGTTACTACTGTACATAGTTAAGGTCTACACCTTGGCGACGGAACAGGTTTTTGCTGTTCATCGTCGCGCACGTTTTGGATGGTAAGATCCCATACGCTACACGAGGTAGCAATGCGACCTAAAATGCAATTCTGTTTGCTACTCCCTACTACTACTGCCTTTTCAATTAAAAAGATCGTATCACCTACTGGCTCACACCTAATTTTATTCATATAGTCCGTGGTTCCTCTGAATCCTTGGAACTTGAGCGCCTTGTGCCCCGCCCCATGCCCCTTCACACTAACCCTCTAAAAAAGGTAGAAAGGACTCGAACATGCGCCGACAACAGAGGAATCCCCCTTCCAATCCACTGTAAACCACAAGGGCAACTGCTCTCGCGTGTCAAATGCGTTGCGCGTTAACTTTAAAAACATTGCCCTCGATGCGGCTTCTGCACGTCTTGGGCTATGCACGCCGGGTTGGCTCTGCAGGATGGTGCCC
Organism: Adiantum capillus-veneris; assembly: GCF_014529385.1. Taxonomy (NCBI): domain Eukaryota; kingdom Viridiplantae; phylum Streptophyta; class Polypodiopsida; order Polypodiales; family Pteridaceae; genus Adiantum; species Adiantum capillus-veneris. Next base: position 11,264,179 of record NC_140944.1, read on the forward strand.
ATCCCCTCTTACCTCTTGTGCGACCTTGCCTTGCCATGCCCGGTCCCTCGTTGGCTGACTCGCTACCATGCGCTCCCTCCCTGTCCCGTTTCCTTTTTCCTTCGCTTTCCTTCGCATTCGCCAGAGGATCTTCCCCTATTCTCTCTATTAAACCAATAAAAATGATTGGGTACCCCCTACTGGGAGTGTACTAAAACCCAGCGCCCTTGCTTAGCTGTCTCTGCATGTTCAACTGCATTTTGGCATGAGCAACCTGCCCTTCAACGGTAGGCTCCCTTTTTGGTTGCTACTCTTGCTAACAGAGCTTGCTCTTAGCTTACTTGGGAGCTCTCTTCCAGACGGTATACGCCCAAGTACACACAAAGGAGGTTTTCCAGGGCCTGGAAGAAGCCCATTCTAATTGATGTCACATACAATCCTCCAAGGCCTTTTCTCCTTTTGGACAAGATTGCGAATCAAACGACCGCTTGAGGGACACGGTATGCGATGAAAAGTTGTCTCCTCGAGGGTTGGCTTTCTGCTCAGCGATGCCGATGATAAACCGGCCATTGTTATGGCTCGTGCTTTCTAGATTTGTTAAAACCCCCATGTATATGGCAATATACTACTTGAAAACGAGGGGTTGCTCTAACGTCTGTGCTATATTCTTTGCATTCATATGAACTCTTGCTTGATATTTTCCCTTTAATCATTAGTTTCGGTGTATTGGTTTTGCTTAACTGATAATATGATCTTCGCCTTAGATAACTAGCATGCTAGATTCAAACCTAGCTGCCTAGCTAGTTATGGCTACGTTGGTAGCTAGGAGGGTACCTAGGTAGTTTGGATACCGGTAACTCGTGTAGCTAGCTAGGCAGTTTAAAAACTCCAATATCCGTCTATGATAAAATGGTGTACTACGGTAGACCTAGAAGCTAGCTAATGATCCGCTACCTAGTAGTCTAGGTAGCTAGCTGCATAGATACATAACATCTCTTCCTTAACGAGGACATACAACTAGCTACCCACACCCACTCAGCTAGCTAGCAAGTTATCTACCTCGATATATACCTTTGTTTCGTTGCCTTGTAGATCATTTCGTAGAGCATGGTTGAGCCAACTAGCTATATAATTAGCTAGTTAACTAGCTACCTCGATGACTGCTGGCTACTTTAGAAGCTTTCTACCAGGCTAGAAAGGTAGTAAGCTACCTATCTAGCTCGCTAACTAGGTGGATAGTGGGATTCTTAGACATGTAGCTAGGCTCGAGCCTTTGGTCGCCTTTATGGATTCTTTACAATAGAAGGGGCCAGACTAGCTAAAATCTTAATTTGTTACCAAGTTACCCTCTTGGATAGCTAGCAAGTTAGTTAGCTACCGAGTTGATTGTGGCTAGTTTGGTGCTCTTGTGGATGTTTTAGTAGACTATTGTGGCTAACTAGCTAGCTATCTAGATGACTCCGCTACTTTGTAAGCCATCTGTTTCAAATGGTAGACTACATTGGACCTACCAACTACCTAGCTAGGTACATGGGTATTTGGATAACATATGTAGCTACACATGATCCTTTGATAGCCTTGGACTATGTAGGAGCCACCTCTTTGACTTGTGTATTTCATAGGGCATCTAGGTAGAATGGCACTCCTACCCAACTACCTAGCTAGGTAGGTAGCTATGTAGTTAGGTACTTGGCTAGCTTATGTAGCTCGGCTTGCACTTTGCTGGTGTTGTAGAAAACAAGTTAAATGCGCCAACGTAGCTAGCTAGTTAGCTAGAAAATTAACTATGAAAATAGGTTGAGCCTTTAGTGGCCTTGTAGATCATTTAATATAGTGTGGTTAAGCTAGCTAGCTACAGACTTAGCTAGTTAACTACCTACTAACTGGGTACGATAGAAGTCATCTGCTAAGCTTGCAAGTTAGTGAGCTAACCTAGAAAGCTAGCTGGATAATTGGCTCCTTAGATATGTAGTTAGGTTAGAGATTTTGGTGGATTTTATAGACGATTTACAATAGCTACAATTTGAATCTTTTTCAGTAAGTATTTTCCATGGTAAGGTCCTTCGCTATTACACATTCCAATTGTTTTGCTGTAGTGAAAGGATCTTGACTAGCACGTGCATGCAACATCTCACCAATGAGAAAGATATACATCTCCTCACATAATCACTCATATTAGCATAGCTTAGCTTAGCAATTAGCATGGTAGAGGAGATGAGCATGCATTGAAGCTTGGCTCTTGGTTGGATTTGCATCACAAAGGCAAGAGTTGTTGGTGTAGGCCTCCCTTCTCACAAGCTTGGAGTAGGTGGTAAGGTTCCCATTAAAGCTTGAAAAGGAGAGAGAGAGTCTTCTTGCTCCACACATGAGATTGTGTGAGTGTGTAAGTGATAATGCCTTTGAAAAATCAGCCCCCTCTCTCTCTTGGTCGACCCCTCTTGCTATTTGCTCATGCTCACACCCTATTGGACCTCCCCAGGCTTAGCCAATGGAAACTAAGCAGCATAAGTGATAGCCTTCTGACATGTGTCCCCCTTTCCCCTTTTGTGAGAGATTTAGGTAATTAATTAATGCAACTAAACTCGCATTGGACCCCTTTGTGTCCTGGCCAATAGGAATCAGGCAAGCCATTGGGCTGCTGAATGCTCATTGGACCCCTTGGGATACTGTCCAATAGTCTTCTAGAGAGCTTAATTCTTAATGGTTCTTTTATTAAGTGTTTTTTGTTGGGGTATAAAGCCCAATGTGGTCGCCCAGGTAAGTGGGCGGGCCGCCAGGTATGTACACATATTCTTTTGTAAAAACCTAATAAGAACTCACTATGCTCTACACATTACAGTAGAGCGAGTTCACCATATCGTCGTGCTCTTCTTCTCGCACTCTCTCTCGCGTCGCACTTCCGCTCGTACTCCTTCAACTGGTATCAGAGCTCAGATCGAGGCTCGGGGCAGCACTGCAGGAGGCTAGAGTCACCAGCTCAGATTGGAGTGAAATTCGACAGGCAAAGACACGGCCCCAAATCTTGTGGGAGAGCCCGCAGGGATTGGTGTGCTCAGAATTTCATTCTGAGGTCATCTCGATCACCGTTCGGCTTCGACAAAGTCCTGCGCATGCCATTTTCGACTACGTGGTCTCAGCGGGTGTAGATCCGACTCTGCAAATTTGGGGTTTTCGGCCTACGACTGCAGGTGCTGAGGATATCGACACTCCCAGAGTGTTGATTTGTGGCTGTCTACACATCGAAGGACGGCTCACAGTTCTTGGAGGCGTGTCACATACGACACGGGCGCATCTACACACAGACTGTAGGCGACATCCACTAGTTCATCAGGTAGCTTGTGTTTGCTGCTTGATATTCCAGATTTCATCCTGACATTGCAGGTACTTCCACATGGGATGTATTGTCAGAGATGATGTATGTCTGTTGAGGGTTTGCTGGCTATGAGTCACGCAGCAAACAACCGCCGCAGCGGTTACAGCATACAGTGGGAAATTTGTGGATGTATGACTTTGTGGGAAGTCTATGTACTGTCAAATTTACTACAGCCTTTGTTGAGGGTCGAGTGAGGTTTTATTGAGCTGGGGGATTCTCGAATGTTGAGATCCTTTCGGTGATACAGGTCTTGGAGCGATCCCTCGAGCACCCTTAGATAGGCAGCTAGGATGTATTGACTGTGAGTTAGACAGTTGGGATTGCATCTTTGCTTTACTGCCGTTGAGGCATTGTCGCAGTCTATGCTTACAGGACAGTGACAGGACAGTCAGAGACAGTACAGGTGCAGGACAGGTTTACCCACAGCTTACAGTGTTAGAGAGAAAGTGGTTTTTTGAGCTGTTTTTGGGTCTGTTTTTAGTACACCAGAGCCATTTTACAAAGGAGACTCTGCCAAAATTTTTGCAGAATCTGAAGCTTTCTTGGTTCATTTGACAGGTTGATATTGGTTCAGAGGTCAGTTTACAGGGGAAACTCTGCCGAATTTTTCCCAGGAAAGTAAACTACTGTGAAGCGTAGCTATGGCTGGATCACAGGACACTGCTCTTTACAATATCAAGAAGCTGGATGGAACCAATTTCCCATTGTGGAAGAAGCAGATTTGGCACGTGTTGGTACAAAAGAAGCAGATAAAACCTATAAAGCTCAAGGGGATACAACCAGAAGATATGGACGAAGATGAATGGAGCGAAATGGATGAATTGGCACTTTCTACCATTATGATGACTTTGGCAGAAAGCGTTTACTTCAATGTAGCAGACGAGATGTCGGCTTATCAAGCATGGTTAAAGCTGAGTGATCTTTATGAGAAGCAGAGTGCAGCTTCATAGGTATACTGGCTTAAGAAGCTTGTTGACTTGAAGATGAAAGAAGGGACACCTATGTCCAATCATCTGAATGAATTCAACACAATCTATAGTCAGTTGTCAGCTCAAGGTGTCAAGTTTGATGAACCTGTTAGAGCTATGTTCCTGTTGATCACCTTGCCGGAAAGTTGGGACACTTTTCGCACAGCTTTGAGTAATTCTGCACCTCCAGATGGTTTGAACATAGCAGGTGTAGAAGAAAGTCTTCTTACTGAAGAAACCAATAGAAAGACAATGGACAAAGGCAAAGGAACAGCCTTAGTTGTCAGGGGAAGGACCAAAGAAAAGTACAAAGGTGGAAAGAGGAATCAGTCTCGTAGAAAGTCCCGCAGTGCTAAAGGCAAGAGTGACATAGAATGCTACCATTGTGGCAAGAAGGGTCACATGAAAAGAGACTGCAGAGAATGGAAAGCAGAAAAAGGCAAAGAGAAAGTTGAAGACCATGGTGAGAAGAACAAGTCCTCAGTGAAGATTCAAGAAATAAATTTGACAAACACTGTTGCAGAGGATGACAGTCTAGTGTCAGGAGACATCTACTTCTTGAAGAATACAATGGACTCAGCTCTTCTTACAGCATCTGATGGAAATGCACTGAGTGACTGGATTATAGACTCAGGGGCATCACTTCATGTGTCTCCAAACAAGGAGTGGTTTACCTCTTATGTGACCACTAAAGATCATGTTCGGCTAGGCAATGGGCAGACATGTGAGATCTTAGGTGTTGGAGATGTTCAATTGAAGTTTCAGAATGGCTCTTCTTTCACGCTGAAGAATGTGAGACATGTTCCCGCAATTACAAAGAGCTTGATCAGCGCAGGTATACTTGATGATGCTGGCTACGTCACCACTTTTGGACAGAACATGTGGAAGATATCCAAGGGTTCTATGACAATAGCACATGGAGTAAAGTCTGGAGGACTTTACATGATTTATGTATCAAATGTCTCTAAAAATGTAATCAATGTAACCGAGCAGCCGAACGTTTCTTTGTGGCATAGCCGGTTAGGACATATGTCCAAGAAGGGAATGGAAATCTTGTCTCGTTCTGGTTATTTTCCTGGCTTTTCATTTAATGATTTTGAATTCTGTGAATATTTTCTGTATGGTAAGCAAACACAGCAGCCACATAAGCATAGAAACAGTAGAAGAGATACACAGTTGGCACTTGTTCATAGTGATTTGTGTGGACCTATGCCTAACCTATCTCTAGGGGGAGCTTCTTACTTTATGACATTTATAGATGATTACTCGAGGAAAGTATGGGTTTACTTTCTCAAGCACAAGGATGAAGCGTTTAGTGTTTTCAAAACGTTTGTGACACTTGTGGAGAATCAGAGTGGCAAGAAGCTTAAATGCTTACGCACTGACAATGGTGGAGAGTATGTTTCAAAGGCCTTTCAGGACTTTTGTGAGTCAAAAGGTATAAAACGTGAACTTCCTGCTCCTTACAATCCTCCTCAAAATGGTTTTGCTGAGAGGATGAATAGGACCATACAAGAGAAGGTCAGAAGTATGTTGTCTAATGCACAACTGCCAAATGGGTTTTGGGCTGAAGCTGTATCAACAGTTTTTCATCTCGTAAATAGATCTCCTAGCAAGGTTTTGCAGAAGGATTCAGTGCCAGAGATGGTATGGTCAGGCAAAATGCCCTCATACAAGCATCTCAGAGTCTTTGGCTGTGAGGCATATACTCACGTTCCAAAGGAATTTAGGAACAAACTTGAGTCAAAGAGTAGAAAGTGCATCTTTCTAGGCTATGGTAATTCTGGTGAGATGGGGTACAGACTTTGGGATCCCGAATCCAGAAAGGTTGTCCGCAGCAATGATGTTCACTTTAATGAATCCAAATATCATTCTAAACCAGAGAGGGTTGAGGAGATTAGAAGAGTTGTCTTCCAAGAAGATGGACCTGCACGTGCAAGACAAAATGTCAGGGCTCAAGAGGGGCAAGGATAGGATAGAGTGGAACCACAGGTTGTTGCTGAGCCTGAGCCACCCATTGTGCGTAGATCTGGACGTGTCACACGACCTCCTGATAGGTTTGTTCCATCTATGAACTATGTCATGTTGACTGATTGCAATGAGCCTTCATGTTACAAGGAAGCAGTGCAAATGAAGGACTCCGGGAATTGGCAATTGGCCATGCAGTCAGAGATGACAGCTCTGCATAAAAACAAGACATGGAAGCTAGTTAAATTACCACAGGGCAAAAAGGCTCTACCTTGTAAATGGGTTTACAGGAATAAGATCACCGCTACAAAGCAAGGCTTGTTGCCAAGGGTTTTAAGCAAGAACAAGGCATTGACTTTTATGAAGTCTTCTCTCCGGTAGTCAAGATGACTACATTGAGATGCTTTCTTGCATTGGTTGCCATATTAGATTTGGTGTTGCACCAAATGGATGTCAAGACAGCGTTCTTGCATGGTGATTTAGATGTGGAAATTTACATGCAGCAGCCAGAAGGGTTTGTTGAGAAAGGCAAGGAAGATTGGGTATGCCAGTTGTTAAAGAGTCTTTATGGCTTAAAACAATCACCGAGGGCATGGTACCATAAATTCCACAAGTTTATGCTTTCTCAAGGCTACAAACGTAGTGAGTTCGATCACTGTCTATATACAAAGAAGGCTAAGGATGGTAGTTGGCTGATCCTTATTTTGTATGTGGATGACATGTTGATTGCTGGCAAGCACTTGGAAGAAATTTCAGCTTTGAAGTCAAAGATGGCAAAATCGTTTGACATGAAAGACATGGGTGAGGCAAGTCATATACTTGGTATGAGCATTGAGAGAGACAGATCAAAGAATTTGATTTGGTTATCTCAAACAGAGTATATTGACAAGGTTTTGCAACGTTTCAATATGGAGAAGGGAAAGGCACTGAGTGTTCCATTGCCACCATATGTGAAACTTAGCAAACAAGATTGTCCTGTGTCTGAGGAAGAACAGGCTGAAATGGATAAGATTCCATATGCGTCTGCAGTGGGTAGTTTGATGTATGCAATGATTGCTACTCGCCCAGACATTGCATTTGCAGTGGGAGTAGTAAGTCGATACATGTCAAACCCAGGCAAGAAACATTGGGAGGCAGTGAAAGGAATATTGAGATACCTGAAAGCTACAAAGAGTATGCGTATATGCTATGGGAGTCAGGAGCTAAGTGTAAAGGGTTTTACAGACTCAGATTATGCAGGTGACTTAGACAACCGAAGGTCTACGTCAGGGTATGTCTTTACATTGGCTGGTGGAGCAGTATCATGGCGTTCTAGTTTACAAGATTGTGTTACTCAGTCTACTACAGAGGCTGAATATGTTGCAGCATCAGAGGCATGCAAAGAATCAATTTGGCTTAATCGACTAGTAACAGATTTGGGAATCAAAGAAGAGATGCCTGTGTTATATTGTGATAGTCAAAGTGCTATACAATTGGCTCGCAATCCAGTTTATCACTCAAAGACAAAGCATGTGGATGTGAAGTATCATTTCATCAGGGAAATGCTCGAGGATAAGCAACTTCAGCTTGTCAAAGTTCACACCACAGAAAATCCTGCTGATCTACTTACAAAAGGACTTCCCTCAGAGAGCTTTGCGCATTTTCGCAAGCAGTTAGGTGTAGGGTAGTACATCACTTCTCTACATCTCTTGTATATTAGCTTGTATAGTAGCTTCTCTCACACTTAAAGTACCACATTGGACTTTAAGTGGGAGGTTGTTGGGGTATAAAGCCCAATGTGGTCGCCCAGGTAAGTGGGCGGGCCGCCAGGTATGTACACATATTCTTTTGTAAAAACCTAATAAGAACTCACTATGCTCTACACATTACAGTAGAGCGAGTTCACCATATCGTCGTGCTCTTCTTCTCGCACTCTCTCTCGCGTCACACTTCCACTTGTACTCCTTCATTTTTTAACTTAATTAAACTAGATTTACTCTAGCCTAATTCTCATTGGTCCACCTCCAAGGCCATCCAATAGGATTGGAGTACACCTTGTGGGGCATTTGGGCTAGGGAGCTGACATGTGTCCCTCATTCCCTTTGTGTAAAGGGAGCTTGTGTGTTTGTGTGTGTGTGAGTTTCTCTCTCATCCCCTACTTCTTGGGCTCTCCCCCTCCTATGTAGGGCTTGTAAAAGACTTTTTGGGACACACACAAAGCATCCAATTTTGCTAGGCTTTTGACCTTTGGACACATCCTTTGAATTTTGGAACCTTAGCATTTTGGAAGTCTTAATGGGCTGAGCCTTAGGGTCTTTTAAGGCCATTGTTGCATCTTGCTCTTTTGCAGATGGCCCCCCCTTTTGCAAGTTAAATGCGCCAACGTAGCTAGATAGTTAGCTAGAAAATTAACTACGAAAATAGGTTGAGCCTTTAGTGGCCTTGTAGATAATTTAATATAGTGTGGTTAAGCTAGCTAGCAACAGACTTAGCTAGTTAACTACCTACTAACTGGGTACAATAGAATTCATCTGCTAAGCTTGCAAGTTAGTGAGCTAACCCAGATAGCTAGCTGGATAATTGGCTCCTTAGATATGTAGTTAGGTTAGAGATTTTGGTGGCTTTTATAGACGATTTACAATAGTTACAATTTGAATCTTTTTCAGTAAGTATTTTCCATGGTAAGGTCCTCCACTATTACACATTCCAATTGTTTTGCTGTTGTGAAAGGATCATGACTAGCATGTGCATGCAACATCTCACCAATGCTTTGCTCAAATTTTTGGCTCTCCCTTTTGCACATGGATGCTTATTCTCTCCTAGGTGAATAGCACACCTTGTACTTTTGTGCTTATCCTTAGGCAAACAATGATAAATAGCGATGCACTTTGGTATTTTCCCATATTGTACGCAGATCAAAGTTCCATGCTTTGGGGTAATCATCCGTTTGTACTTGATTGATAGAGATGACCACACAATTTGGACTTCATTATGTAGATTTTCTCTTACATACAATGGAAAATCTAAGTTAATGCATCGAAGATGACTTGAGAATCTACTATATCTCACTACACCATCAAAACAATCAATATTGAAGGTTACATATTCTATCCGCATGTGATTGTCGTATCTTTTCTCCATCCCAAGCATCCCACATGATTTTTCAAAGGGTGGTAGCTTATATGCAGCATATCCATCATAAATGATGGGAGCTCTTTGACCTGAATAATGTCCTTGACTTGCTTAAGAGAAACTATATGCAAATTGCTATGCTGTAGTGGAAAAACTTTTATCATGTTCGTCAAGGTCGTGGGGAGGGGGGCAGCTGATCACAACAATCCATCCCCTATCCTTTCTCTTACAGAATCTTGTTAGTGGGCACTGGTTGCATCACAAATTAGCACACGGAATCACACCTACTGCGGACACCTTAGCAAGCGGAATGCAAGAGCATGGATTAATGCAGGGCCTGCCACATTAGCGCACAAAAAATTAGATTTTCTTATGCCTTTATGACTGTCACTCGTTTGCAGGCTGTGTGCTGGCCCCCCTCCCCACAACCTTGACGGCCGGGAATGGCCCTGTAGTGGCCATTCCTTAAAATAATGTGCTCCCACCATGGCTCCCGGCCTTCGCCGGTCGCCATGCGATCGCCCATTATTTCAAGGAAAGGCCACTACAGGGCCATTCCCTACACCATACCACTAGATGGATTGCAGGTTCATTGGCTAGTTCTATAGACTCCCTTTATTTCCTGCAATGCTTGACTCCAACTACCCCCCACTAGATAAATCCACTTTGTAAAATTGATGTAGCTCGTGATCAACAAAGATAGCATATTCTTCATCAACAATTTTTAAAACATCCAAATTCACATGTGCTCCTAGAAATGTCCATGAACGCAACGATATGTGGTCTACTATGGAATTAAAATGCTCTTTTAGAGCAGTAACCTTGAGCTCATATATTCAACTTTCAAAAAATAGCACTAGCTTCTAGCCAATCCTAGGGCCAAAGAATATGATATGCCTATCCATGAAGATCTTCACTTTTTTGCATGTTTTTTGTAGGATACAGAGAGTATAGAAGAAAGAAATAGCTACTCAGTGGACACGAACAATTTTTTTTTAAAAGAATCATTTTGTTATTCTTTTATTGCATTGAAATATTAAAAAGGACCTACAAGATTATCAAAATATTAGAAGATAAATTTCCAATTGTGAAGAAAATTCATAAAGTGAATGACATTATTCTATAATAAATAGAGCCCACTTTAAATATGAAAATTTTGAAGCACTCTACATATGTCGTTATGAAGGTCGTATGTCTTTTGTGTGATTATCATGCATATTTTTTTGAATGATATGTTAGGGTAAGCCCACACTTGTGGCACCATATGGGAAAGGTCCCTTATCTACTAGGATGGATGAGATGGTAACATGGTCCATCAGAAAAAGAATGCAACATCTCTATCCAATGGATGTAAACTACCAAGCCTATATATCAATTGTACTTTGAGTCCTATCATTGTCTCTATACTCTCTCCCTTAATGTTCTTGCAAGTGGTGTAACCTAACCCTAATCGCCATCTCTCCAACCCTAACCCTAACACCAAGATTAAGCTAAGGCTTCATTTACCATAGCTTAATGCTAACCAATGGTGATTAGGGAGTACACTTCCGCATCAACTAACCGATCAAGTGGTATTAGAGCCAACAATTTCATACCTAGGCCTATCACTTAACTAACATCTATTTGCATTAGCTTAATAATCCCAATCCCTAATCACCACTTGGGCACAATCATGATCCACTACCCTTTGGTGATTAGGTGAGGGGGAACGCGCTTTTAGCATTGGTCTCTTGCATTGGTTGTGTGTTCAATTTTCTTCATTATATTGTGTTTATTACGATCCCATTTTGCATCACCATTTCTCTCATTGAAGACACCGTTGCTTTGTGCAACTTGTGTGTGTGTACGACACATTTCTCAAGAGCTTTTTGTAGAGCCCTAGATCATTAAACTCGGTGTACTTTGGCAACTTCGATTAGCTTGGCAACCCCATTGCTTATTTTTTGGTTTTTTGCAGACGTGCAACTGAAGACGTTTTTATGTATGTGTGTGAAACTTTGAGCATTTAATGCTCAGAGAGGTTTTGGGGACTAAAAGTTGAATTTTGATTCTTTAAAAGGGCCCACGTGGAAAGCCCCCCTTGTAAAGTCAAGGCCACCCTTATCTAAAAGGGATGCTCACCATGTTGATGGCAGAATTTCTCCTCGTGTAAAGCAGCATTCAGGCATTTTTTGGGTCCGATCAGATGCCAACAAACCAAATGGATTCTCATTTTCTACCTATTGCCTGCAACACACGGCCCATGGGTCAACAACTACTTTGGTGTCCGCGACCCGCCGAAGTTGCCTAGTAGCTTCTAGCCACTGTTTGACAAGTGGGCTTCCATGCACTCAACCCAAATTGAGGGCACTTTAGAGTCCACCCATATAGTGTCCACGGTCCCATAGCCTGGCTTGCAACATACTCTACTACCTTCGGCTCCACTTAAGATGATTCAAGTGGGCAAGACCTCTAAGCTCTTGAGCTCTAACACCAAGGCCCTCCAAAGAGCACCAAGTTTCCCTTGAGCCTTTTTCTCCAAATCCTCCAAGCACACCCCGAAGCTTCAAGATCTCAAGATAAGGCACCAAAGAAACATTGGCAAACCAAAACATTATCAAGCTTTAACAAGGAGTTTCTCAAACTTCTCAAGGCGTCATCGCCCCAAAATACGTACATATGAAAAAGCAAATCGCAACATTGTAAAGCCCCATCATCTTTGCACTATGCATAGAATTACAAGGTCTAGACACCACCTATACGTCATATATACAGTAAGATTGCCCCATAATCATGATCACACACACGAGAAATAAAATGATATGTATGTGTCCCTCCATTTTCCATGGAAATTGCATCCTTCTTAGACTGGACCTATGAAGAACGTCACAACTACACAAAGAAGATGACACCAACATCACGACATCAAGATGAAGACAATGAAGGGGACAACAACGACAACCACTCTTCTTAAATGAAATAAAATTTTATGACATGAATTATTTCTTATTACCATAGGTCTACCTTGTGAGCCTAGGATGAGTACTATTGAACCATAGGGGATGAATCCATTATGATAACCACCATGATGAATCATGTACTACGCCTAGATGTATTAGTAGAGCCTTGGAGTACGCTATGAATTGAAATTACAACATCTTTGTATTTTGCCCCAAGCGTTGGCTTAAGGGGGCAATTTTTAGGGTAAGACCACACTTGTGGCACCACATGGGAAAGATCCCTTGTCTACTAGGATGGATGAGATGATGACATGGTCCAATAGAAAAAGGATGCAACCTCTCTAGCCAATGGATATAGACTACCAAGCCTATATTAGAGGCTATTTTCTAATGAATGAATAGCACTTTGAGTCCTATCATTGTCTCTATACTCTCTCCCTGTAGGCTCTTGCAATTGGTGTAACCTAACCCGAATCTCCATCTCTTCAACCCTGATCCTAACACCATGGTTAAGCTAAGGCTTCATCCACCATAGCCTAATGCTATCCATTGGTGATTAGGGAGTACGCTTCTGCATCAATTAACCCATCTTGATATGATACTTCAATGTTAGCTGCCGTAGATCTACAGCCAAATTAAATTCTAAGAACATTTTTATCGAATCATTTACGTGACCTTTTTAGCTAAATAAAATTAAAACTTATGAAAAGGTCTTCATAGTCCAATGACAAGCACAAAGAATTTTGTAAAAATTAATAAGGGTGACTTTGAAATTTGTCGCCTGGACAAAGAGGATATTCAATGTGAAAGGGAGTGTGCAAAGAGTAAGTTAGTAGACTATCACACTCAAAGAAACAAGAAAATGTAACAAGAAAGTTGTACTAGGTGAAGGGTGCACAATGCATGAAGCTCAAAGGAGCTCTAGATCCAATAGAACAAATTTTGCATAGTATTATAGATTTCTTTCGCCTCCACCTAAACATACCCTATAATCTCATTGTAGCCATCCGTGCCGCCGTCGCGGCTGGCCATAGGTTGCTTTCGCTAGTGATTTAATTGATTCTCTATACTTTTCCAAGACCTCTTACATATGGAGTTTTGATGAGAAATGGCTCTAGCTTGGCATGATATAACATTTTTAGCGGATACAGATTGCCCTGATGCAATGGCTCTAGTCCCAACCCCGATGAAATTTATCACCTTTTAGCCATCCATGGCAGTGCAAATGGCCAGAGCAAGTTCAACTTGCTGCTTAGTGTGGAGAGAAGATTGAGGGTATTTTTTAGGACTAATAGGGCTAGGACATACCCACCAGTGTTCATGTGAACTTTGTATAGATTTAGACGCAAATCCAGTGTGCAATGATGCGATGGCTCCAAAATGCCATCTTAAGTTATATCTCCTTACAGTAGCCATCCGTGGGGGCACGGATGGCCACAACTAGATCTTCGAGAAAAATTGTATGTTAACATTGAAAAATTGAATGATTTAGACATGCTTATTAATCTTAAGATCACATTTTTATGTAGTGTTTATGAAAAGAGTTCATTGCTTTGTTGCTTTGTGATTAAAAACCATACAATAAAACTATTACTGTCAAGATATTTGAGGACATCTCAATAGGAAATTACAAAAAGAGGAGGAGGAAAGTCGATCATATAAGGACCCGAGGGATCAACCATGGAGAACTTACTGTACCATGAAAGTGTAGGGAAGAATGATTGTACACAACACTACATTGATTTTCTTTCATAGTAGAGAATGTTTCCGTTGATTGTAGCATACTAAGTTACTATAGGGTAATTACCTTCCCATATGTAGAACATCCTATTTGTAAGTGCTTATAGAGAAAGGCTCAAGGTTGAGCTCAAATTTCTCATTGATGCTTATCCAATTGGATCCCATTTTGCCGTCACATCATCTTAACAAACATAAAAAGACAATTTTTACAAAAAAAGTCTACAAGTTGAAATATATAGGACACAAATTTTTCAATAATATAGTAAGAGTGAAAATCTGAAAGCATTGTCTCTGAATCTCTTTTACAAGTCCAAATTGATACAATGAAAGACCCCTTTTTCCTTCATGTTCTCTTTGGAAAAAGTAGACTTAAAACCACTCACATAATCTTTGAGACCTTGTACCCTTGGATATGGTACTAACCAACATAATGGTATTGGAGGGCATCTTGATGGTTGCCTTAACTTCATCTTGAACAACATATGGCACTATTTGAAGGCATGCCACTTGCATGCAAGAGATTCATCCACATCATGGACAAATACTATGCCTGGCTATGGACTTTCCATTTATTCATCTTGAGTTTCCAAGCCTTCAATTAGATCAATCACACATAGACAAAGATGATTTGATCATTGTTCTCAAGAACACTTGAGAATTTCAAATATAGCCTTCTCCCTTTCCTTTTTCTTTCTCAAGATTAAAGACTTGTGCAAACCAAAATAATCTAGATCAATCACGATAATTACCCTAATGTAGAATTACAAGAATGCTTCCCTTAAAAAATGCTCAAACAAATAATAATGGAGCATAATGCCTACAATTTGTGTAGTTGAATTTCATATCATCATTGCTTTACCACATAAAAATAAAAAATTCCAATGATAATTAATAATGTTAAAATATTGTCATTTCTTTCAAAGAATAGACAATCAACTTACAAATTCAATGTCTCTAGCAGTCCACATTGATGCGGATGGATTCATAGAGGTTCTAAAAGAGATCAAATTGGTCATATGCTCATGAAAGAAAAACAACAAAATCTAGCAATCCACTTGCATTTAGCCATCAACACCATCATGGATGGCTGCAACAAGCAAAAAGCTAATCATGCATGCCTAAATTCCTTTGCACTAGACTAGACTCTTTGGCCATGGAAAAACATATGAACTCTTTTCATCATAAACTCTACATAAAAACGTATCTTAAAATTAATAAGCATGTTTATATCATTCAAGCATTCAATGTTAGCAGAAAATATTTCTCAAAGCCCCAGTTGTGGCCATCCGCACTGCCAAAACAGATGGCTATAAGGAGATATAACTTAAGAGGGTAGACAAGAGCCATGGCATCAATGCGGGCTGGGTTGTGTCTAAATCTCAACAAAGTCCACATAAACATTGGGTGTGTCCTTGCACTATTAGTCCTCAAAGCTTTATAACCTTAGTTTTTTCTCCATGATAAGCAGTGAGTTGAGCTTGCTATGGCCATCTGTGTTGCCACGACGGATGGCTACAAGGTGATAAATGTATAAGACCTAGACTAAATCTCAACAAAGTCCACATGAATGTTGGGTGTGTCCTTGCCCTATTAGTCCTCAAAGGTTAATAACCTTAGTTTTCTCTCCATGCTAAGCTATGGACATTGCATCAGGGTGATCTAGAGTCTTTAAAGACATTATATCATGGTGGACTAGAGCCATTTCTCATCAAAAATCCATATGTAAGTGGGCTTGGGAAAGTATAGAGTATGAATCAAATCACCAATTAAAGTAGCCTATGGCCATTTGCGGTGGCGCGGATGGTTAGAAGGAGATAAATTGGTGGAATAGCGATCACATGTGACCAGTTCATTCCATTTTGGCAATTACGGTGGCTTGAGTTAAGTTGCTCTTGACAGACAAACTATCTCCGAGTTGTTGTTAGAGCTAGCTAAAATTCACCATGCCATTGATAAGAGTACCACATGGTAGAAGGCCATAAACGAGATTCATGGATGATTCAAATTGTGTCAGAGCAAGGCTTTAATACTGAGAGAGAACTTGGGAATGAGATAGATATTCCTCTACGTCCAGGGGCAGCTAATGAATCAAGGAATTGTCTACACTTAACTCATTCCAGGAAGAGACATGCAAAAAGAACAGACTGATAGATTTGATCCGGTGGATCTCACCGAAGTAAAAAAACATACTGAGGACAGTGAGGGTAGTAAGTGAAGTCACAAATCCGCAAGACAAAAGTTAGCAAAGAAGCATGAAATGGATACAAAATGACAACGACAAATGGGAAGCAGACACAAATCATTACAATAAAAGACAATCCAAAAACATTCTTCAAAGGAGGCAAGAAGGACGACCTAGACATGCGCATTCAAGCATTCAAATAGTACGCTGAGCCAAGATATCAATGAGGATAAATGGGGGGAGTATTTTTCTCAAACATTGAAAGAGGTAGCCAAGAAGTGGTAGTGCCATTATCCAACATGCCAGCTCAAATCATACAACAAGTTAATTAAAGCATTTTGCCTAGAGTATTCAAACAACACAGGGGACAAAGACATCTTGTGTGAGTTGGATAGGATACAACGAGGCAAATTTTCAGTCAGGAGCTATGTTGAGAAAATCAAGGAACTAACCATACAATTGCATGAACCTCGTTGAAAAAAGAAAGAGGGTCTGGTTCCTTAGCAGCTATAGAAGTAAGAAGCCAAGGGAAAAAGAAGTTCTAGTTCCTATGAAGAAATTCAATGATCTAGTTCACCGAGCTTTGAAACTAGACAAAAAATTAAAAGGTAGAGGAGCCACAAGAACAAAGATTTTAGTGATAGCAAAACATCAAATGAAGGAAGAAAGGTTTGCCGACCACGAATCTAGAAAAAATGTCAAAACAAATAGCTGAGATGACAAAAATGAGATCTTCAATACGAAAGGTGGAGAATTGGTTTTCTAGGTGCAGATCTAGAGATAACTGGTTAGATAAATGTTCCCAGTGCACATATTGTAAAGCTTATGGGAATGCATGAAACAATTGTGGGATAAGGATTCATCACTTCAAGAAAGGAAAGGACTTATCTATGATTGCACTAACAAATCCAAAAGGGGTGAAAACGGACCCAAGGAGAATGAGACCAAAACAAGTGCTCGAGTGGCAGAGGAAGATACCAAGGGGGTTACTGGTTGGGGTAGAGGTAGTGTTGAATTTGGAAATGGAGTTTCAATTGCTATACTTGCAAAAAATATGGCCATCATGGAGCGTATAGAATGATTTTGGGCAGACCATGGCTCAAAACCGCAGTGCATGATTATGCCAACCAAACACTGATAATCTAGGGGTCCATCAAGAGAATTCAAATTAAGATAGACAATATAAGAAGCTCAAAAAAGGCTCTAAGACTAGAGGAACTTTGTAAGAAATATGACACCAAGAAAATTGAGAGGATGTTAGCCTCAATGAATGACTTTCATCTTATAAAGATTTACTTGAGTGTTGTTCTAATGGACAAGGAACAACATGAAAGGCAAAGAACAATATATCCAGATCAGTTCAATGAGTTTGGAGAAAGGAAAGTTCAGTTAGATGGGTGTGCGCCAGAATAGCTAGATCAGGAAAAGTTTGATTTCAAATGAGCAGTAGAGCCCAGCCAGACAAATGTGGGAAGTTCATATCAAGTTGTTGGTAGGCCAAAGATTCTAGACTTGTAGATCTAGGTGATCCATTCAATGATTATGACAAAGGTATTCATACTGAGATAGAAGCAGAGTCATTTTCTAAACAAAAAGGAGGAGGTCCAAATTGGTTACTTCCAGATGATCAGGAGATTGAGAAATGGGATATTGGCTTATATGAGAATCCTAGAATGGTGAAGATCAACAAACATATGAGGCCAAAGATTAAGGAGAAGGCCAGAGCTTTGTTTGAAAAATATAAGGATGTATTTTCAAGGGAACACACTGATTTGAAAGGAGTTGATCCGGAAGTGTGTCAACACCGTATATCACTGAAACTTGATGCTAGACTAGTGAGATTGTAGAGGTATAGAATGAACCCCAACTATGCTAAGAAGGTCAAGAAGGAGATCAACAATCTTTTGAAGGTAGGGTTCATTACTAAGGTTGCAAGCAGTGGCTAGTTATTTCCAATTGTAGTTGTTCCAAAGAAGAGTGGGAAGTTAAGTGTATGTGTGGATTACAAGAATCTCAATGCTTAGACTATCAAAGAT
Organism: Adiantum capillus-veneris; assembly: GCF_014529385.1. NCBI lineage: Eukaryota > Viridiplantae > Streptophyta > Polypodiopsida > Polypodiales > Pteridaceae > Adiantum > Adiantum capillus-veneris. The sequence goes on from NC_140944.1 coordinate 11,282,475, forward strand.
CCCTTTTCACTTCCATTTATTGATATGTTGCTAGACAAGATTGATGTTCACGAGGTGTATAGCTTTATGGATGGCTATAGTGGCTACACTTAGTTAAAAATTGCACCAGAGGATCAAACCAAAATGGCATTCATCACTAAATGCAAAGCATTTATGTACCTGGTCATGCCATTCGAACTTTGTAATGCTCCAAAAACTTTCTAGAGGTGTAGATGGAATTAGGAAGAGAATGGGGTCTAGGAGGGCCTCTTTATTTGGTTTTTTAACACTAGGTTGGTAATGGGACACTTTCATGTCCTGTTAAGTGACCATTTTCCTTGAATTATGTCAAGAGTTTCAAAATGGATTTTGAGGTGCTATCTATCTAGAAAGTTGTCTCATGAGCTGAAAAAAACTTGACATTTTTTTGGAATATCAATTCCATCTTTAACATTGTCCTTGCACAACATTTCACAACCTAAACTGTGTGAAAAAACGGGTCCTATTTTTGGCTTTTTTCAACTTTTTGCAACTATACCACTCTAGAATTCATGTTTGTGAGGTCTATAATGCTAGAGAACTATCTTTAGTAGTCCTCAACATGTCGTGATGCTTCTAGGGAGAAACAAATATTAAAGTTGTAAGTTATGACCAGATTACAAAAATTGTCAAATCCTGTTTTTTAGCCAATTTTAGCTCTTCTATGATTTTTTTGGTGGATTTCATGATATCCAAATGCATTTTTGATTTTCTATGTCGCATATTGTAACATAAAGCTAACATTCCTTGAGTTTTGGGGCACCTAATACCCTATTTTGCATAGTACACAACGATGGTTGATTTTTTCAATTATAGAAGAAAACAAAACATTCTAGTATATCAAGTATAGCTTTTTTAATATTGTTAGTTTCTTGTGACAAATGCATGCATTTTGTAGGTAGTAACCATATCTAGTCATAAGGATCAAATTTGGCTAGATATTGAATAGTTTCTATGGGATTCTACAACTCATAATGTTGAACCCAATTTTTTCATGTTTGCTGTATTTAACACTTCATCTTTGTCCCCAAGATTCCCCTTGGTAAGAGATGTATTATTCTTTTGACATGCTCCATGGCTCCTTATGAACATAAAGTACAATAGGGAACTAAGAAAACATGCATATATTATTTGTATTGAGCATGGCTATAGAAACTTTGATGATATGTTTGCAGAATGGTAAAAATTCAACTTTTTTGTACCTATTTATTTTGGCAAAACAAAAAATAGTGAGTGAGAAGCAATCATATGTTCTGATCACCAACCCATTGAAGTTAACTAGGGAATTTATCTCAAGTCCTACAAAAATCCCTAATCTTATTTTTATGCAACAAAGCGTAAGAAATGACTGTTTTGATGAAAATGCACTCGTCCATCAACTTTGGAGGCTTGGTGTGACCAAAAGATGAGAAATTTTACAAGTTTCTTATTTTTTCCATGTGTAGTAGGCCTTGAACTATAACCTCATGAAAGGATTTTACAAAATGAGTGGATCTACTATGGTTTTGGAGGTTTTTTTCAAAACCCTGAAAGGACACTTTTATGTCCTGTTAGGTTACCAACCTAGTGTTAAGGAAGTCAAAACTTTAGTATTAATAATTTAATCAAAGGAAAGCTTTTGAATTCAAACACACAAAATGGATAGTTTATTTGAATTCAAAGTTTCCTCCCAAAATAGAATTTAAAATCTAGCGGTTAGAACCATATCATGTAGCATATCTATGGAAAGAGCTCAATGCGTAGATTGTAGATCCATGATCTCTGCTCAAATCAAAGATCATATCTGGGAGTTATGAAAGGCCAAAAATCATAAAATTGTGCACCTCCTTTTTGGGGGGAAAAAGTGCATCCTTTGACCACTCTTATACATCTCTTACACACCCACCATTATTGCACATATGGCGTACACATATTTGTCAAAATGTTAATCACCTCCATAAGCTCTTGGCAAATAATCCCCGACCGGCAAACAAAACACAGGAAACCCTCTGCTCCGCGAAGATAACTAAACTACAATTTGTCATTCGATACCTTTTCCCGGTTTTCCCTGAGCCTTTCGACTTCTGAAAGCGCGTTACGTCGTTCCTTCCAAATGTGTATAACAAAGCATGAAGAAATACTGCAAGTTATAATACTCCCGAGGGCAAGGCCCAAAGAGGCCCTCTTACACCCATCCTCTTCCTAATGGAAATATTCAATGAGTCCTTGCAAAATGTTTGGTGATATTTATGGATGATTTCATTGTCTTCTCTTTTATGGAAATGCATCTACTCTTTCTGGATATGGTAATGGTCGTTGAGAGATGCAAAGCAAAGATGATTTTCTTGAACCCATTTAAATTAGTATTCATGATATGGAAAGGCCATCTTCTAGGGCATATTGTCTCTAGAAATGGCATTGAGATGGCCATGATAAGATTAAGTGAGTTCACCAAGCCAAATTGCCAACAAATGTATCTAAACTAAGTTCTTTCCTTGGATATGTTGATTTTTATTATAAATTTATTCATATGTTTGCAGCTAAGGCACTTCCGCTGTATGAGCTCACTCAAAGAAGAAACAAGTTCATTTGGACCAAGGAATGTGAATAGAATTTCCAGCACTTGAAGGAAGCGATCAACAAGAAGCAAATAAATTTTGTTAAGCAGATTGGGATGTGATCTTCCATGTGCATGTGGATGCATTTAGAATGGTGATGGGGGATATACTGGCCCTTATTCTCAGTACTTCATGAACCAGATTGGGATGTGATCTTCCTTGTGCATGTGGCTGCATCTGGAATGTCAATGGGGGCTATACTGGCTAGCTTGATGGGGAGATAGAATATCCAGTCCACTTTGCTAGTCGTCAGTTCAACTGAACAAGGGTATTCCACTTCCAAATGAGAAGCACTGCGAATATCACCCTAGATTTTAGACACTACTTGCTCGGCAAGCTATTTCACCTCTACGTAGATCGGTATATAGTTCTCTTTCTAATCAATACAGTGATCATTCATGGCAGATTGATTAGATGGATGATGTTTTTGATGGAATTTGAATTTAAAATCTTTCATAATCCAAGAAAGACACATTGTGGTGTAGATTTTCTTTCAAGGAGTACAAAGGGCATCTCATACACGTCACTAAGGGATGAGACAATAGATGCCAAGCTCCTTCAAAATGCATTCATGAAAGGAATATACCAAAATGGTAAGATGTATATGATTTCTTTCAATTGGGAGGATTTGTAGAGGATTGGTACGAGGCAAACAAAAAGGTGCTGAGAATAAAGAATTTGAAGTTCATCATCATTAGAGGATATCTATATAGACTAGGTATTGATGGGGTACTTCAAAGATGTGTGCCTATGCAAGGAAGGATGCAGGTTGCAAGACCTATGATATATGTCAGTGGATGGGTAGACCGACAACATAGCTGATGTGACACCTTTGACTCTAGTACAACCATTGGGAGTGTTCATGAAGTGGGGATTGGACTCATGGGTCCATTCAAGAAGAGCACTCCTGGAAGAATATGTATATTATAATGGCTACTCATTTGCAAATGTTGGGGTTAAGCCCAACTTGAACTTGTTGGAAAATCCTCTAATCATCTAACATGGATGGAATGATTAACTGGGCCAATAGGAAAGTGGTGCAATGCTTCTAGCCAATGACCGCAAGTTCCAAAGCCTACATATGAGGCTCACATGTATGGAATTTTTTATGAGATTGTGAATGGAGTTCATTTTAATAAATGTCCATTTTCATTTCCTCACTCCCCAAATTTCCTAGAACTGGTATCACACCTAGGTTGGCACTATCCTTCATTAGCTTATTATCTTCATTGGTATCTCTCTTTTTGTAGCTTTTCAAGTTCCAAGGGGCCATGAGTTCTTTTTCTTGAATGGTCTTTAGCATAAAGACAAAATCAAATTCAGCTTGCAAAAAAGGCCATGGAAAGTTAAGAACCCAAAATTTACACGGCTCTTTGCTCATTGTCCTCGCCTAAGGATCAACCTCTCTACCCAAAGATTTCAAGGTGTCTTTCATTGCCATAGCCTTTGTTGTGAATGGACATCAACACCTTTGATATACTGCAAAAACACCTTGCGATGCCCCTCATCTCAAGCTACTTTTGAACTCCCTTTGCACCTTAGTCAATCAAGCTTCATACCAGTATCAACCACTTCTCATTCGTCAATGAAGACTTCAAACCAGTTAGAGCCTTGGCCATACTAAAGCCCACTACCCTTCAAGCACGTAGATCCGGCATCAATGATGAGTAGCTATTCTCCTACCTGAGCCAGTTTGTCATTAGATGTCAAGAGACATTACTCTCGACACTTGCTTGGCCCACGTACTCATCACATTTTTTGTTGCTATTGATTGCGCCACTTACCCTTCCTGCCACTCATGCTCTCAATTGAAGGCTCTTTCCCCTATTTCACCTTTGCCCTCTGCTACCCCTTGCTACATTTCTAACAACTTGACATGCTCACTCTGCTCTTGTTGTCCCATACATTGCTCGTCACCTCCATAATTTCTCTACACTAGCGTGTGCCACTATCAAGGCCTCATCACCCATGGCTACTGGGTGCAGACCTACCTTGTCATTGGCCTGCAACAACACTTCTGTCTGAAGTATCGGTTGCCTGGATTTTGTGCCTTCTATCCAAGCTACCCCCACTGCCCAGATAGTTGCCCATGCTTCCCAAAGTGCCCGACCCCTTTAAGGAGTGCTCCCACGGTGAACTTGCACTAACAATCAGCAAGACATGTATTCACCAACACAACTATTAGTCCTAGGTTGCTGGAGATAGCCTCATTTCCAAGTTACCAAGGGTACATATGTAATGTCATGATTTTTTCATGCTTCATTATCATCTAAGATGGATCAAATGATTAGTTGGGCCAATAGGAAAGTGGTCCAATGATTCTAGCCAATGGTTGCAAGTTCCAAAGCCTAAATATGAGGCTCTCATGTATGGAATTGTGTATGAGATTTTGAATGCTCATTTTAATATATGTCCATTTCCATTCCCTCACTCTCTAAATTTCCTACAGCAGATACATATGTCCCATCAAAATAGTCTCAAATTAGGGTACAAATTTCATGAATGAGACAATTTAGATATTGACTGAGATATTTTTAGAAAAGCACCAAAAAATACACTCCATACTATTCTAGGTGCAATGGACAAGAGAAAAGAAGTTTCAAAATGATAAAGACAATCCTGACAAAGATAGCTCAGAGGGAGACGATCAGTGGGATACAAAGCTTCAAACAACATATGGGCTTATAGAAGTTCTTAAAAGGTCACCATTGGAATGATGCCTTTCAGAATGGTCTATGGCATAGAGATAGTTTTATAGAGTTTGCAATCCCAAGTCTTAGGCTAGCAGTTGAGCATGGCATAGATTTCAACACGAATCTCAAGCAATAATTAGATAATTATTTCATTTGGATGAGATCAGGCAACATGCTATGCTGGAACAAGAAGTGGTTCAACAAAGAAGAAAGCACTGGCATGACAACAAGATTAAAGTATGGAAATAACAACAAAAACAAATGCCGCCTTTGTCGATTTGTATTCCATCATTGCAGTGGGATAATGGCTAGGAGGATTTAGGTGGAGTGTCAAGAGAAGTTATGTAATTAAAGAGTTTTGAGTAAATTTATATGGATGATCTTTAAGTAGTTTTTTCTATTTTCGCTACATGTTAATTTAGACTGGTTCCTTGTGGTTCAAGTTCTTCTTGCCCTCCACCCTAGCATTTGCCACTAGTCTTTGTCTCCTTAAGTGGCCCAATTCCCCCTTTTTGTTTTAATCTACCTCCCTTTCCCTTCTCCATGCATGCAATTTATTTTAGGCCTTGGGATAGGTAGAAGCAGATAGCTTTCGGTATAGCGTTTTGAAACAAGTTTGTACTCTGGTATATTGGGGGGATCCAACTGCCAAGACAAATTGAGAACAAAAGTAAGTATTTTAGAAAGGGAGTTCTGGTATTGCTTTATCTGTAAAAGCTAGGGCCTAAGAAGCCTAATGTGAAAATTGCATGGTCAAGAACTTATGAGATAGATTGGGTGTTTTCTAATGGCACAATTAGGTTGAAGGATCTCTCAAGACTCTTGTTGCCCCAGAGTATACAATGGGGTCAAGATAAATCTATACTATGCCGAATCAAATGAAGTTCTAGTGACACTAGTGCAAGAGGCCAGTTCAAAGTCAGATATTGAACCACTAAATCTATTCCATGTCAGACCAATTCAGGAAGGGATACAAGATTTTTTGAAACCAGTACACTGCTTAATTGTAGTTCTAGTTCAGGTTCAGACACATGAAGAACTAGTAGAGTCTAATAGTTCTAACAATCACTAGTTCTTCAGGTTCAGACACTTGAAGAACCAGCAGAGTCTGACAATTCTAACGATCATTGGTATAAAAATTAATGACAGAATCATGGGTAGAATCTTGTAGGAAATGATTAAGGGGACCGACAAATACATGCATGACATGTTGCAAGAAGTGGACATAATCCCAAGAAGCAAGAGAGTGGAGCATTCATAGCGAGAATACATATAACTGACCAAGTAGTTTATCCTCAATGATTCATGCAAATTTCTCCTTGGTCTACAAAGATTTTTGGGCCGGTGCCTATACCTTCACATTCCACACAGCATCGTGGGCGTCCAACACCCTCTCCATCTCCTTCTGCTTCAACTGCATTTGTGACATAGCCAAAAACACCTAGGTTTTTTTGCTTTGATTTTCCATACATTGTAGGTGAGCCTTCTTCTACTTCATAGGACTACTCACAAGATTTAGAGATGGGTAAGGCCAAGCCATTATCAAAAAAGATGCAAGCAATTATGGATCAAGAAATGAAGAAAACGGAGACACTGCTCAACCAGACTAAGCAGGAAGGCTATGTACCCCATAATAAGATATGAAAATATGTGTTTCACCAAGCAGAATAAAGTCTTTTGAAGATTTGGGATTTAGAGGTAATGCTAGAGGCTAATAGGTTGAACTTTGATGCTAGGATCATTCAGCATGTCATTTGATACTTTTGACCCAGATAATGATGCTGTTAAAATCAATGTTAGATCAATACAAGCCACAATAGTAGCCCTATCTCATGTACTACACTTGCCATTTGTCAACAAATCAAAACCATGCTCGGATGATGTTGCAATTTTCTAGAGGAAGATGAGTAGGCAAAGAAGAGACAAAAAAGGGTGCCAGAGGAGTTTGAGTAGTAGCACTAGAGTTCAAGCCAGTATATGGTTTATAGAAAAGTTCATTAGCTTGAAGAACAACCCAACATATGTGTCTAATAAGTTGCTTGGAATTCTATTGGTCAGTCTCAAGAACCCTCATGCTGATATCAACTTGAGTACATTTAGCTTGATTCAGGAAAATACCTTGGTGAAGTCTCAGAATGTGTTTAAAGCATGGTATGCTAGCAGTTCTTGTAATGGACAACATGCATTCCAGGTCATGTTAACGCAAATAAAGTTTGGAATAAGGTCTTGGGGAAAGAGCCTGAAAATGTTGAAACCAATGAACAAGAAACAACAGAAGGCCAGCAAATAGCATACGAGATTACAGAGGAGGGAAATGAAATGGCAATAGTCGCCACTAGAGAAAAAAGGATGGCAGCGCAATTGGAGGTTGGTACTTTTGGAGCTTGTACAACTGGTGTCATTGAGCACAAATGAAAAAACTGAAGATAACGAACTTCTTGAAACATCTAAAACTAAAGCAGAAGATGCCAGCAAAGCCTATTGATACTGACCAGACACAAGGAACTTTGGCAGACAAGGCAATTGAACTGCCTCATACCCCATCAGAAACAACTAAGGACAAGGATAAGCCTACTCAAAAGGAAGAGGTTCCACCTATTGATAAGGGAAACGACAAAGCACCTCCCATTATCTCTCAAACTCAGATGGCCATAGTCACCGAGAAGCTAGTGCAACCAGTTTGACTTGGTAGCCTGTAGTCATTGCAAAAGAAGCCTTTGCATTGGAGTCTAGTGTTTAGAAAGCTGATAAATCTTTGATGCCTTACCACACTCCTTTGTTAGTATATGAGAGCATCAAGAATGATGTGGAAATAATTACAGATGGATGGGTGGCTACCATCATGTCTGGATGGAATACCATTGCAAATGCTATGGGGAAAATGATGGATGCCCAAGGAATTGCCTCTAGTTTAGCACTAGTTGCCTTAGAAACCAAACTCCAGGAGACCAAGACTAAACTTGAAAAGAGTAAGAAGAAAATTGATCTATTGAGAAGCATGATGTTGGAGTTTACAATCAGTCAAAAAAAGAAGATGCAAGATTGATTTCTACATAGCAAAAGGAGATAAAGACGCTCAAAAACAATAGTAGAATTCTGGCAAAAGAAAATCAATCAATTATCAAAGAAAATGAGACACTCATAAGAATTTTTAATGAAAAGGAAACTACTCTTAAGTCATTACATGTGGTTCATACTACCCTAAAGAAGGCTAAATTGCAGAAAAATATATCTACTAATCTTAGTTGATATTTTGATGTTGATGGGAACATCACTCTGAATATGGAAGAATTACAGAGCTTAGTGGACTCCATGAGCACTGATTTGGATGATAAATATGAGGAGTACACTGCGACTTTAGTCAACTAGGCCTTGATGGATTATTTGAAGAGCCCAGATCCCGATGAAGATGAGGAGGCTAAAGATGATGATCAAGATGAGGAAGACGGAGCCGATGAAGGTCATCATGCTAATGATGATGATGATGACAATGATGATGACCAACCTCCAGTGACACACTCAACAACTGTGGGCACCAGGAAATGGACACCATGCAAACACTAACATAGGGCCAGATGGTAGGAAGGATGGAGAGGTTGGAAATCATCAACAACAAATAGATCAGACTCAGTCTGATCAAAATCAACAGCAAATCCAATCTACTTGATAGCAAAGGTTGAGTCATGTTTAGATTCACTCCACTGAGCTTCTGTCACTCAATAAGAAACTGCAAAAGCAAAGGGCAATCCAGATCCAAGAATTTCTTCATGTTGAGACTGTGTATTTTCCATCTAGAAAGATTTTAGTTGTTGTCTGTTGGGGCCAGGAATTGACTCAGGCTATGGAAGCTCATCAACTATCATGACAAAACAGTATGCCAATTACCACCTCATCTCATATGAGTCCATATACTAGATCAATTACCATAGTGGTTCATGACTAATGATGATATCATTGTGAACCCACATGTCAAAGATCCATCGATAATTAATTTGGGCGGATGCCAAGATATGGTGTGCTGAAGTTTGCATTTGTTGAGCAAGGGAGTTTTGCATATTTTTCCCATTTTTGGGAGCTCGGTTCGAGGGCTTGACGAAGTCAAATTGCAATGGAGATGGGTGAGTTCATGGGAGGCAATGCAAGATTTGAGGAGGACTTTCTGGTTTGGGGATTGGAGCCTCAGGTAGTAAATGGCAAAAGGTAGAAGTTTTGGCAAAAAAATAAAAATTAATGGTTTTGGCAAGGGTTACAAAAGCTTGAAGGGCTAGGCGCATGTGGCGCTACCACATGGCAACCATTGTAAACCCACATGTAAAAAGAAGGGTGTGGAGTTTGCTCTTTATATCCAGGTCCATGGCCCTCTCTCATTGCAACAAGGGGGAGGGAGAAGGAGATTCCTCCCCCATTGGCTATGGTGCTCTTTGTTCGCGCTTTCGTGGCGCTATGTCATTTTTGTGTTCAAGCACTCTCGGTTGGTTCTGGCATACGATGACATGCTCTTGGTGTTGGGTGGTTCCTGACGGGCGTGCATGTGATGATGATGTGGTATTGTGCTTGGGTGGTGTTTCCACGCCAATGAGGGCCCATATCTTTTTGTTGAGGAAGCGGGGGGTGGGGGGGGGGGGGGGGGGGGGGGGGGGGGGTCTGCTCCCTTGTCACGGTGCCGTGACATCCCAAAGGGGTGCCTCCCACAATTTGGACTTGAAAAATGGCAACAAGCAAGGGGGGAGAGAGAGAGAGAGAGAGAGAGAGAGAGAGAGAGAGAGAGAGAGAGAGAGAGAGAGAGAGAGAGAGAGAGAGAGAGAGAGAGAGAGAGAGAGAGTTATAAGTGGAAAGTCAATTTTTTGTCAACAGCATGCTGTATATGCCAAATGAAGAGTGCATACTTGTATGCAATGCATAAAAAATGCCAAATGAAGCTCAAGGAGGAATATACAATCAGGATAACAACATTTTTTTCTTTTATGAAGTTTAGTCACTCCTATAAAGAGGGTTCTCACGATTTTGTGAAGATTCTTTTCCATGCGGTTGTGCGGGAGGACCATTGTTTGGCAGATAAGAGGATGTTGAGCTGTTGTTGTCTATGTCCAACCGGGAGGGCTGCAAGGTTTTAAGTTGAGCTTGCCAAGGTGTGTGCTGGCTTGGAGCAGTGTTGTATATGGTCATGTTTTTTGTGAATTGAAGAAATCATTGCCGTGTTTTTTGTGTCAGTTCCCTGTTCCCCCTTCTCTTCTTTGCTTGTGTGCATGCATTTTTGGACGTGTGTCAATAGATGTGCCCCCCCAAGGTCAGTTATGCAAAGAGTGATTTAGAGAGGTTATGTGTGTGTGATGAAGGTAGTGAATTGGGCATGGTGGAATGATTGGATGTGTTTGTGGTGTGGCTACACATGTGTGCAACATGCTATGTGTAAACGATGGTTGCCTATGAGATTGTGTGAGTTTGAAGGTGAGCTCTAGTGGATTGGGGTGTTGTGTATATTGTGATCTATAGAGAGGCAATTTTTTTGTGTTCTGGGTGTGTTTCCCTTTCCCCCTTTCTATCTTTTGGTGCCCCCATGAAGGAGCTAACTGATGCTCCAGTTTAAAATTAAACTGGCGGTTTTGCCATTGTTGAAGATGCAAATTCTGAAGAGTAGGTATTGCTAACGATGGCATGGTTGAAATTCTCAATTTTCACTAGGGTTGAAGACATAGAGGTATGGCTACAAGATTATGGTTTGTTCATGCTCGAGAGCAATGTGTCGAGGGAAGAAGGTGCAATGCGAGTGTTCTAGCAGTTCATGGAAAAGCAAAGTGGTGGTTTGATGTTCTATCAGAAGAAGAAAAGACCCATCATGAATCATTGGAGGTGGATTTTGAAGCAATTTTGTATAGCGGATGCACGGTTGGATGAAGTGAAGACAAAGCTAGATGGGTTGAAGCAGATCTTGGAAGCATATTTTCAAGCATTCACACGGGAGTTTGAAGCCCCATTAGGAAAAATATAAACCCCAAAGGGGCCTTGAAATAGAAACCAATCAGATTTCAATCAACAATAGGACATAAAGGGGGGGGGGGGGCATGGATAGCCCATATATACGTACTTCAAAACTATATCATGTAGCATATCTATGGAAAGAATAAAAAATGCAATCCAAATCCACTATTGTCCGAAAAATTTGAAGTTAAAATGCTCAAGTTATGTCCATGCAAAAAAAAAAAAAAAAACTAGTGGGATCGTGGCCACAAGCCCATTCTCATTGGTGTAGAGAGTATATTCTAAAAGTACCTTTGACCCTAAAGGGCCCTTTTGGGGTTCATGTTTTCCCTGATGCTTTGGGGGAAGTTGGTTAAGATAACTACTGCGAAAATAAATTCAACAAATTTTTGGATTGCTTACATGAAGAAGTGCAAGACAAGGTGGAGATTGATGGCCCGGTGTCATACGAAAAGGCGGTGGCTCTAGCAAAAGGGCGGACCAAGAAGATATTGAAGAAGCGGCAAGAAAGGCAAGGTTTTCCAAATGTGGTGATGCCAAAGTGGTGTGAAGTGGTGAAAGTCAAGCCAAAAGTGGTGCAAAGGGATATGCCCGTGCAAGAAGAACCAAGGGTGTTGTGGTTGCAAAAAGATGGGGTGTTCACATGCCGATAATTCCAATTAGACCGGCTCCAGTTACAAAATAAATGAAGATGATTCTAAATTGAGTAAGAGATGCGTTGCCAAGGTATGGTTGTTCAGACTCCTTTGAAGATTTCTAGAGATCATAGCGTACAATTTACAGATGAAGTTAAAGCAATGAAGCTAGAGAAGATCCCCAAGATTGAGACAGAGGATGAGTATGTGCCTATTAGAGTGTACACCTACTTCCATCCTATGCCTATGTGAACAACCCCTTATGGTGATACTCTCACACACTTTAGTGGTGGGAAGCATCCCTATGCTTTTCATGACTATCTACGGTGGTGCCACCTAGCATGCCACATGGAGTAGACACTTGTCCTAAAGCTCCTCATGCCACCTCCACTGCTTACATGTATTACTCCATCTATAAATGGAGAAGCATTATACAAATAACACCCTTATCAATCTGCAAATTTTGTATTATTTTTCACTTGGCTTGCTTACATCGTTTTTAATTAGCACATTAACTTAGTTTTGAATGCAATTAATTATTACACGCCATAACCAAGCCTTACAAGAGGTATCAGAGTTTTATTGTGAGGCTCATCATAATTATGTATTATTGTTCATTGCAAATATCCTTCATAATAGGATTTGATTGAGATTGTGTGTGTGCAATTTCAGTTAGTGTGCATTTTGTGTTCAATTTCAGCTTACTTCACCTCACCATTACTCTCATCATAATTGATATTGCATTTTGAAGTTTGTGTGCACAAGGTGCTTCACAACACCGTTCTATAGAGCTCTCTTGTGCCTAAATCGCACTTTGTTTGGCTCGTCTATTAAGCTCTTGAAATTCTCCGTATTTTTTAGCTCTTTGTAGAACCCTTAATCTCAACATTTGGGTGTACGTACTACAACCACTAAGCCTTTTTTTTTTTTTTTGCCAAACTTAGACATGTGTACTTTAACTGTGGGAACCACTTCAAAGTTTTTATTTGTGAAGTTCTTTTTTAAAAGGGCTTTTGGAGGTTTTTGCTGCAAGCCCAGTAGTCAACCATGCTTGTAGGCTGGCAGCTCATAGCCTGTGGTCGTGTTATCTGGTGGAGCACACACACATTAACCCCTAAAACCGCTCTCGTGGCACTACTTGAGACATTGGGCATCTGAATTGATCATCGCACTGCCTATGTCATTTGTCAGCATCTTGTAGTCCTCATCTACCCTGCTACTATTCGCAACGGGCCCTTACACATGCCTTGCAGAGCTGTCTCCTGTGTAATGCCCTGAGCCCTTGACCCTCGACTATCTACGCTCACACCTCATCTTCGTCTCAGCTCGGCTTCACGTGATCGACTTGCTACAGGTGACTCATGCTATTGGACATCTACAACTTTGTATACGCTCCATGTATTCACCATCTATTGCCACTACACACAAGCCTCAACAACAACTGGGCATTGACCTGTGAATACCAATCTTTGCCAACTAGCACTCATCATCTGCGAAGAAGCCTGCATGCTGCCTTCTCTGCATCGGTCTCAACACCGCTCTTCAAATTCTAGTCGCTAGCTCTCAGACACGCCCATGATTGTCTGCGAGTCTCACACCCGCACACCTTGCTTCCCTCATTGAAGCTATGCATGATTAGGCTTGATTGATGTGCAGCTCTCGGGAAGGCGACCACAAATTTAGTCTCAGCTTCACTCTACACAGGAAGGTGAAGACCCATGAAATTGGACGGCAACTACTCGAGCTCGCTCCTTTGTTTTTTCTCGAATACAGTAACTCAAAATTTTATTGAAGGTCTTTAAGAAGAGGTTCACACCATCTCTTGAGACCCATTAAGGCTAAGCTCTTGAGAACAAAGAATGTGCTTGTAAATTCAAGGTATATGTTATACCTGTGTACCAAAGCACTTGTGTACACAAGCAAGGGTTTAGACACTGCCACCAAAGAATTGGTAAGACCGCCCATTCTCTCTCACATGTACTCACAAGAAATACCCCACTTGAAATGTATGTATACGCCTCGGATATGCGTGTATCTTTGAGGATAATGTCATGAATATGCCAACATATGCAAGAGGATTAGACACTACCAAGACATACAGTCGCATCCTTGACAAAGCGGACCAACAATACAACAAATGATGACAACGAAGATGACAAAGACATGATGATGAAGATAACCATTGACCACATAAAGAAATTCAACAACCATCATCATCAAAGAAGAAAAATGACAACCAACCTGAGAACGATGACACAATGAAGGATGGTCACATTACACTAAGGATGTACAATATTGAATCCCTACATACTCCATTACCCCATGCCACTTGCATGATGTATTCGAATGTGGCCAAAACATGATGTATCCAGTTTGATCATGTTTATGCATCCAAATGTGAACCCATGCATCTACCTAAGGAAGTCTTATATGAACCATGACCTGTTGAATCCATTGAGACCCAGGCATGATGAGTCTTAGGCAATCCTAGGATGAAATCAGGTTTAAGGGGGCGATTGTTAGGGTCTAAACATACTTCTATACTATACATATGTGAACAACCCCTTATGGTGCTACTCTCACACAATTTAGTGGGAGGCAACCCTACACTTTGCATGACTATCTATGTGCCACCTAACTTGCCACATGGACCAGACACTTGTCCTAAATCTCCTCATGCACATTACACCTAGCTACCTATGTGGATGCATTAGCATCTGTCACCTCCACTGTTTACATGTATTACTCCATCTATAAATGGAGAAGCATTGTAAAACTAATGACCTTATCAATCTACAAATTTTGTATTATTTTGCACTTGGCTTGCTTACGACATTTTTAATTAGCACATTAACTTAATTATGAAAGCAGCTAATTATTACCTGTCATAACTGAGCCTTATAGTGCCAAGTGATTGCAACTCTAGGGATGTAGATACGAGTTGGGAAACAAAGTCGTCCCAATCAAGGTATGAAGATTTTGATCATTTTCATGTGCATGGAGATGCGGTAGATATGTGTGAAGAGCAGGGAACAGTGCAAGCTGGTATGCTTGATGGAGACAAGATGGAGGACTCCATGCCGACCAATGAGGGTATGCATGTAAAAATGATATGTGGGGCTATGCTAATGGCCATGCTTGTTACAGTGGCACTGGAGTGTGCTATGGTGGTGCAACAAGTGCAAAATTTTGCTAAAAGGTGGCATTTCCTATGGATGAAGACCAAGATGATGCGATGTGGGGAGAGTTTCTCTCTCCTTTGATAGAGCATGTTGCAGCGGTAGAAGAGATGGTTGAAGAACATGCGGTTGAAGCTGACAAGAAATGGAGTTGTTCAATCTTGAAGGATTGGTGGTTGATGAGGAAGAGATTGATGATGCTAGGATTGAGTGCATTGCTAATGAAGAGAAGAGATTGCAGTCAAAGATGGTGGATCTTCCATTTCAATAGACATGATTTGTAGTGGATGAAGGAGAATCCCAGACGGTGCCTTTGCTTCCCTTAAAGGCATGTGAGTCTTGGTTGATGGGTGTGCTGGTAGATACAGTTGTGCACTGGGTGATCAAGAAGTTGTTTGCAGGGGTCCTTGGAAGAGGCCTCCACTTTACATGGTTGGGAGGGAGGGTCAAATATGTCAGTTGTGATTGATGAGCAGAATGGTGAGCACGAAGGTTCTCTATTTGAAGATTCTTGGATGCAAATGGATGCTTGGAGCAAGGAAGGTAGGCCATGGGCAGCCTACAAGTAGGATGGGGTATGTGGTGGGGTGCATCACTACAGGATGCGGTTACAAATGGATGGAAGAGAGCAGTGCCAAGTATTTGACCTACGTGGAAGACATGATGTGATTGTTACTATATACATGTGGTAGTGATGTGTGTGAACACACTTAGGACCGTTGGGGCATTTTTTACCTCACTAGGAGGTTTTTTCCCCGGTGCATTGTATATACGCCCATCACTCTAGGGCTATCTTATCTTTCCCTCACACACTAAGTAATACACTCTCTGTTGTGTGACTTGAGATTCCTTCTTCTTCTCCAAGGTGTGTGTGTTTCCTTGCATCCCTAATTCCAACAATTGATATCAGAGCAAGTTGCGTCCTATCGGGCTAAGTTGCTAGCAGCTCCAACACACGCTTGCTCACTTTCTCCAATTTTTGAGAGTTTTGGTGAGTGTCAAAAGGTCGAAAAATAAGTCAAGAATGCTCATGGAGTTTGGTATGCTCAATTTTTTTTTCGGGCTCATTTTGGCCACCGTTTCCACTACAGGCAGTACTATGCAGGCTATTTTGTCATTTTGTACATAAATTTTATAAGTGCCGTTTTTTGCATAACAGGTCCCTTACAATATTCTACAGTTTGTGCTATATAGCACCTGTTTCTCCCGCTTTCCTTCTCCTCTTTTTGGGAAGTTTTCACATTAGGTGCAACATTTACCATGGCTGACAACAACACAGATGTGTTCAAGATGTTTGCTGCCAAGAATATGGGGACAATTACCCTATGTGGGATGACATGATACAACATGTCCTTGTGTCAAAGTGTGTCTAGAATATTGTGCAAGGAAGTGATGTACAACCTAGTTCTGAGGATGTAGGAGATTTTAAAGATGTTGCAGGTTTTGCTGCAGGGATTGCTACTGTTAGAACTGTTTTGCCTATGAATGAGCAAGCTCGTTGGTATGTAAGAGATACACAGGCTCATGCATTGATTGCATTGTCTATGAAGCACACTATTACTCCTCACATTCATTCAACAAAATCTACAAAATCAGCTTGGGATATTCGGAAGAGCTAGAGTCAAAGATTATGAATGAGGAAGATGAAATGGATACTTTCCTTGCTGGTGAGACAAGGATATAATTGAGCAACTTATTTGTGCAGGCAAAGTCATTTCTAATAGTTCCCTTGTGTAGACTATTCTTGATGCTTTGCTAGATTCTTACCAGACTTTTGCTAGTACTTGGAGACTTATGACCCAAGGAAATCTAGAAGTTGTCAAGTTTGATGCATTTTGCGCATTGTTATTGCAAGAGTTACTTTCCAAAAGAAACAAGGCTAAACAGAATGTAGTTTGAATAGGCTTTTATTGTTGCTCAAAGAAATGGTGGTAACAGTAATGTAACCACTCTTCATGGTTCTTCTGTGAGTGGTAAATTAAATGTTACTAATGCTTCTACTGGTAACGATTCATCTGGGAATTCTGGTGATAAGGGAAAAAAGAAGATGTGCTGCCATTATTGTAAATTTAATGATCACTTGATCAAGCAGTGTCCAAAATTGAAGGCAAAAAAAGCTAACAAGAAAGGGGCATGATCAACTACGGGGTTCAACATAAGTGCAGCTATTGTAGAGTCTTTTGTGAAAGGATATTGTGATGCTGATGTAGATGTACAATGGGATTTTAGTGCAGAGTGTACTTATGATCCTGCTATCCATGATGCATGCATCTCAGTTGCTGTTGCAGATTCACTTGCGTCATATTTTGATAGTGGTGCTACAAATCACACTACCTCACATTGTGATTTGTTTGCTTCTCTTGAGTTTGTCCCTCATGGGAACACCGTCACTTGTGCCAACCAATGCCTCTAATCCGGTTCAAGGAGTTGGAAAGATTGTGCTTATCACTACAACTAGCAGTTCTTTCACACTTCTTGATGCATTGTATGTACCTGGGATCAAGAAAAATTGTTTTTCTATATTTGCACTTGCTAGACTTGGACTTGTAGTAGTGAAATCTGTGGATGACAGATGTACAGTACATGATCTTAGTTTTGGTGATGAAATTGTTGCATCTAGCATTTTATGTCGTGGGCTGTATAAGGTCACTTTTTATGACAAGAGTGGGAAAAATCTTGCAAATGCAGTTGTGGATTCTAAAGCTATTTGAGATGCAAAACTTTGGCATGCACGTTTTAGGCATTTAAATTTTGCGAGTTTGCTACGTTTGCAAAAATCTAATATGGTTACTTCTTTGTCGCCTTTTGAAGCACCTGAAAAACATGTTTGTGAAGGTTGTATTTTGGGTAAGATGCAACATTAAAAGTTTCCAAAGGATGGTTCAACTAGGGCCACATGCAAGTAGAATCTTGTGCATAGTGATGTTTGTGGGCCCATGCAAACTCCGTCCTTGGGTAATTACCTTTACTTTGTGCCACAAACACAACGTAAAATTTTTTTTGATAAGCTCTCAAGTGCATTTTTGTTGATTATAGTGCTAAAAGAAAAGGTTATAGGTTGTATCATCTGCAAAAAAAGCGTATCTTGGTTTCATGGGATGTTGTGTTTGTGGAAGATTGTGTTCAGTCCTTAATGTCATGTACTAGAGACAATAATGTAAGCTCATATGACATTTGTGACAATTTGTTGCCTCTTTTTAGTTGTGGAAGTTTGAATGTAAATTCAAATGAGGAAAATGTACAGCCTATGGGGGTCAATGCCACAGATCAACCTATTGCTAATCTAGATGTACTTGATGAGGAAAGGGCTGAGAATGACTAGGCTAGAGGTATGCCAAATGGTTGCTGCAAACTTTGTGTGACAATAAATTGGATGCACCTTTGACTAGTAGTACTCATTCAAATTCTTGCCATTCATCTTATGCATCAAGTTATTATGCTTTGGCTATATTTGGCTTATGTGATGTTGGGGAACCTTTGTCTTTTGATGAAGCACAAAATTCAAAAAATTGGATGGCTACCATGCAATAAGAATATGACGCACTTAAAGGAAATGACACATGGAGTATATGTGATTTTCCTCCTGATAAAAAGGCCATTGGTACAAACTGGGTTTACAAGTTGAAACCAAATCCAGATGGTGAGATTGATTGATATAAGGCTCGACTTGTTGCAAAGGGTTATGCACAGGAGAAAGGCACAGATTATGAAGAGACTTTTTCTCCCACTTGTCGTATGACTACTATGTGTTTTCTATGTGCAGTGACAACTCATTTTAGTTGGGATATACAATCAGACATTGTTACTGCTTTCTTGAATGGTGACATATTTGAGGAAGTTTATGTAATGCAGCCTCACAATTTTTCCAGTGTGCAAATGTAAGAAAGCTTTGTATGGGTTGAAGAAATCTCCTCGTGCTTGGTATGAGAAGGCTGACACCCATTTGGTCAAATGAGGCTTTCGTAACAGTCCAATAGAAAGCACATTGTATGTAAAGCGTGAGGGTGATGTACTTCTAATTGTCATTATCTATGTGGATGATTTACTGATCACTGGACCAAATGAGAGGCATATTGCTGAATTTAAGGCTGATTTGAATGCTACTTTCAAGATGTAAGATTTGGGGTTGTTGCATCATTACTTGGGTATACAGTTTAAGAAGTGTGATGGCGGTATTGCCTTGTGTCAGACATTGCTATGCAAGTTTGGACTTGAGGATTGCAAACCTATTGCCACTCCCATGGAAACAGGTTTGAAATTGAGTTTTCATGATGCTAATGATCCTGTTGATGTCACTCTTTACCAAATTGTTGTTGGTTGCCTTATTTATGTATGCAACACGAGGTTGAATATTCAGTTTGTAGTCTCACAAGTCAGGAGATTCATGCATAGCCCAAGGTCTAAGCATTGGAAAGCTGTAAAGAGGATTTTTTGCTACTTGCGTGGCACTTTATATCCTAGCTTGTTTTATCTCAAGGGGGGATCATTGCCGCCAAATTTACATGCTTTTTTGGACTCAAATTGCCCTGGTTGTTTTGACACACGAGTTTCCACAAGTGGTTTTTGTTTCATGATTGAAAATTCATGCATATCATGGTTGAGCAAGAAGCAACTACTTATCAGGACAAGGGTCCCGTAGGGGCAAGGCCAGGGGGTCATGGACCTAAAGGGCGTGACCAAAACCTAAGGACTAGGGCGGTCACGGACTACGACCAAGCGGCCGGGCTAGACAGTGTGGATAGAGGATCCGTCTAGGGCAAGGGGCTAGGAGCCCACCTATATAATGGGAGTTTGGGAGGAGGATCCTAGAGTCTAGTTCCCTAGTTCTTACATTGGTATCAGAGCTAAAGATAACTGGGAAAGGGGCGTGCTTCTCTTTTTTGCATGTTGCATGTTACATGACCGTGAGGCTTTTCTCTTCCCAAGCGGGGAAGGAAGCCAAAAAGAAACCATCGCATGTAGGGCCTGCTGAGGCGGGGAGGGATGAGTCATTGACCTCAATCAAACACCACTCTGAAGAGCTCGGAGGGTGCATGCAAAGCAGTCCTGCAATTCCCGTCATTGGAGCAAAACCGAGGAAGCAAAGGGTGCACCCCCATCCCCTTGCCAAGCTGGCGCGACAGCTGGCAGCCATAGCCGATCGGCCTGCGGGTGGATTTCACACCAAACAAAAAAAAACCTAAGGCCTTTGTCCTTGGGTAGTCTCATTTTTTTTTAATGCAAGGGTGCATGCCCACCTGGCACACACCCGCATCTGGTTCTTCCCTGGTTGTCGGCAAAGGCGAGCCCTAATCTCGTCCGCAATGGGCCAAGACATCATTTGACAGGCTGTCAGCTTGCTGTAGATTCTCTAAAAGTGCAAAAATTGTAGAACTACATCAAGGATAATTTTACGACGGCCTTGAGATTTTCAACCCAGTATCCATCATCACTTGCTGCTTTGGAAGACCAAGTCGACTGCGATGTATTCAAGAGGTGTAATTGAACAGGTGGAATTACGGGTTGACAAAGCTTTGATGAACAACATAATTAGCACAGCCAATTATCACCGTCTGTGGTGCATACTACGGCTTTGAATCAAGGTATTCTTCTTTCTCTTTCTTACACTGCACGGTGTTGCCATGGATTCAGATATCAATATGACCTTTGATTTTGAGCATAATACACCTGATCCTTCCCATGATGGCTCACAGTTGGGATACTCTCACGGAGGGTGCCCGCGACACTATGGGAGGTGATGACGCTTATGAATTTTGCATCCCTAAATGAAAATGTCACTAAATTATCCACTTTAGTGATACAATTTATGCAATAGCAGGCCAAGGGCCCTGTTGACACACACATGCATGAGCACATCACCGGTTAGGGGCAGGGCCCCTTTGGTCATGGACAAAGTCCATCTCCAGACTCTTTGCATTCTCTCACTGTAAAGGAGGTGGATGAGTTGTTGAAAAACACCAAGCCGCCAACTTTTAAGGGAGAGGATCGAGCTCACAATAAGGATGCAGTGAATATCTTTCTCAGCAAGTGAGATGCAATTCACTCCTTACGGCGTACTCCGGATGCAGTCAGAGCACTGCAGACAAGTCTAACTCCGGAAGGCAAGGCCTACAAATGGTGGATGTCTCTCAAGGAGAAGAATATCATACCACAAATTGGGCAGCCTTTGAGGCTATGTTTCAAAAAGAGATTCTACCCACGAATGAGGCAGATAGAAATTGAACAGCTTGGGATACGTGTTCCATGCACCGACACCCATCATTGCTTGAGTATATCTCTCACTATCGGGATGTTATTCTCAAGTTGGAAGGACTAGACACCTTTCAGCAAGTGTGTGGGTTTATCCATGGTTTGACAGCAAAGCTTAAGAAGCACGTAAAGACTCGGGACCCTAAAACACTTGAGGAGGCCATAATGAAAGCACACATTCATCATGATCCAGATGAAAAGAAGTCACAAAATAATCACGTGCCTGCTAATACACATGGTAATAGACGCACATAGTATGGGCACAATAAAAGGAAATTGTTAAGTATGGAGCCTGATTTACCCCTTGTAATTTTTTGTATTAAAAATGCACTAAGGCCCCCATTATGAGGAGAAGCCATCATACATGAAGAAAAATAACTCCCCGGAAAATAAAATCAATCGCCCGAAACCAAAATTTTCACGTTCGCAAGAATATTCTTTTTCACCGGAATATTATGGCCGGATGGTGGTCGAAAAGTGGTCGGAAACCGGCCGATCGATTGGGGTGGACGGTTGGCCGATGGCCGGTAGTTAATTGTAGGTGGCCGATGGTTAGAAGTCAATGGCCGGTGGCTCAATTCAAAAGCGGACTCGTCTTTTCAAGGGCGGCCACACATGGGCGGATTGGAGGGTCCGATTTGGACTTATCTACACAAGGGCGGCTACACATGGCTGCCTCTCATGAGAGAGAGCAGCCCTTTTGGCCTATAAAAGGAGACCATTTCTACACACATTTCAGAGTGTGAAGTTGAAGCAACAAGGTGGGTGTGAGGTGGTGAGAGTGAAGCAAGGTGGGAGCTCCAAAAGGGTATAATCCCTTTGTAACATAATTCTTGTTTTGAAGTACTAAAGCCATTGAGTGGCTGCTTTCCCGTGGATGTAGCCCACATTGGGTGAACCACATATATGGTGTGTACTCTCTCTCTCTCTCTCTCTCTCTCTCTACTCTATAATGTCTTGTGTGTGAAAATTATCTCTCTCCATCGAGTAATCTACTTAGCTACGTCATATTTCCTAACAACTAGTATCAGAGCAAGGTTTGATCGTAGCTAAATTATCTCAAGGAGAGGATTCATTGAATTGAGTGGGAGTAATGGTGGAGTAAGGGAATCTCAAGATTGAGAAGTTCAACGGCAAACACTACCAACATTAGAAGATGCAGATTGAAGGCTATCTCTACCAGAAGGACCTCTATTTGCCACTAGGCGGTCTTGCAAAGAAGCCCACAACGATGGCAGATGAAGCATGGATTATCCTTGATCAAAAGCCACTGGGAAAAATCTGGTTAAGCTTGGCATCAACGGTAGCCTTCAATATTTTGGAGATGAAGACCACAGAGGACTTGATGGAGTCACTTGACGACTTCTACGAGAAACCATCGACATCCAATAAGGTATTTCTTATGAAGCGCTTGTTCCATCTAAAGATGGCAAAGAATGGTTCAGTTGCAGAACACCTAAATGACTTTAACACAAACATAAGTCAGCTTCAATCGATGAAAATAAATTTCGATGATGAAGTGCGAGCTCTCCATATACTATCGTCTTTACCAAATAGTTGGGACAGCCTTGTGATGGCTGTAAGTAATCTTATTTTTGCACCAATACTCTTAAGTTTGATGATGTTGTGGGTATTCTCCTAAGCGAGGAAATACGAGGGAGAAGCACAGGAGAATCGTCAAGTGCTGCAATGTCAATGGAAACAACAGGAAGGCCTAAGGAGAGGTTCAAAAACCAAAAGGGTCATGATCGCTCAAGACGGAGCAAGTCACGCACAAAGTCCGTTCTTGAATGTTGGAACTGTGGCAAGAAGGGCCACGTCAAGAAGGATTGTTGGTCAAAGAAGAAGAAGGAGTCGGAGTCTCAAGACAACAAGCCAACATCGGAGGCGAATGTGGCAGGTAAAGTAGAGCAAGATGCTCTAATTCTCTCATTAGACAATGTGTCTAATTCTTGGATAGTAGATTCCGGGGCTTCATTCCATGCGACACCACATAAGAAACATTTCCAAGATTACACCAAAGGTAATTTTGGGTATGTATACTTGGGAGATGATGAAGCTTGTAAAATTGTTGGCAAAGGTATAGTTTGTGTCAAAACTGCTAACAAAAATGAATGGAAGCTTAAAGATGTTAGGCATGTTCCTTCTCTTCACAAAAAAATTGATCTCTATAGGACAATTGGACGATGAAGGTCACAACATTGCATTCGGAAGCAAACGGTGGAAGATCTCAAAGGGATCTTTGGTGGTTGCCAAAGGAGAAAAGATTGGTACACCTTACTTGTGTATTGCTAGCATGCAACCTTCAGCTTGTGCAACAACTACAGAAGTCGACAGTGCAATGTGGCACTATCGGCTTGGGCATATGAGTGCCAAAGGAATCCAAATCCTTCAAACAAAGAAGCTTCTACCAGGTTTGAAAGAAATGGACTTAGAGTTCAATGAAGATTGTGTTTATGGTAAACAAAAGAGGATAAAATTTCAAAAAATTGAAAATGAAAGAAAAAAGTAAAAACTTGAGTTGGTTCATTCTGATGTTTGGGGTCCTGCAAGTACACCATCAGTTGGTGGCTGATTGTACTATGTAGCATTCATATACAATGCGACTAGGAAAACATTGGTTTAGTAATGAAGAATAAATCCGATGTGTTTTCATGTTTTAAAGGTGGAAATCCTTTGTGGAGAATGAAATAGGTACAAAGGTTAAATGCCTCCGATTCGACAATGGAAGCGAATATTGCAGCCAAGCTTTTGAAATCTTTTGTCCTAACAATGGCATTTGGAGGCAAAAGACAACCCCAAGGACACCTCAACAAAATGGCATTTCCAAAAGGATAAACAGAACAATCATGGAGAAAGCATGAAGCATGCGGCTACATGCAAGCATACCGCTTGAGCTTTGGGCAAAAGCATTAAGTACATCTGTGTACTTAATCAACCAGTCACCCTCAACGGCATTGGATGGGGGAGTTTCAAAAGAGGCATGGACAGGTAAACCGGTGAATTATGCATTTCTCAAAGTGTTTGGGTGTAAGGTTTTCATGCACATAGATAGAAGCCTAAGATCAAAGCTAGATGCAAAGTCCAAAAAGTGTTTCTTCATTGGCTATGGAGAAGGTGACTTTGGGTATCACCTATGGAATCCTGAAGATGGTAAAATCTTTAGGATAGGGATGTAATTTTTAACGAAAAAAATATGTACAAAGGTTACTTGGAAAGAAAACAAACAAAATAAACAATTGATGAGTACATGGAGCTTGAGGATGGCAAAGACTCAAGGAGTGCAAACGGTGACAATTTGCAACAACATCAACCAAATGAGGAGCCTCAACCTATTTCCGAAAGATCTACAAGAGCAAGTAGACCTCCAAAAAGATTCGTTCCTTCCTTCAACCATCTCTTGATCTCCAATTCTAGAGAGCCGGAATCATACGAAGAAGCTATGCATCACAAATCCAAAGAAGAATGGATGAAGAGCATGCAAGTGGAGATGGAATCATTACATCGCAACCAAACATGGAAGCTGGTTGACTTGCCTAAAGGTAAGCGGGCACTACAGAACAAATGGGTGTATAAGCTGAAGGAAGAAGAAGGTGGAAAGAAAAGGTACAAGTCTAGGCTTGTGATAAAAGGGTTTTCTCAAAAGAAAGGTATTGACTTCAATAAAATATGTTCTCCTACTGTAAAAATGAACTCAATTAAGCTTATCTTAAGCCTTGTGGGGCTGCTCATGATCTAAATCTTGAGCAAATGGATGTATATACGACATTCCCTCACGATGACTTAGAGGAGGAAATTTACATGCTTCAACCAACGGGGTATGAAGTAAAAGGTAAGGAGAAAATGGTTTGCAGATTAAAGAAGAGCTTGTATGGTTTAAAGCAGGCATCAAGACAATGGTACTTGAAGTTCGATCGATGGATGTTGGATCATGGATTCACAAGATGCAACTCGGATCACTACGTCTACACAAAGAATTTGGGAGATGGAAATTTCATCATCCTAATGTTGTATGTTGATGACATGCTGATTGCAAGTGCTAACATGCAGGACATCAAAGACCTAAAAGAGGAGTTGTCTAAATCTTTTTCAATGAAAGATTTAGGTGTTGCAAAGAGGATACTTGGTATGAAAATATCAAGGGACAAGACGAAGAAGACAATAAAGCTATCTCAAGAGGATTACATCAAGAAGGTACTAGAAAGGTTTGCAATGCAAAATGCAAAAACGGTTTCTACACCTTTGGCTGGTCACTTTAAAATAACCAAGGATATGTGTCCGAAGACACAAGAGGAGATAGCCTATATGTCTAAAGTTCCATATGCTGCAGCAGTAGGTTCTCTTATGTATGCTATGGTTTGGACAAGGCCAAACATTGCACGTGCAGTGGGAGTTGTAAGTAGGTTCATGGAGAACCCAGGTAAAGAGCTTTGGCAAGCTGTGAAGTGGATACTTAGGTATCTAAAAGGGACAACAACAAATGCTTTGTATTTTGGAGGAACTGATATTTTTCTAGAAGGGTATGCTGATGCAGATATGGAAGGTGACAAAGATACTCAAAGGAGTACTAGTGGCTATGTCTTCATGATTGGAGGCACAACAATAAGCTGAGATTCAATGCTACAGAAAGTGGTCTCGCTTTCTACCACGGAAGCAGAGTATGTAGCAATGACGGAGGCAAGCAAACAAATTTTGTGGCTTCATAGATTATTAGAAGAGCTTGGATTCAAACAAGACAATTGTGTCTTGTACAGTGATAGCCAAAGCGCTATCCATCTTGCAAAGAACTCAGTCTTTCATTCAAGGACAAAGCACATTGAGGTGAGATATCACTTCATACGCACTCTTTTGGAAGAGGGACAGCTAAAGCTAGGAAAGGTGCATACAAGTGAAAATCCTGCAGAAATGTTTACAAAGTTGGTCAACAAGTTGAAAAGTTGAGCTTTTGCTCATCTTCAATTGGCATTCAAGGATAAAAAGCCAGGATGGAAAGCAGTCACACGTTTGGTTTGGAGATCAGTCTCCAAGTGGGAGATTGTTAAGTATGGAGCCTCATTTACCCCTTGTAATTTTTTGTATTGAAAACGCACATTTGTAAGGCCCCCATTATGAGGAGAAGCCATCGTGCGTGAAGAAAAATAACTCACCGGAAAATAAAAATCAATCGCCAAAAACCAAAATTTTCACGTTCGTCAGAATATTCCTTTCCGCCGGAATATTATGGCCGGACGACTGCCGAAAGTGGTAAAAAATCGGCCAGTCGGTTGGCCGGTTGCCGGTAGTCAATGGCCGGTGGACGAATTCAAAAGCGGACTTGTCTTTTCAAGGGCGGCCACACGTGGGCGGATTGGAGGGTCCAATTTGGACTTATCTACACAAGGGCGGCTACACATGGCTGCCTCTCATGAGAGAGGGCATCCCTTTTGGCCTATAAAAGGAGGCCATTTCTACACACATTTCAGAGTGTGAAGTTGAAGCAACAAGGTGGGTGTGAGGCGGTGAGAGTGAAGCAAGGTGGGAGCTCCAAAAGGGTATAATCCCTTTGTAACATACTTCTTGTTTTGAAGTACTAAAGCCATTGACTGGTTGCTTTCCCGTGGACGTAGCCCACATTGGGTGAACCACATATATTGTGTGTACTCTCTCTCTCTCTCTCTCTCTACTCTATAATCTCTTGTGTGTGAAAATTATCTCTCTCCATTAAGTAATTTACTCAATTATCTACTTAGCTACATCATATTTCCTAACAAAAATTTCTAGTAGCCAATTTTGAAGCAGCTAAAAAACCCAAGGGGTCTCGTGGTCCTCTCTCTCTTGAGAGATTTGAGAAGGCTAAAATAGAGAGTTATGCTTTCAATGCTTGGGAAGTGGCCATGGCAAAAAGGATTGTCCCAAGGGAAAATATGCTGCTCACGGCAAGGAGAAAGCAGTGCACACGGTGCAACTGCTACGTCTTCAGTCTTCCTCATGTTTCTCTATGGTGGAAGTAACACACACCGAGGTGGTGCATGAATGTTGTATCACAGCTTCCATGTGGCAATAGACCTTTGGTCCACATGAGTTAGTGCGTATGCACGGATCTCTTCAAGGGCACAAGGTGTGTACTTGGTAGATGACGGTGCTACTCACAATTTCATTAACTATGGATTAGTGAAAAAACTCAAATTGCCTCAAACTCCAAGTTCCCACCACTACAAGGTAGCAATGATGAATGGTTATGATGCCAAAAT
This sequence comes from Adiantum capillus-veneris, assembly GCF_014529385.1. Taxonomy (NCBI): domain Eukaryota; kingdom Viridiplantae; phylum Streptophyta; class Polypodiopsida; order Polypodiales; family Pteridaceae; genus Adiantum; species Adiantum capillus-veneris. The sequence goes on from NC_140944.1 coordinate 11,310,055, forward strand.
ATGGGATACTCAAGTCAAAGCTATACCGTTGGAAATACAAGGCTATTCTACATCCTTGGATTTCTAGGTTATGAATATGGAGAGGGTAGATGTGGTATTGGGTAGGGAATGGTCGCATAGCCTAGGACCATCACTAAAGCGTAGCTACAAGCACAACATCCTGATGTTTGAAACCCATGGCGCACATGTGTTGTTGTTAGGAGAGAAGGATCTACCTTCCTCACCACTGATATGTACAGCAGAGCTTATGAAGCTCGTTTTTGATAATAAAATAGATGAAGTTTTCTTGTGTTACTCATTGTGTCATTTTCTTTCCAATGTTGAATCTGTTGAACATTCCTCAACGCCGCATGCTTCTCTCTCATCTCTTCCGCCAATCAACAAGCAAAGGTTGCTAGTGAATTAAAAAAATTTATTAAAGGAATTTCACGATGTTTTCCCTGGTGATTTGCCATTAGGATTACCGCCAACACGATCTGTGCAACATGGCATTGACGTGATTGCAGCAAACCAATAAGCAAACCACCCTATAGAATGAGTTATTCTAAAGCTGCTGAGGTGGAATGTCAGTTTGCTGACTATCTTAGCAGAGGGTTTATTCAACTCAGTTCTTCAACATGGGCTTCTCCTATCCTATTAGTGAAGAAAAAGGATGGTAGTATGCACATGTGTGTAGACTACAGTGGATTAAATGCGGTTACTATAAAGAACAAGTACCCATTACCACAAGTGGATGAGTTGTTCGACAAGCTCACTCATGCTTGTATTTTTACGAAGATAGACTGCGGTCGGGTTATCACCAAGTACGTATTCAACTTGCTGATATATCCAAAACTGCATTTCGAACAAGGTTTGGACATTACGAGTTTTTGGTTTAACCCTTTGGGTTAACCAATGCGCCCGCAACATTCATGACGCTCATGGATAGTGTCTTGAGACCGTACTTGGGCAAATTTGTTATCGTTTTTCTCGATGAAATTCTTGTATACAGTGCTTCTGAGGAAGAACACTTGCAACATCAAAGGTAGGTATTTGAATCGTTACGAATGTTAGAAGCTAGACACACCCCACGGCATCTAACTACTCAGCGGACTATTATTTTTGTAATTATTCATTCATTGAGGAAAACCCAATTTTTCACCTTGTAAATATTGGGACTTACAGAAGTTTCCAGATTGTATCCCAGTTTTGATAGTTAGATTGAGTAGATGGTTGATTTTGGAACTTTAGGGTTTGAGAAGTTGTAAGGTATATATACCACTTTTTGACCTTAATGAAAAACCTTTTGTCATTTTTAAAAAAGAAGTTTGAGGTCTGTGAGTGAGCGTACTGTGTACGAGAGAGAGAGAGAGTGTGAGCTTCGTCTTAACGCTACGTGTGCTACGGTGGTCAGAATCGAGTGCGGAGAAGTGCAGCGTGTTGCCCCCGACTAGAGCTACGCGCCGATACCAACATTGCGCGCATACGGTCCGGCTTTGGGAGCTCCTTCTACGAGCTTCATCGGTTGTTTGGGTGAGCATACGTTATCTGATTTTGCATTGCAGCATATCCACGCATTCACATTTAGTAGAACTACACATTAGGCACTTCAGATTCTGGAACCGAAGTCGTGCAGATTTCCGCCAGACATCCTACGTGTTTCTGCACCGGGTGTTTTGGGTCGTGATTTTGGATCATAGACCTTAGGGAGAGCGGCCTACAGGTATTAGTAGGGTCTCCTTCAAGTTCTATGGTGTTTCGAAAGTGTTTGATGGGTGTTCGGCTCTAACAAGCGTTGTAGGAAGTTTCCTCTTTTGCACTCTTGAAGGCTGTGACTTAGACAATTGGTAGAGACCTCTGTAGGAATTAGTTAGGAGTCGGTCGAGTGTAGGTTGACACCTTATGCTTGCTTCCACGCGCCTGCGGGTCGAGCTCCGTCCTTAGCTGACATTACTTGTTAGGTGAGTTCTCGCTGTGCTGACGTCCGTGGCGGCGTACCCATCCAACATTGGCACCGTTGCCGGGGACGAAAACCTTACGTAGGTGGCCGAGACTAATCCTTGAGGATTGGGATTTTTGGCTTGCCAAGAGTCTCGCTTTACATTTAGATAGAATCAGAGGGTGGAGGACTCTCTAGGTCTTAGAGGGAGTCTAGGAAGCGTGTGTCTGGCCTAGATCCTTCGACTTAGGTAGAGGAGGTAGACTTAGGTAGTTTTAGGTAGTAGTCGAGTTTTAGAGTAGGAGTTGGAGTGGTAGAAGCGGTGAGAGGAGAGCTTGAGAGTCCGGAGAGGCCAAAAAGCAACCAAAAAACACCATTATCACCATTTCTTCATGATAGGTAGGAGTAAAGTAAGTAGGACATCATGATTCAGATCTAGAGCATTTCATGCATGTACACTTGCTTGGTAGAATCATTACAAGTTTGTAAAAGATGCAAAAAGACGCAAAAGTGTGGTTGAAAGCCTAATTGAAGTCCAAAAGTTACTGTGAGTGTTTCTGATAGATCTACGGAGCATCAAGAGCATTCCTGTCAAAAAAAACTTTAATTTTAAGCCAGGAGACATCCTACGCGTAGGATGTCTACAGGCCAATCTGGGAGGAATTTTGGGATTTTGAGTTGACCAGTGTGTTCAAAAGGTAGGGTTTATCCTAATTTCAAATGGAAAGGGGAAATTTGGCCATATCTTGACAAGATAACGCCAGATAGACTGAAATTGCTAGACATCCTACCCAAATAGTGCCAAAACATTAACTTGAGACCAAAACCAAAATGTGGCTGCATGAGTGTGTCTTGCATGATATATTGAGTGATTGAAAGGGGTTTCACCTCATTTAGGTAAGAAAATTGGGTTCAAAGTGGACTTTAGCACTTTCGACTGAAAAAGAAAAAACAGCTGAAGTTTGGGACTTTTGACATCCAAATCAAAATCTAAGCATACCACTGGAATACTGACATCAAGGGGAAGCTGTGGGACAAATCTGGGGTCAAACAGGCCAAAAAGACATCCTACGTGTAGACGTCTTCTGAGTGATTTGGGACTCTAAACTGAATTTTGAGTATACCAAAGTGATCAGCAACTCAAGGGGAGCTTAAGACTTGAGTTTAAAGCCATTCTGAAGAAAACGACATACTACGCGTAGGATGTCTAATGCAAGAAAATGAATCCAGAATTTGACTTTGAGCATTGTAAGGTGTTATATAGCCTAAAGCAAGCCTACTAGTCAATTTTGGTCCAATTTGGAGTTGATTAGATTGATCAATATCATCAACAAGCCGTCGGAACAGATTTCTAACTCATTGACCAGCTAATAGGTGTCCAAATCAAAAAGTAAAAGCAGTTGTAAGCTCAACACAACAAAGGGAAACAACAGTGCAAAAATCTAGGCAAAACACAGCAGAAGACATCCTACGCGTAGGATGTCTATTGGGGCATGCTGAAGAGAAAATTTGACCTGGCCGAGACAGTGAGGTTCCATTTGGCTTAAGGGTTCCAGAACTTCTTTCAGAAGTGAATTTGGACCTTGTTTGCCCATTTGACAAAGCAAAGACTGAATTCAGACTTTTTCGCGTAAATTGGCCAACATCAGAGGGAAGTATTGTTCCAGATTAGAAAACCTAATCCAGAACATCAGCAGTGTGTAAAATACAGTAGTGGTTGAGATTAACTCTCCAGTTATACCAATCATTACTAAGATAACCTCTAGCAGATAAATGCTTTGATTCAATTGTCGAAATTAAAACGCTTGTGTACAGGTATATTCAACAACAGGACAAGAAGTTGTGCAGAAACTGACCCATTGCCAGGTGAGTGGTTGAATTTGTGATAAATTGCATTGATAAGTTTGATGAATTTAAGATCAGGAAGATACATTGTTAGAGACCAGAAGGTGGCAGGTGACCAAGGTAGCTTAGTGTCCACCGAAGAGAGTGTAACTCAGGCAAGGCTAGATCCGCTAGCACCGATTATTGAGGAAGGTAGTGATACTGACACTTCATCAGACAAATCTTTCTTCATGATGGGTAGTCAACAGCCAGGAGGTTTCACCTATGATGGACCTATGCGAGGAGGAAGCACCTCCCAAAATCCTTTGAATGATTCCAGGCTCACGGTGATCTTCTTAGAGGGAACAAACTCAAGAGGAGCCCTAGTCTATTCTGACTATCGAGGCCGCAAGTGCATTTGTATCGAAGAGAGGCCAGCACAAAGATTGGAGATAATCCGAGTGTATGATGATGGAGATAGATTCCGAGACGAAAAGGGAAACCACTATTTAATAGTTAGCAACCCTGAAGATTACAACAGATATGGAGATAACGTGGCAAAAGGAAAAATGGTTTCAGAAACTCAAGAACCGCCACCAAACATTGATCGGCCCGGAGCTATTTTTATGTATGATAAGAAAACAACCAGGACTCCAACTTATAACGAGAATGTGGGAATCTACAAACATGAGAGTGAGGGTATTGTCTCTTACTTTCGCAGCAAAGAACCATATGTAAACGAACTAAGCAAAGACAAGGTTCTCTACTTATTCTCTTATGAAACTGCTACGGAGAAGGGCATAGTTTTTGTTGATAGATATGGGCGAGAATACCAGCGTATTCTCCCAGAGGAAGTAGAAAGAGCAATAGGACCAGGAGCATCAGCATATGCCCCTGAGGAAATTCCAAGAGCCGTCCACACCCCAAGCAAGTCAACAAATCCATTTTCAGATGAGTATGACACTACCTCACATTCCACCAGACCGCAAGCATTCAACAACCAAGACCAACCAGCAAACCAGCCATCATTGCAGGCATGGCTTCGACAGAGTGCAACAATGGAACTAGACCGAAACCGAGACGGTTATCAAGCCGCACGAGGGCTTAGGGATTTTCAAGAACCACCACACTATTCAAGGTATCAAGCAGAGAGTAAGCCAAAGACACAAGGGTCGACAGAGCCTGGAGGACCACCCATGGAATGAGTTTGAAGAGATGAACCACCTCCAACGAGAACCGTTAGAAATTATGGCTTAGGAGCATCGTTGGGAGAGGAACCAGCCTATTACAGAAGGCCTGAGGAGGTGTATCGACTTGGACGGGGTGATCCAATGATGAGGTTTGTAGACCATCGCAAAATTAGACCTTCTCAAGTGCAAAAATGGGTAAACAAGAAATACACAGGAAACAGAGACCCAAGAGATCATGTAGCAGCCTTTGTGCGTGTAATTAGAGCCGAAGAGGTGTTAGATTTTCCTACCCAATTTGCAGGGTTTGGACTAACCCTAGAGGATGATGCTGCCACTTGGTTTGACTCTGTGGAGCGTAGAGACTTTGAGTCGATGGAGGAAGTGTTTGACGAGTTTATAGAGGAATTCTCTCAAAGGGGAATAGCTCATAATACCGTCTCACAAATCCATAAATTCAAACAAAAAGATGGAGAATCTGTACGGAAGGCAGCCCTAAGACTAAAAAGATATGTTAAGTTCTGTCCTGTTGAAGAACTGTCAACTCAGTCCAGACTTATGCTGATATTCATCCAAGGACTAAGGAATGCAGATCTCCAGAAAGACTTACATATGAAGAGGAGCACGACGTTGAATGAGTTGACCAAGGAGGCTCTGTACCTTGTGGACAATTGTGCGGTCTACAAAGAAGGGGAGTTCAAGGACCTTGATGACGATTCATCTTCACAGCAAAGTGGGAGCAAGTCTTCCAAGACAACACTGAAAGGAGAAATAGCGGTAAACCAGGAGCAGCTTGTAGATGAAGTGCTAAAAAAGATCAACTTGTACGCCAAACCCCAGGCTAAACAGCCCAAGTGGTGTGCTAATGAACAAAAATGGAAAAACCATGGGACCGAGGAATGTTATTATAACAAGGGATATGTGAGAGAGAGACCTTACGCTCCCCAAGCTCCAGTAGATTCCCCTCAAGTACCACCGATGCCCAGATATCAAGCAGGCAACTTACCAGGACCTGTAGGTGTAGAAAGACCACAACCGGTGTTGGGGCAACAACCACCCCTACCAGGTTTACGACCAGTTGGTATAAGATACACACCAATGGTAACTGAATCAGAAGAAAAGGCTTTGGTGCCTATGCATGCATATTATGAAGATCCCAATGGATATGCGGCAAACCCTGTCTACGATCCACCGGAAGAAACCTCGACACCAGAACCATGGAGCATGATAGGGAATCAAGGACCGCCAACTGCTGCACAGGCCGCAGGAGAAGGAAGATATAGCTTAGATGAACGAACATTGCTGTTCATAGCCAATGGAGGCATGGGCGGACAGAGACAAGCTTACCAGCAAAGAGGGGCTCAAGGAGCACCTCAACAACCCAAGGGACCCTGTTACAAGTGTGGCGGAGACCATTGGCTGAGAGACTGTCCTCATGATGAAATCATTAGAGTCAATGCGTATTGCCCAGAATGTGGAATTACTCATTTGATTCCCGATTGCCCTAAAAACCTGAGCAAAGGAGCAAAAACCACCTTGAACCTGTTAGAAACAGTACCTTCCAGTGGAGGATCGGAAAATGAAACAATCATACCTATTCAGGCGGTAACACGAGCCCAAGCCCAAAGAAGGACGAACGAACCCATAATAGAAGAACCAAAAACCGATGCCCAAAGTTCAGAAACGAAAAATCAGAGAAGCACTTGGAAAGCTAGAAAGGCGCGTAGGAAAGCCAGGAAAGAACGAGAGCAAGTAGCCCTATCCGATGAGTTGAAACATACAAAGAACAGATTGGAGCGGTTAGAGGATCTAGCTAGCTTAAGCTCACACACCACATCAGCCATAGCATCCAAGGAAATAGAAGAGCCCAAAAGTGCAGGATCAGGAGGATCTGTACTGGCAGACAAGGTAAACGAGCAGCTGGATGCGCTTCTAAAAGCTTATGAAGCTCGACTTAAAAAGATTCAAACCCAAGAGCAAAGGTGGATGACTTATCCATGTGCAGAAATAGAAAAACAGAGGTTGGATATGTGTAAAAAGATGATCGAGACGGCTCAATCATTGATGGAAGACCCGTTGGGTAAACCGACAAATTGTCATGACGCACCAGCTCCAACCCCTATCCAACCAACATTAGAGAAACATGGAGAAACAAAGGAAAGACTCACTAATGATTATGAGTCCAAAGGAGAGCCTATCATAGTGCCAAATACCACCGATGGGGCAAGTGACGGGGTCCATCCTAAATATTGGCAGAAATGGGTAAGAACGGTAACGGTTTAGATGATCTATGGAAGCAAATCCGAGAGGCCAACGAGGCTAATAGGATGAGTAACCGCATGAATAGCACGAGAGAAGAAAAGAACATGATCTTACCTGCTATTGAAGAATTTGAGGCAAGATCACATATGAACTTAGAGATACATTCACAAGGTGGAGACCAAGGATCTATTTGTTCGGGGCACAGCCAACCAGACTCTTTGAGAACTTTACCCTCTTACCTGGGAGAATATGAAGCTAAGTCGGAAGTGAGAGCAATCCCATCTCAAAGACTTTCTTCTAACAAGGTGATGGATTCGCAAGGATTGATTGAGTTGTTATCCACCCCGGTGGCATGCACAATCACGTTAGCAGAACTCCTAAGGTTAAGACCAAACATGTGGACCACAGTAGGAAAATGCCTAGAAAAATTTGGAGTGAAAAACCCCACCTTGAAGCTCCAAGAAGGAATCAGGGAGTTGGACAGACCTAACCTAAACACTAGGCCAGTACCATTGAATAAGGTTGGAGAATATTGCGAGGGAGAAGACGGAAACACGATGCTACCGGTAGAATTCCAAGGAGTAGTTTCCAAAGCTATTCTTGACAGTGGAGCGGGAGTTGCTATCGCCACCAAGGAAATCTGGAGAAAATGGGGAAAACCATCTTTGAGGGCTACCAGAATGAAGCTGCAGTTGGCAGATGGGTTCATGGAGAAGCCTCTAGGACTCTTAGAAAAAGTAATTGTCACTTCGTGCGGAATCGAGTATGAGCATACATTTGCAATAGTCGATTTTGACAAAAAGAACAATTATGAGATAATCTTGGGACGACCATTCATGCGACAACTGAAGATGGTCCAAGATTGGGGTTATGACCACATATACCTCAGACATGGCGAGACAACAACTAAAATACACCAGAAAGACCATAGTTACAAAGATGTAAACCAAACACCAGTGGAAGAGTTTGATTCGGCTACAGTAGAAGGATCAGAACTACCAGCATGGTTAGGGCAACCAAAAGAGCTATGGATCTGCGGAGCTTCACATTGTGGAAGTTTAAGAAAAGAGGAATGCGTCTTAGAAAGAGCAATTGAGGACAAGTAGTATATTCCGGAACCTTTCCCTGAAGATGCCTTGGAACCTCTAGAATGGAAACACATACTGGCAACATTGGATGTATGTACCATTACTGACAGCCCAACAACAAAATTTTGCGATAAGGATGGCTATGATGTGCTAACCTATTACATGGTAAGCATTGTACCGGAAAAAGAGACGGTAGAACCTCCAGAACAAGAAGAGTTTTACAACTCCTCTGAACATTTAGAAGTAAATGATGATGCAGATAATGAGTGTTCAGACACCTCAAGTGAGCGTGGAAATGAAGCCAAGAATATCAAGTTTTATGATTTTGCTAATCAACACCCTAGACGCCAAGAACGCTATAGGAGGAAAAGAGCAGGAAACAAAGTGAGAGAGAACCTGATGCACAGGATAAAAGGTAAAACTCACTATTTGATGCTTGTAAAAGCTGAGGATTGTGTAAAAAATCAAATATCAGGAAAATTCTCAAAAAATCGAAAAGAAAGAACGCGAGAAGAAATAAAACAGGTAAGAAAAGCTAAAACCGAAACAAAATCACAAAAATCTGAAAAATCAAAAAAAGAAACAACAAAAGACCAAGAGTGGACCAAACTGGAGCGTAAACATAAATATCAAGAACTGAAACGGTCTTTGAGAGAGATATGGACTACTGAAGAAGATAGTGATGGAAAAAGGGAGTCAGAAAAGGGCAACATGAACGTACCAGCACACTATCAAAAATTTACTATCCAAGATAGAAAAATCATTATGACACCACCAATCAGGGAGAGAACCAACCAAGAATCTTACGATGGGCCTGAAAATGCAAAAAAAAATAGACCTCGCAGAACCAGGAGAAAAGCCTCAGCCGGTCTATATAGCTAACGATTTAGAGCCTGAGGAGGAAGCACAACTAACACAACTTCTCACGAAGTATAAAGATGTGTTCGCTTGGTCCTATAAAGACCTCAAAGGAGTTGATCCATTGATATGCCAACATACAATTCCTTTGAAATCGGATGCAAAACCTAGCAAACAACGTCCTTATACATATAATGACACATTTGCTAAACGAATCAAGGAAGAGATTGATAAACTGATGGAAGCGGAATTCATCTATGAGATTGAACATACAGATTGGGTGTCACCCATTGTGGTAGTTCCCAAAAAGAATGGAAAATTGCGGGTGTGTGTAAACCTCAAGAAGGTGAATGCAGCAACCATAAGGGATAATTATCCCTTGCTGATCACAGAACATGTACTGGAGCGAGTGGCCGGGAAACGGGCTTATTCCTTTCTAGATGGGTTTTCAGGATACAACCAACTGGCAATAGCAAGGGAGGATCAACACAAAACAGCGTTTGCCACAGAATGGGGGATTTATGCATATCGAGTTATGCCATTTGGCTTAACGAATGCACCAGCCACTTTCCAGAGGTTAATGACTCACGCTTTCAAGGAATACCTAAGAATATTCTTAGAAATTTACATGGATGACCTGTGTGTACACTCTCTTCTGCGAGAGGAACATATTGACCATTTACAAAAGGTCTTTGAAAAGTGCAGAACATATCGAATCTGTCTAAACCCGGAAAAGTGTGTATTTATGGTTAAGCAAGGAAAAATCTCAGGACACATTGTCTCACGAAACGGCATAACCACAGACCTAGACAAAGTCAAAGTCATTGTAGACCTGCCCAGGTCTACTAATGCGAAACAAGTGCAATCCTTCATGGGGCACTGCGGATATTATAGAAGATTCATATACATGTATGCGGTTATCGCACAACCTCTGTATCGGTTGCTAGTCAATTACGAGTGGACTGAGGAGTGTGAGACCTCATTCCAAAAGTTGAAGGAAAACCTTATATCAGCACCTGCACTAAAGGCACCAGATTGGGAAAAGATATTCCATGTGCACATTGATGCTTCAGCATATGCCATTGGAAGTATTCTAGCTCAACCTGGAGACGGAACAATGGATTTTACGGTTTGCTATGCGAGCCGACAGTTAAACAATGCAGAAAAGAACTACACAACCACCGAGAGGGAAGGATTAGGAATGATTTATGTTGTAAAGAAATTTTGGCATTATCTACTTGCAAACAAATTTGTGTTCTTTACAGATCATCAAGCTCTTTTGTACCTAGTAAATAAACCTTGCAATACAGGGAGAATCGTACGCTAGTTTATTATATTGCTAGAAATTGACTTCACAGTGGTGGTCAAAAAGGGTAAAACCCATCTGTGAGCAGATCATCTTTCAAGAATACACAACGGGGAAGCTCCAGAAGGGGTAGATGATGACATACCAGATGCTTATCTTTTCAACATTGAAATGGTACCCAAGTGGTCTCACGAAATAGTTAGCATTCTCTCCTTCGGACATGAGTTGATAATACGGAGTGCAGATCCAAACAGCAAACAATTGGACAAACAAAGAACTTCCAGTTGATAGCAGGACGGCTGCATCATCTGGAATCTGACCTAATCCTACGATTATGTATAAATCCGGAAGAATTCGAGTGCTACCTTGAAGAGGCACATGTCCAGGGATGTGCTTTTCACTGTTCAGCAGTGAAAACACACCAGATACTGAAACAGTTAGGGGTTTATTGGCCAACTATGTATGCGGATACACATTCTTATGTTACCAATTGTACAGTATGTAGTGCCAAACGACCAGTGGATCACGCAACTTTGTTTCAGGTGAATATAGCACCTGCATGGAGTCAATATATCATTGACTTCTTAACCACTAGGACGTTCCCTGAGAACATTACAAGAGCACGGGAAAAATCTATAGAGCGGGAAGCTCACGACTTTTTGTTAATTGGGAATCAACTCTATAAGTGGGGAAAGGACAATCAACTTAGAATCTGTGCAAGTGAAAGCGAATACCTGCTGATTCTAGAACATGCACATAGCGGAATAAGTGGAGGCCATTTTTCGGGTGATAAGACGGAAAAAATTGTCTTAACCGCAGGAATTTGGTGGCCTACATTGCACATGGATGCCGACGAGTTTGTAAAGCGTTGTGATGCGTGTCAACGCACCAAGATACCAATAAAACGAGATGAGATGCCATTAAGGCCAATGATGGGGGCAAGGGCATTTGCAAAATGGGGCATTGATTTTGTGGGACCTATATCACCCCCTGCATATCGCACCCATACCCAATATATCATTGTGGCTACGGACTATCTCACAAAATGGATCGAAGCCAAAGCAACACAAAAAGTTGATGTACGCACCACGGAACAATTTTTGTATGAGAATGTTTTTGTACGTTACGGGTTACCAATAGAAATTGTCAGTGACTGTGGAACACACTTTCTCAATGAAGTCATTGAATATCTACTAGGGGAACTCATGATCATATATAGGAAATCAGCACCATACCATCCACAGGCCAATGGGCAAGCTGAGGCCACAAATAAAACACTATGCATAGTTCTCACTAAAATAGTGTGAGAATCAAGAACAGATTGGGATCAGCAACTACACTCAACACTATGGGCATACAGGGTAGCTTACAAAACATCAATAGGAACAACATCATACAACATGGTGTTTGGACTAAATGCTATACTACCCATAGAGTTTTTAATCCCAACTCTACGAGTAGCAACAAGCTTGGAATGGACAGGGCATGAACTCTCTTCAAGGATTAATGATCTTGAAAAGCTCGATGAACTACGCTTACGAGCTGTCGCTTCAATCTATGCTAAAAAGCGAAGACAAAAGGAATTTTTTGATAAACATGTGCGTACCAAAGAGTTCAAAACAGGTGATTACGTACTTGTTTATACCTTGAAGCAACATGCCAAGAAATTGAAAAAGCGAGGGATGGGACCATTTGTGATTCATGATCTATCACAAAGTGGAGCTGTCAAGCTTGCTACACTAGCAGGTGAAGAAATTCCAAACTGGATTAGTGGGTGTCGACTGAGAAGATATCATCTACCACTCACACAGGAGATGCTCCAACAAATTCATCAAGGAAAGCAAAGACTGAAGGAAAAAGAGAGAGTACGGGAGGCAGCTCAAGTTGAAGCACAAGAACGTATTGCAAAAAGACGGCTTCTGTGACAACAACAACAAAGTAAACCACCATTGAAAATCAATGCCATTCAACTGATAAAGTTGGAGGAGGAAACAATGGAGCCAATAATTACAGTCAAAGTGGGCAGCAATCAAGTTGAATCAACATCTTTGCTTGATTCGGGTGCTCAAGCAAATTTGATCTCTTACGGATTATACCAACAGCTCAAAGTCACAGATCAACTTCATCCTACTCCCCAAGTGCTGGAAAGTAGCACATCACACCCATTGAAAACATTAGGATGGACTATATTGCATGTACAGATACATCAATATATTTACCCACACAAGTTCTATGTGGTGACAGATGAAAGCACACAACACCCAATGATGCTAGGGCAACCTTGGCAAAAAGCATACAATGTGTAGATAGATTGGAAAGCAAAGGCGGTCAAAATTTAGCACGAACATGAACAACAGGTGATAGCTTTTTCTCAGCAATACCATCATGATCAACTGCCAGCCATGCAATCACTGGCAACAAAGACAAAAGCACAAATTCCATCAAAGATCAACATGAAACCTGAGACCAACAACCAGGTAAAAGCCAACCATGCTAATTACAGACAGCTGAAGTCACCGACCACAATGCAAAAATCTAGGCTACCAAAACAAGGTAAACACGTATGGATGCGAAAGGATAGAAATGCAATGGCGGAAAAAAAACAATGTAACAACCGGATTACAAAGACGGTTCAACCCAAAACCAAGGTCATAAAACAGATATGGATCCCAAAGAAAATGCTTAGCCATAACCCAAAAGTCACTCACATTTGGATACCAAAGCAAAATCCAAAGGAACTCCCTACGGTACAAGCAATAATGGAAAGCAGACATCTGCATGTCAACCAGGAGAACCGATATATGTGGATGCCGATGAAAGACAAACCAGTGGCAAACAAGAAAGTGCCAAACCATCCACAAAAGTCAGCAGCAACAAAATACCAATGGAAAGCCAAGGCCATAAGGCCCATAGATATTACATCCCAGCCAATTCTATCCTCAGAAACAGCTATGACTCCATCAACAGCGTCGGCAAAGCAATTGCCTCTTGCCAAAAGGACAATTAAACAGAGAGCAGTAGAGTTACAACTGCTACTTGCAAAGAAAACAGGAAGCCTCGACGGCGAGTGCCAATAAGCATCTTGCTTATTCCCTTCTCTTGCACAACATTAATTTTTCCATGCATTGACCGAGTATGCATAAAATAGGGCCACATTAATCGGCCAGGCATTAGCACAACTTTTTCAACCTATACACGGCACATACTCCGAGGCGAAACCTTGTCGTCCGGGAGGACTCCGACTAGGAGGGGGGGAGGCATTCTAGAGGCATTCTCAAATGCGGAACCAATGACCGAAACAACAAAAAAGGGCATGATTTTCGACTATTTTAAGGGTTGTTGTTTGATTGCGAAATTTTTTGGAGTAACCCTTATACATGCCCTTATACAGCATGAAGCTACAGGTATAGGGGGCCAAACGCCAAATCAAGCCCCTAGGTGTGTGTATATAGCCATTTTATCAAGCAAAATATTGGTAAAACGGAGAAATCCAGCCATAAAAATTTCATATGAGTGTATATAATGTGATGAGATGATTTTTGTGATCTATTATGATTTTTGGGGATTTTCTGGGTTTGATTTGCTATTTTCCTTTTAATTTTGCTAATTTTCGGCAAAAAAACTTCAAAAACACAAAAAGCAGGTGAAAAACAGTCGTAATGAAAAACAAAAAATATGGGGATGACCAGTGACTAAAGGACAACCTATGGTACAGTGGGGGTGCAATTATGAGACTAGAGCGGAAAGCGTGTTTTGGCCAGGTTTTGACCGAAATGACAAATTTTTGGTAAACAGAGAAAATGGAGTCCAAATCAAGAAATTTTTGAGCCTAAACCGCATCTCGCAGGAAGATAGGAGTACATGTCAAATTTCATGAAAAGTGGTTCGGGGACCTCCATTATAAGAAATTTTCACCCCATTTTTAGCTCATTCTCACTATTGACTTTGTGGAGAGAGCTTCTGCCACCTAGAGCGGATCGACCTTCTAGCAGCTTCTACGACGCGCACGTCTACCCGACCAGCTCCAGACATGAGAGGTAGGCTCACCACCTTGAGCTTTACGCGCATGTTTGTCATTATGTCGCGAAAACTAGCGTAGAGGTCACAAACAAAGCGAGCGGTAGAGACCTGCAAGTAGAGACAGCGGCCTAACGGCTAACCTGAAAGCAACAAGACTTCATCGGCAGCTTACCCTAGTCTAGGAGACCAGTCTGGGATAGCCAAAGGCAGTGGGAAACCATCGGGAAAAAACCTAAGTCCCAGAAACCCGCAAGAGGCCACCAAATGGGAAATCGGCGAAACGGCGACCAAATGCTACCAAAATTTATGGGTAGGAGCATCTCGACATGCTCGACAAGTCCATATGACCCGCATGACCAAAAAGTGACCCGAAGCGGCACTAAACCTCAGAAACGGCATCAGACACACAAAGCGTCAAAATGCACTTACGGCCAAACCGCAAGTCCGTTTGCTACCAAACTTCACGAGCGGCTTTCCTAGACCATCAACAACCAAGTCCTATGGTGGTAGACCACCACAAATCATCAAAGATATGTAAACGAAACCATGGGTGCTTCTAGAGCGACAAATTGCCAAATGGAGCTCCGGTGAAGCCAAAGTCGACAAAAACCATACGGCAAGGATCCCCAAGGGAATGGGAAGCTATGGAGACCAACATCGAGAAATTTCATCGCCAAAAAGCACTCCAAAAGTCAGAAAACGGCTCGGAGGCTCTGAAGTCCACACAGGGAGTTATACTCTATCCATTTGACTTTTTTGTTGAAATTAGGCTCAAAAGGGACTTAGGGGGGCAAAGGGCAAGCACTGGGAGCACTAGCACTGAAAAAATCACTAGGAGACATCCTACGCGTAGGATGTCTCAAGGGCACTTTTTGGCACAAACCTCATCAATGTTTGTCATGCACATGTTTTGAATGACATTTACAAGCCATACACCAAGTTTCATCACATTTGGACCAGATTTGACCTCATATGCATGGAAAAATGCAAAGTTAGAGCATAGAGGCAATAATGGGCCATTGACCTACCAAATCTCATGAAACTTGCACAACACATTCACATACACATCAGCAAACAATCTGTGTGGTCAGGGAGTCAAAATGATGATAAAGACATCCTACGCGTAGGATGTCTAATGGACCTTTTTGGCATGGAAGGGATGTTTTATCATTTCAGATCTAATTACCTCATCATCAAGAGCCCATATGTCAAGTTTGAAGCCATTCTAATCACTTTTGACCCCCAACACCTTCAAGATACACTTTTTGAGCCCAAAAACACCTCACAGAGCCCTACAAGCATCAAATCTTATCCAAATTCAAATCCAAGAACATGGCCATGTTCCATAGGCCAAGGACAACCCACAGAACAAGTTTCATGCAATTCTGATGAAAAAGACATCCTACGCGTAGGATGTCTTCAGCATAAATTTAGCCTTCTGTGCAAGGAATGACATCATAGGAGCCAATACCATGGTGCAATGAGCCCATATACCAATTTTCAACCCATTTGGACATCAATTGCTACCTATGATGGACATTCTACCTAAATTGTGACCTAAAGCCTGAATCAGCCCAAAAATCCACTTTTTGATATCCAAATTCAAATCCAAGCCTATAGCCATGCTCCATGAGCCTTACACTACCTACATGTCAAGTATGAACCAATTCTGAAGAAAAAGACATCCTACGCGTAGGATGTCTAGATGGAAATTTTTGGCAAGATTTGCACTATGAGCACATGCACAGCTTCACAAGTTCCTTTTAAGCTATAATTCCAATTTTCAAGTCATTTGGATAATTAAAACTCAGTTTCGCAGCTAGTATGAAAAAAACGCTAACTTTGGATTACTGAGTGCAATAGGATCTATGGCAGCCTCGAAGTCACCGGCAAAGAAGAAAAGAATGACAATCAAAGATTATCTGGACAAGGTGGAACCTTTTGTCATTCCAGAGGGAACACTAAAGCCCACCAGAACCTGGATACAGGAAGATCTATTAGAGTCAAACGACCTAAAGATCTACCAGGGAGTGTTCAAAGACAATGAAGGCAATGTAATAGAGCTACCAATGCTGCCAAGAGAGCTCAATGAATTTGTACGAAGCAAAATGGCCCGATACTTGGAGAAAATTGACCTCCATAACTATTTCGAAGCAATACCAACAGGGGTGGACGTCAAAAGAGTATGGGAGTTTGTAACCAGCTTCAAAGAGGATGGAGTGGCCAAGGTGACAGATTTGCAAGCCAGACCCGATACAGAGATCATCATCACGGAGTGGGTTGTAGCCCATGCACTAGATCTCTCCAATCAGGGAGACAGTGTGACAAAAAGAAGGGATGAAGTCAAGGTGTACAAAGAGAAAAAGGCAAATTACACCTTTGAAGACATTGACAATCCAAAGGTGGCAATCATGAGCCAATTGTACAACCAGTACTTCCACATGTGCACGAAGAGGCCACAGAAGTATAGGATGCCGCCAGGTGCAATTGCCACAACGTTTACTTGGGCAATGACAAAAGGCACCCCAAAGATAATCAACTATGTGGCTTACATACATGACAACTTGGTAAAAATGGGCAACAAAAAGCCAACCTACATAGTGCCAGGAGAAATGATAACCAAGGTGGTTTATGCAGCACTACACGCTAAAGGAAGGTGGCCTGATCCCCCATCTCAGAATGATTGTCTAAGGGTAAAAGAAGACAAGGAAGATGAGACACAAAGAGCACCAAGGGTGGCTACGAGGTTGAAGAGATGGCTAGAGCCAGTTGCAGAGGAGCAACCTGAGTAGAAGAAAGGAAAAAAGGAGTCTGCTCAAGTGCCGGCCAAAGAGACAAGGTCACAAAAAGCGGCAAGACTCGAGAGGCTGATGGAGAGTTTCCTAGCAGAAAGAGCCCTCAAGGGTGATTTAAACAAACTCTGGAAGCCATCTCTCGAGTCTATGTCCGGATCATCTAGAAGAGTGCAGAGGGACTGCTTTGAAGATTACATCAAGAATTTCGAGATTCTTGATGCTACAGTGGAAAAAAATTCCCATGTCCCTTTCACCGAGGAGGAAGTGGAGCAGATAAGGCAGACATTGCTAGATGAGCAAGAAAGCCAAGAAAGGGAAAGGAAAACAAAATCAGACAGGGACTTAAAAGGCAAACCTGCAGCTTTACCAGAAAGCCCTAAACCCAGCCCGCAACCATCACCACCGCCTAGCAGCCCTCCACCAGAAGATAAAGAGGCTGAGGACAAACAAGAAGAAAACCAAGCTGAGGAGCAAGAGCAAAGGCAACAACCTGAGCCAAAGGAAGAGGCCAATCCTGAGTCTGAAAAAAAAGGACTAGATGAGGCCTATTATGCATTTTTGGACCTGCTAGTTGCAAGCTAT
The DNA here is from genome assembly GCF_014529385.1 of Adiantum capillus-veneris. Taxonomy (NCBI): domain Eukaryota; kingdom Viridiplantae; phylum Streptophyta; class Polypodiopsida; order Polypodiales; family Pteridaceae; genus Adiantum; species Adiantum capillus-veneris. The sequence continues at coordinate 11,327,895 of NC_140944.1, forward strand.
ACAAGGGAAGAATCCGCCACAGTCGCATTCGACTTGGCGAGGATAGGGCATAAGGAACAGATGCCAGGCATCCGGCTAGTGGAGCTAAAAGAGATTGCTACCGACACGGTAGACCTGCACCCGCCCTCTAATGACTGGGACGTGGTGATGACCATGCTAGCTGGAATACGAGCACAATCTATGGCATTAGACGAAGAAATGATAACTCTAAAGGCCACCGAAGAAAAGACCAAGATGGAAAGGGATTCTCTCCAGGTACAAAGCCAAGGGCTAAAAGAGAGAGAAGCTGACCTCCAGGCCAGCTTGGCAATGGCTCTACAAAACTGCCAAGCAAAGGAAGAAGCAAATGAGGCAGCAGCAAAAAGAATACAAGCAGCTGAAGAAGAGTGTCTGTAGCTCAGCAAGTCATTGCAAGATGCTGAAAAAGAATGGGATAATCTGACACTCCAGCTGGCAGAAGAAACAAAAGAAGTAGAGGCCATGAGGAATGCCAAGGAAAAGGCAGAGATAGAACAAGAAGCAAGCCTGGATGAAGTCCTTGAGCTCAAGGACCAATTAAAAGTCAAAGATCAAACCATCCAGAGGGTGCGGGCGTCACCTGCTAGAGTTAGAGCTATGAGCTCGACTCAAATCATTTCCGAGAGTCAAATATATGAAGAGAAAATGCAGGAACTTCAGAAGGAGCTGACTCTCGAGAAGAAGCAGAGGTTGATGACGGCTGAAGGTTCTATCGTAATGCAAACAAGAATGGAGGACAGCCAAAAAGCCCTACAAGAAGAAATGGAGAGCATAAAGATAAAGCTCGAGGAGGCAGAAAGAGTAAACGTTGAACTTAATGACCTCCTCGTGACTATGGGCGGAGAAGCCGAAGCGGAAAAGCAGACACTCCTCAAGAAAATTGAGGAGTTGAAAGGCAGGCAACAAGCAGAAGCAGAAAGCTCAGGGCCAGCTGCCAATGAGGGCATCGACCTCGACAATGTGGCAGATCCTATGGACACACCCATGCCAGAAGAAAGCATAGCAGGATCCTCTCAAGAGCCACATGATCTAACACAAGAAGAGGAGGAAAAATTGCGTAAGGCAATAGAGGCAGAGCTCAGAGAAAGCACAAAGGAAGCCTTGGAATGGGAGCGGAAGGTCTTCAAATCTATGACCATTCAGAAGATCGACGCGAGCAATCTCAGGCGCGAGTGGCTTCAACCCTCTCTCCCGTATCCATTGCTGAAATATGAGGCAGCAACAATAAACAAGCGAATAAGAGAAGAGCCAGCGGAACCTCTCTACAATGCAGACACCTCGAGGCCAGAAGGAGTAAAGCTCATACTGGATTCTCAGCCAAAGTGGAGGAAGGCTTGGCTTACCAAGTACCCACAATACCTAATACACTTGGTAGAGACACCTAAACACATTAGAGACAACCTCAGCTTCTGTCCTCTACCAAGGGTTAGGACGTGGAAGGCACAAGAAATCTTGCAAAGAAGCCAACCCACTTGGCTGAACTACCCAAAGCTGCCGGGCGTAAAGGCAGGTGAGAGAATAAGTGTACAATACATGGTGAAAACCCTAACGGGCGCCATAAAGTTGTTCACTGGCTCACCTTACCTTACATGCATTATGATGAGAAAAATCTGCAGAACCATCCTAGCAGTGTTCGAGACCTTCAAGCCAGGCCAGGTGACCGACATCATATTCTTCTTCCAGGATACATACAGATGTGCTTATGATCTGCCAGGTCAGCCTTCCAAGGAGGTGATACATGCGTTGTATCAAAGAATTATGTTTCTACCATCCTATCACCTCCAAGATTTTGAAGAAGCATTCTACACGGGGTTCTTCACCATGCATACAGATATCTTTGGCCCAACAATGCTGAATCTACATGCAAGGTACGAATCGCTGCTAAAGATGCGGGAGACCATAAGATGAAGCACCGGATCAAGGCCATGTCGGGGACAACATGAACGAGGAGGGGGGGATGTTAGAAGGTGGACACACCCCACGGCATCTAACTACTCGGCGGACTATTATTTTTGTAATTATTCATTCATTGAGGAAAACCCGATTTTTCACCTTGTAAATATTGGGACTTACAGAAGTTTCCAGATTGTATCCCAGTTTTGATAGTTAGATTGAGTAGATGGTTGATTTTGGAACTTTAGGGTTTAAGAAGTTGTAAGGTATATATACCACTTTTTGACCTTAATGAAAAACCTTTTGTCATTTTTAAAAAAGAAGTTTGAGGTTTGTGAGTGAGCGTACTGTGTACGAGAGAGAGAGAGAGAGTGTGAGCTTCGTCTTGATGCTACGTGTGCTACGGTGGTCGGAATCGAGTGTGGAGAAGTGCAGCGTGTTGCCCCGGACTAGAGCTACGCGCTGATACCAACATTGCACGCATACGGTCCGGCTTTGGGAGCTCCTTCTACGAGCTTCATTGGTTGTTTGGGTGAGCATACGTTATCTGATTTTGCATTGCAGCATATCCACGCGTTCACATTGAGTAGAACTACACATTAGGCACTTCAGATTTTGGAACCGAAGTCCTGCAGATTTCGGCCAGATATCCTACGTGTTTCTGCACCGGGTATTTTGGGTCGTGATTTTGGATCATAGACCTTAGGGAGAGCGGCCTACAGGTATTAGTAGGGTCTCCTTCAAGTTCTATGGTGTTTCGAAAGTGTTTGATGGGTGTTCGGCTCTAACAAGCGTTGTAGGAAGTTTCCTCTTTTGCACTCTTGAAGGCTGTGACTTAGACAATTGGTAGAGACCTCTGTAGGAATTAGTTAGGAGTCGGTCGAGTGTAGGTTGACACCTTCTGCTTGCTTCCACGCGCCTGCGGGTCGAGCTTCGTCCTTAGCTGACATTACTTGTTAGGTGAGTTCTCGCTGTGCTAAGGTCCGTTGCGGCGTACCCGTCCAACAACGAACAAATCAACTATATGCCAAAGCATCCAAATGTGATTTTCTCAAGGAGGAAATTCACTACCTTGGGCATGTTATCTCCGCTATTGGGTTGCACATGGACCAATCCAAAGTGGATACCATTCGGAGGTGGTCTTTTCCTAAAAATCTGGAAGAGTTATAGATTTTCTTGGGATTTGTAAGTTTTTATCAAAGGTTCGTTAAAAATTATGCTCATATTGTTGTTCCCATGACGGACCAACTGAAAGGCAAAGGAAAGACCTTCCAGTGCAGAGCCACTGAGCAGCATAATTTTGATACACTCAAGAAAGCATTAGCTACAACTCCTATTCTAGCTATTGTAGATCCTTTGAAACCATTCATTTTGGAAATGGATGCCAGTAACCGTGCTATTGGAGCAGTCCTTCTACAAGAGGGGAGGCCAATTGCATTTGAAAGCAAGAAGCTTGATTCAACACAGCAGAATTATTCTGCCTATGAACGTGAACTCTACAAATAGTGTCTGCTTTGAAGACATGGCGACACTATTTGTATGGAGCTCAGTTTGAGATTGTGTTTGACCATGAAAGCATTAAATGGTTTAAACAACAAACCAACTTGAAGGTTCAAAAAGCCAAGTGGGTGGATGCATGAATAGGTGGACCAAAAACCTTGTCCCGGACAGAGGTTTTATAACCGGTACATAAAACCATCTATATTAGTTCAATTCGATATATTCTTTTGAACAAATTTTTAATTAAATATAGAATTTCCACAACTTTTTGTTAAATATAGAAGACAGCTCTGTACCTCTTAACTATGCACGTCAGCCAACTCTTTACACCATTACTATTTCCACACCTCTCTTTCAAATATAGAAGACGGCTTTGTAGCTCTTAACTATGCATGTCAGCCAGCTCTTTGTCTTCTCGCTCTCTCGTTTTCCTGTCTCTCTCTAACTCTCTGTGTAGGAGCACAGATTGTTGTTTTACTTTGTAGGCCTATCACACATCTATTGCTGTCATATACTGCTCTTGCTCTCTGTAGGCCTATCACCTCACTCTATCTCTCCCTCTCTAGCATGGAGCAAGAATCTCACATTGTATGTGACTGCTCTCAGCCTCACTGTGAACTGTGTGCTAGGTATGCTGTTGATGCGGTCAAGGAATATCATGCTAGGGGAAAGAGGGAGTAGTGTGCTAAGAACAAGCTTGAGCAGGTAGCACGTGAGGAAGATAATGATCAAAATGGTGCTGATGATGCAAAGCGTCAAAGACTTTGCAATGACCTTGTTATGCTCTTCAATCGGTGTACAAAGGCCCTCAATGTTGCATCACGCTCAGATATTTTGTGCAAGTTTGTCAATCATCCTTCTCTTGGAGACCTTGAAATGCCCAGGGCACAAACAACCTTCGTTGAAGCCATACGCAACACAATAGATGCAATCAAATTACCCAAGAGCAGACAGGAGCTCTTTCTTAAAAGGTTCATCACCACAATGCTTATGAATGTTGAGTGTACATCTACCTCAAAAGTGAATGTTTTAGCTGTATCTAAATTGCTAAATTTGCACAAGAGGAACTTCATAGCTGCAAAGAATCGGTTGAGGGTAGCAGGTGATGGCAATTTTCCAATCTCTTTGTGTGCTTGACAGCCCATGGATCGTGGTTTCATAACACCTGATGAGAAAGAGTTGATCTTCTCTTTTTGGATGTCTAACACTCGTGTTTCACCCAATAAGAAGCATGTGTGCAGAAAGCGTATTGGAAGAAATTCATATGTCAAACATCCTTTGCATCTTCTTGAACAATCTCAGGTAATAACTTGCTTCACTATATCCATTTTTGTTTTCTAATTTGCCTTCATGACCTATATTCACTACAATTGGGTTGATAAGAGTAGATATGAAATCGGATATGAAGGAAGTTATAAATGGAAATAAGGGGAATTTGTATTTGGTCCTAGATTAAGAGTAGATAAATATTGTATGTGAAGGAGAATATAAATGGAAACATAGTTTTTATCATACGCATATGTTTGCTGAAACATACGTTTGCAGACGCATACTTTCACACGCGTATGATATGTATAAACAAACGGGACTAAAATTAAAAACCTCAAATTTCCTAGCAATTGTACTCTGCGAGTCTGCTCCTGCCTGCATAGCGTTCATAGTATGCCCTTCCTTGCTTCGCAGCTTTGAAATGAAAAGACCGGCTATATAACGAGTAAATTAATTTCAACTGGTTAACACATTTTCACAGTAGTTTACAGCTCGGTCAAGTGTATATGTGGTATGTAGTAGACATACTACTTAACATAACTAGTTATATAAAAACTAATGGCGGTTTGATATTACAATACCGGTTTACATAACCATTAAATAGATTTAAAACCGTTTATAGATTTTATGCCAGTAAACATCTTGGTGGAGTGTTCACATGAATTGTTTGTCATAACAGTTAGGTAAAAAATTGGTTTACATAACCAGTGAAAAACTTTTAACACTTATTTCTCACTGGTATACATCGTGGTTAAGTGTTCACATGTACTGGTCGAGTGTTCACATGTACTGTTTGTCATGTCAGATAGGTCAAAAACATATCAGTTTGAAAGGAAAATACTGGTTTACATATCCAATAAAAAAAATTTAACACTTATTTCTCACTGGTCTACATCGTGGTTAAGTGCTCACATGTACTGGTTAGGTAAATAACATACCGATTTTAAATGAAAAGACTGGTTTACATCAGCAGTAAGAACATTTGAACTGGTTGACACTTATATATCACTGGTACGTACCAAGGACATGTGTTCATTTTTTTAACACTTATTTCTCACTGGTATACATTGTGGTTAAGTGCTCACATGTACTGGTGAGGTAAATAACATGCCGGTTTTAAATGAAAAGACTGGTTTACATCAGCACTAAGAACATTTGAACTGATTGACACTTATATACCACTGGTACGTACCAAGGACATGTGTTCATTTTTTTAACACTTATTTCTCACTGGTATACATCGGGGTTAATTGCTCACATGTACTGGTTAGGTAAATAACATACCGGTTTTAAATGAAAATACTAGTTTACATCAGCAGTAAGAACATTTGAACTAATTGACACTTATATACCACTGGTACGTACCAAGGACATGTGTTCATATGTACTGGTTTGCCTAACCAATTAAGTGAAAAAACATATTGGTTTATAGTAATGTAACAATTTTCTTCAATGTTTTTTAACCATATATGTTTTTCATTGTAGTGAAGCGGTCCGGGGCGAGCAACAAGAAGAGCAACCTCTAGACATCCTTCAAGGCTCCCGTGCTGCTCAATGGGGCTGGGGCACAACACAACACAAACCAAAACAACAAACCCACAGCCGAATCCCAACTACACAAGGGGCACCACCTAGTTTAAGAGCGAACTAGGACGCAACAGAGGAGAATCGTTAGAGCAACCCACAAACAAGCAAGGAATTTACACTAACCCTAACACCAATGGAACACTCTCACACACTAAAACACGAGAGAGAGAGAGACAGAGAGAGAGAGAGAGAGAGAGAGAGAGAGAGAGAGAGAGAGAGAGAGAGAGAGAGAGAGAGAGAGAGAGAGAGAGAGAGAGAGAGATGGTGCTCGGACTTCTTTGAAGTGTATCGTTAATGATCAAGCAAACATAAATATATATATGTAAGAAAGAGAGAGAAGGGGAAAGGGGTGCTTGTTGCGCTAATGCCTTCTTACAAATCTGTCATGACCAATCAAAGTGAGATTAGTATTTGTTCAACATAGCCTGAGTAAATTACACCACAACACATCACAAGAAAAAAACCACCCCAATCACTATCTTAAGGCCAGGGGAGTCCTCTCCACCCTGTCGCCCTCTTACAGCATGTGGGATTTATGGCTAAATTGATAACAATACCCGGAGACAAGCTATCAAGAACTTAAATAAAACACCAAGACACTTACCCATCATTATTTTCGATGACTTCACGTTGGAAGGGAGACAAGGTATCCATGCTTAGTCCAAATTCACCCTCCTTGATTCAGCAAATGTTGGGCTTACACTAATAGGAGAAATGATAGATTTCCTACTCTCAATTGAATGATCACTCTCTCTTACAATGGCATAGAGTTCCCTTGCTAATCACCCCTAATACAACACATACATATGCCTAATGCCAATGAGATTCCACTCAAGAGCTCCTTCTCAAGAGGTTGAGCTTGGCTTCTCAAGCTATAGCATAGTGCTCTTTCTTCTCCCCCCTTTTTTGTGCTAGCTACACCCTCCTTTTATAGCAATTTTGAAGGCTAGGGTTACTCCTCTAACCATGGTTGGGTTAGATTTTCAACAATTTATCTAATTTCTTTTGCTTGGAATTATCAAGAAGTTGGTGGGGAAAGAGAGAGGAGAGAAATGGAGGTGATAGGACTTTTCATAGTGGGTTAGTGTTAGTAGAGTTAGTATTAATTTACAAATGGAATTGGATATTTACAATGGGAGTATCCATGTAGGATACAAATAAGGAAGAAAAACTCTTAAGAGGTAAGAAAAGGTGGATTTCTTACAAGGTTGATGCTCCAAGTGTCTTGAGTAGGGCCAATTTTGATGCTTGTTGACGGTCCACTAGCTTTGACGGTACATTTTTTCTCCACTCTTGACCTTCCTTGAGAGACAAGGTAATTGAAGCTGAGTAATCAACCACCATGATGCTGTCTTTTAAGAGAAGAGGCTGAATTTTGTGGTTTTTTTGATAGATATGGGTAATTTGGAGGAGGAAAAATGAGACTCGGTGGTCAATTTTGGAATGGAATTGTGTGTGGGAGGTATGAGTTCACCATGGTTTCTCTTATTCTTCAAGGTTGAGGAGAAGGTGAGTAGGGTGCAGAGAGGAGTGGTGAGAGAGGTGGGGATGATGAGTGGAGAAGTGTGTGTGAAAGAGGAAAATGATAAAGTGGAAGAGAGAGTGTGGCTGCATAGCATGGGAAAACTGGGGTCCACTAATAAAATCATAGCTCACAGCTCGTAGCTCAAAAAAATATGAAAAAATTTGAGGCAAAAGTTCAGCCCACGAGCTACAACTTTTGTTTGTATCACCTTTTCAAATTCAGAGAGCAAGTGAACTTTAAAAATTCAGCAAAATCGACCGTTTTTTTCCACTGCACAAGGTCCTTGTGGGGTCCTTCTTTGGATGATTCTTTTGAATACCTCCAAGAGTGAGCCCTCCATAGTGCATGTATGCATGCCACCTACCCTTGACCTTATTTGGTAGGTCTATAATTGAAGATATTGTTGAGATCATGATATAAGTGAATAGTACAACTAAGAAAATCAAATATTGAGGGGTCTAAAAAATATGTACATGTCAAATATAAATAATATAAGTGGAAAAAATATAAAGGGGTCAAAAGAAATCTCTCTCATTATGAGGCTACCATAAAAAGATAAATATTTTTGGTGTTCTAATTTTTTAGAAAAAAAACAAAATAGATGTAGGAAGGGAAAAATCACAATAGTGAAAAAATATACACATAAATAAAACTAGTTTTTTTGGATTTTTGTTGGGGTGGAGTTACATCAAATATAAGAGAAGCTTACATGAAAATATTTCTATATGGAATAAAGAGTATGAAAAATGGTAAGAAAAATTGTGGTAATGGTGAGGCAATGTACAGAGCATAAATAACACACACCTAGGTAAAAATATTTAAATAAATACCAAAATAATTATGAAAAAATCTTTTATTTAGGCCCTATATACAAAGAAATATTTACATACGCATGGGCCATAATATACTTATATTTTTTATATTTTTTATATTTTTTGGCTCAACTAGCCCAATGACTAGCTAATTGAGGGTTTTTTATTTCAGTAAGGAGATATGAGAAAAGTCCCCTAACTCACACTCACCTATATACAGTGAAAGGGTGAGGGTAACCACAGTGTTTGAGTGATTTGATAGGGTGAGATAACTTACTATGGCAATTACAGAGAGCCGAAAAACGGCTATCAGTAGGTGGAGCTCTTTCTCAACTTCAAAGAACGACAATACCCTGAAATTGTAATAAGGCAGCATGCGTTGAGTACATGAAGCCATATTTTGTGCGGAAATTGAGAGACTGATATACTTGCTGCTGCATTTCACATGTTCAAATGTCCTTCCTAAAGGATGCCATACATCACATGCGAAGTTCTATATTCGATCTGCATGGAAAAGCTTGCCAATGTCAATGCAACATATGCAAAGACAATGGTGGATGCAAGGCACCAAAAAACCCTATCAAGAGTGTAACAGCCTTATTGGACTCTATATTGTGTCCAAAATCAGATACGTCCACCTTCCATGCCCTTGCCTGCTTGAGTGGTCAATGTAAAAGGTGTGGCCCGGATAAGTTAGATTTTTGTGCTGCAGAGGCTGCATTTATTGCTAAAAAGATTGTGGTGAAGATTTTTGAGGACCTAGAAGTAGGAACTGCGCGTGACATCCAGAAGAAGAAAAGGAAAGTCTTGTCGCATAAGGAAATATCATGCCAGGATCTCTCAATCATGTTCAAAGACCATCTTAAGAAATACATAATGCATAATTTTGTGAATAGATGGCAAGCAGAACAATATAAGGAATGTATACAAAGCTTTCCAGAAGATGTGGTCGTGTCAGTTGTTGACTTTGCTGAAAATTATAGTTTCAAAGAACAAAATGAGATTTAATCCATGCACTAGTATTCAAATCAAGTCACTATTTTTGTGCACATAACAAATTTCCGAATTGCAGGTAACAACATCACCCTAGATCAGTATTATTTATTTTGTATTAAGCCTTCAATAATTTATGATTTTTATATTATGCAGGTGACATCCACAAGACAATTCACTTCTTCATTTCAGATGACAAGCAACATGACACACATTTTGTTCAACATTGTTTTTTGAAACATGCAGAATGGCTAAAGCAATTTGGTCTAAACATAAGGCGTCATTGGGTATGGTCTGATGAAGCAGCTTCACAATTCAAAGCAAGAAGACCATTCTATTTCCTTGCCAGGTATACCATGTTCTAACAAACATTATCTGAAGGTGGTTTTAATATAGAGACCTATAATATTGGCATTAAAGTTGTAATAAAATGCTTGTCTAACATCAGTAATATTATAATACGTGTTTTTTTTTGTAATTTTATCGTGCCAAGAGTATATTAATCTTCTTATATCCATTGAATAAAATGCAGATACAATGTTTTTACAGGATGGAAAATGTCTTGGAAATTTTTTGGATCCGGCCATGGTAAGGGAGAACACGACGATGCAGGAGCAGTGATAAAAAGGTCTTTAACTCAATACCAATTGCAGCCAAACTGCCCAAAGATAGACTATGCTGCAGATGTTGTGGCATTATTGAGATGGACCTTGTCAGATGGTGCTACAGCCACCTATGCATCCCATGCCCGTTATGTAAGCAGGATTTTTTGGGTGATTGAATTGGGGGATGTCAAAAGGGGAAAAAATTGGGATGTGAAGGCTGTAAAAAATACCCGCTAAATGCACTCTATTTCTGCATATTCAGAGCATGATATACTGCTTTGAGAACACGTTCACTGTCTTGTTTCTGTAGTGCATGTAAACAAGAAAAGTGGAGGAGATGTGTGAGCAAGTCACACATTCCTTTCTGGACATACCTTATTTTGGAGCCTACAGAAGAAGGGGAAGACGATGACGACGAAATAAATGAGGATGCAGTGTATGAAGGACACTATGACACCCTCAGTCAATCTCTTATTGTTGGTGATAATTTTGTTGTTCCCGCACCAAATGACAATGAAGAAGTGGATTTCTACATAGTGAAATGCATTGCAGCTATTGAGGAGTTTCATTCAGACGCTGAAGATAACTAGGGCAATATCATTGGGTGAGGATCCTATGCTATCAAAGGGTTTTACTATTGTATGATAAATGAGCAGACTTACGAGCTTTTGGACAAAAAGCTAGAGGTGTTCATATATTCACATCTTGTTTGGGCAATCAAAATCCCCATGATACCCCATCCGAGCAACTCAAAACTATATACAATATCACTTGATGTTAGTGAGTCTATCTACAATAGTATGCCTTTTGAGCTGTAACCATCTTAAGAAATACATAATGCATAATTTTGTGTATATCTGTCGTTAACTGTAAACTGAACTGTGTTTGAAACAAGTCTCTTCTCAGTATCATACCGGTATCATACAAGTCCCTCTCCCTCTCTCTCTCTCTCTCTCTCTCTCTCTCTCTCTCTCTCTCTCTCTCTCTCTCTCTCTCTCTCTCTCTCTCTCTCTCTCACTCACTTCTTAGTCACTTCTCAGTATCATACCGATATCATACCAGTCACTTCTCAATATCATACAAGTATCATACCGGTATCATACCAGCCACTTCTCAGTATCAGACTCTCTCTCTCTCTCTCTCTCTCTCTCTCTCTCTCTCTATCACTTCTCAGTATCATACCGGTCACTTCTCAGTATCATACCAGTCACTTCTCAATATCATACAGGTATCATACCGGTATCATACCAATCACTTCTCAGTATCAGCCTCTCTCTGTCTCTTTCTCTCTCTCTCTCTGTGTGTGTGTGTGTGTGTGTGTGTGTGTGTGTGTGTGTGTCACTTCTCAGTCACTTCTCAGTATCATACCAGTATCATACCAGTCACTTCTCAATATCATACAAGTATCATACCGATATCATACCAGTCACTTCTCAGTATCAGACTCTCTCTCTCTCTCTCTCTCTCTCTCTCTCTCTCTCTCTCTCTCTCTCTCTCTCTCTCTCTCTCTCTCTTTGTCCCTCTCCCTCTCTCCTTTTATTTGCAAGATACTTCAAATATAGAATACAATGTATTTCCGTGCAACTTGCTTGTCAATGTATTATACATGAATTCTGTTACATTGATTGACAAGAAGGCTGAGTAATTATCCATTTACATCCATCGACAAAAAAATACATCGACAAAAGTCACCCACTTCACAGACTTTATGAAGCTTTTTTTTTATTAAAAAATCTGTTCCTTTCTTCTAGAAAAAGCCAATCCGCCATTTCCAATAAAAACGACGCACATAGGTGTCGTCAGACCCCAATGGATTAAACATTAGCTTATATTCAGAATCATCAAAGATAAGTGTGTCAGGTGGTAGGTCAGGAAAATTTTCAAGATTCTTGTGGAACACCGGTTTATCTGTCGCGCCCAATTTAAAAGGGGCCCTTGTGCACTACGCCTAACTTACCACTCTATTGAATCTTTTGTGGTGGTCTGGAAACACTGTCGCTAGCGTGCATTTGAGCTTCTCAAACTCGTAGCAGCTCCATATCCACACTTCGAACCATCTGAAACAAAAATTCAGAAACACTTCTGCATCGGGCCTTACCCAAAACTGTGTATCCCCTTCAAACAACATACCGCATTTCTGGCCAGTAGGGCAATTCTTCACCATATTTTTCATCAAATTTCTTGAGCAGTAATCCATTAAGGTCCAAAATGCGAACCCTATGCTGGACGCTCAACGGAGGTGGTGGCCTTGGCCATATCAGTGGGATTCTTTTAATTAGTCTATACCATAGAGGAAACACGAGCACTGCAGGAGACAACATGCAATTCCATAATGCACAAATGTCAGCCCTGCCATTCTGCTTGTCAGCCCTAAACCTATCTACAAGGTTCCATTCTTCAATTGAAATCATATCTGCAGATGCAAAATTACACAAGACTCAAATTTAAATATGCAATTAGGACATATCTACAGATTGAAATCATACAATAAAAATACACAATGTTCAAAAATTAGGCACAAGATGAAAGAGACGTCGAATGGGAAAGAAATTTATTTTAATTTCGGAAGTGGTTACATAAAAAGAAACATAGGGGGGGGCAAACTATTATCTTTTGCAGGCTCTGGGTTTAGGGTCAGAACTTGTGCCGGTATTCTTCATCTCCTTAGTGTCTTCTATGTCCATCTCCTCTTCTGGCTACCCCTGGGTCTCTTCCTCTTCCTTGCTTTTTTGCTCCATTTCAGGCTTCTCAGCTGCAGTCTTCTCGATTTTTACTTTTTTTGCCTTTCTTATATGCTGAGCAAGGGTCTCCTCGGGACTTCCCTCCAGCCTGACATCTACATGACCATCAGCTTTAGAAAGCTGCGCAGTAAAAGATCACTTATTAGAGCCTTAATCAATGGAAAAACTTACTCTTGCCACGTTGGCCTCATTTTCTCGGGGTCTTTGATCTTGTCACCCGCACGATGTGTCTAGCAACACATCGTCTTCCTCACTTTGGGTTTTCCCTTCAGCACCAATCGTACTTTGCTCCTTTACCTCAAAGTTTTGTTCTTCTTCTTTTGTTTCATAAACAGGTTTCTCAGCATTACCAGTGACACTTTCATCAAGCAAAACCTCCACAGGTGTCTTGTATGCAGGCGTCACTGCATCGTTCCCTGTGTCTTTATCGGCAGTAGTTCTGAAGCAGCTTGACTCTGAAAAAACATCAGAGAAGACAAAAATCAACCAGCTGATTAAAACAATGGTGTGTTTCTTACCCATTGAAACAATTTTCTCACCTGTTTTTGGGCATGGTTCAACTGGCTTCTTCTTTAGAAGGGATTGGTCTTCTGCAGAAATAACTCTGGGGCAATCCTTAAGCAGGCACTTTCCTTTCTCAGCGAAGTGAGATAGCAGAATGCATGGTATGCATGTGAACAAGGCAATAGAACAACATGGCTTGAGCGATTGTGATCATGAATTTTTACACCACAAGCATTGCACACATCAATGAGAACAACACTATGTCCAGGAGATGAAACTCGTGCAGGCAAGACTATGGTTTCAGGTAGCATTGGTTGACTAATCATGTCTGTCACAAACGTGACACAGAGACCAAAGGTTTCCTCACGCTCCAAGCATTTGGATAATTCTTCTTGTAGGCAAGAGACCTCTGTTATCAAGCAGATATAAAATTGATATGAATGCTTGAAGATCGGTATAATGATGTTATCATACTGGTATGATTACATCCTGCCGGTATGATGTTATCCCACCGGTATGATGTTATTATACTGGATAGTATAACATCATACCGGTAGGATAACATTATACCGGAAGCATAACATCAAACCGGTTGGATTTTATCATACCGTTAGGGTGTAATCATACCGGTCGGATGTAACCATACCGGTCGGATGTAACCATACAGGTAGGATATAATCATATCGGTAGGATATAACCATACCGGTAAGATGTAATCATACCGGTATGATAACATCCTACCGGTATTGTCATCTACCCTTACCGAATTGATGTTATTGTCATACTATTATGTGGTACCACATTCTACCCATCCCGGTATGATAGAGCCATAATACCGGTATTGTAAAACTTATAATACCATTTTCACTATTAGAGTTTCAGTACAGTATGGTTATTATAATCATACGGTATGGTACTTTACAGGTATTATACTACAATCAGATGGAGTTAAAAGCATATATGTGCCTACTGTAGGGCGGCTTTTGCTTGGTCAAATTTTTCTTGGAGGCTGTCAAGCAAGCCTGTTGGTACATTGGCATCATCAGGGAAGTGCATTCGGATGGTGTCAAGGGCACCCTCGCAACGGTGCACATCAGCAACAGATTTGACCACAGAATCCTTAGCCTTCTGACACTCGGCTGATACATTGTCATGAGATTTTCTAACCTCAACAAGAAGTTCTTGCAAGGAAGTGGATACTTCAACACTAAACGCAGACTGAGTAGTCGCAAAAAGCCCACTTCTGGCTGGTGTACTTCCGGATGGGGTATTTACTAACAAGATGGCAGAACCACTTGGGGTTCCTATGGATACTTGGGAAGTCTCTAACTTCCATTGTTCTCTTTTCCTATCTAAGTGACCTTCATTGGTCACATTCTTCACCACCTCAGATGCAAACTCAACCCACTTTACCGGACCTATGTATAAGAAATAAACATATCCGCGTGCAAACTTGACTCCCAGCAGATAGTTTGGTGGTTTGGATTGATACACCTGCTTGTAGAGCTGGTAGAGTGCCTTGTAGTGATCCGACCTTGCTGTTTTTATCGACACTTTTTTCTCCTTCACTGGAAGACACATGAAAACTTTCATCCAGTCGGATATGGGCACATCTGCATCTGTCAACTTCCTAACATATTTCCCCTCAAGACTTAACCCATATTCCCTGTGAAAATCCTCCTTTGTCGTGCAAAATGCCTTTAATGGCACCTCCACATCCTTGGGGGTGAACCAAGCGGCTGATTTTGGGAGGAGGCTGTAACAAAAATAATAAATCCATATTCATTACTCAATATATCCACACCTCAATACTCTACTAACACATACAGGTGTGTTGTACACAACACACACAGAGACAGAGAGAGGTGACATACCTTCGTGGGAGAATGTCGGGTCTTTGTGGGGGAGACCTGTCGGGCTGCATTCCTTGGGCTCTTTCTTAGGTTTCTATCCATAGCGAAGGATAAGAAGCGTGCACAGGGGGCTATAGAGTGAGCTGAGAAAGGAGCAGAAGGAGAAAGGCACAGAGATATGGAGAGGTACAGTCATGAAAACATTCGACTGAACATTCGTCTGACGTGGGCTCCACACGTGTTTTTGAATCCTCCACACGATTATTAAGATTTTGTATCCTCCACACAATTATTTAATTCAAACAATTCTTTCCCATAACACCAGTTTCATACCCCTAAATTTTAAGCCTCCAAAAGCAACTTTCAACCGGTTAAAACCGGACCACCTATTCATGCATCCACCCAAGTGGGATGAGACACACACTCTCGTGTCCATCCAATATTTCATGTAAGCCATTTACGTAAGCGATTACATGGGGACGACAATGTCATTAACCAAGAGATTCTGGTCGATTTTGTTGAACCTCCTACCCCACCGCATGAACCTGAGTGGATTCTTGACTATCATGATTTACGTACGTGTCATCATGTACGTCGCGAGCTTTAATCAAGTGGAAAGATCGACCTGAAGAAGGCGCCACTTGGGAAAACATTAGTGCTCTTAAGAAGAAGTTTCTCACTTTTGTTTTCGAGGACGAAAAATCTTCCTTAAGGGGAGAGTAATGTCAAAACAAGGGTCTCGTAAGGGCAAGGCCAGGGAGTCATGGACCTAAAGGGCACGGCCCAAACCTAAGGACTAGGGCGGTCATGGACTACGGCCAGGCAGCCGAGCTAGATAGTGTGGACAAGGGATCCGTCTAGGACAAGGGGCTAGGAGCCCGCCTATATAATGGGGGGTTGGGAGGAGGATCCTAGAGTTTAGTTCCCTAATTATTACACTACTACGACCACTTCCAATTTTTAGACTGAGTACGGGGTAGTCTTCATCACAGCTATGATTAAGCGTTTATAGCTCAGATGCCTTATGGTTGATTTGGGTGTTGGGCAGGACACTGCCAACACTATCTACACTAACAGTCAAAGTGCATTGGCAGTTGCAAGGAACCCAGTTTTTCATGCTCGCACAAAGCACATTGAGGTGCATTACCACTATGTCAAGGAGATGCTCTCAACAGGAGAGATCACCTTGGCTTATGTGCCAACACTGGACAACCTTGCAGATCTTTTCACAAAGGCATTGTCTTGTGAGATGTTCAAAGCTTTTCACAAACATTTGAGCTTATTCCCCTTTGTAGATTGATCATGTCCTCAGGGCATGGCACTTCCCTATACTCTATGTG
Organism: Adiantum capillus-veneris; assembly: GCF_014529385.1. Lineage (NCBI taxonomy): Eukaryota > Viridiplantae > Streptophyta > Polypodiopsida > Polypodiales > Pteridaceae > Adiantum > Adiantum capillus-veneris. The sequence continues at coordinate 11,344,535 of NC_140944.1, forward strand.
CTAGCTCTTGTTCACCACATCGCTCAGGGGGGAAATGTTACCATATACATGTGGTAGTGATGTGTGTCGACACACTTAGGACTATTGATGCCTTTTTTTCCCTCACTAGGAGGTTTTTTTACCCCGTGCATTGTGTTTACTCCCATCCCTCTAGGGCTATCTTATCTTTCCATCGCACACTAAGTAATACACTCTTTGTTGTGTGCCTTGATCTTCCTTCGTCTTCTCCAAGCTATGTGTGTTTCCCTATATCCCTAATTCCAAGAGTGATGCACGGTGTGGGGCAACCCACTTGAGGTTTGTCAGAGTTGGAATAAGATTGTACATATGTTTTTTTTTTCTCACAGTATTTGCCAGTGTTTGCAATTTGTGGAAGAATAAAGCAGTTTTTTGGTTGAACATTAATGTTCAACAAGGGGGTTGGGCAATGATGGTGCATCTAAAGTGTGTTGACCATAGGAGACGGCACAAGCAGGTATACATGGTCTAGCAAGTGCATAGAAGAGGTCTGAAGAAAGTGGGAAAGACCTGGGTAGGTAGGTGGCAACTATTGTGTATGGCAGATGAGGTTTCTTGGGCGAAAAAGGCTCTGAAATGTGCTAGATGAGATGACAAGCAAGGATGCTCAAAGGGATGGTTTTTTTCTTGTAAATGTAGTGCTTGAAGTGGTGAGAGAGCTGGTCTAGATGGATCATCAACTAGAGCTATGGATGCCAAGATATGGTCTGTTGTAGTTTGGATCATTTGCTAAGCAAGGGAGTCTATCACTTTTTTCCCATTTTTGGGTGCTCGGTTTGAGGGCTTGACGAAGTCGAAGCGCAATGGAGATGAGTGAGTCTGAGGCCGGCAATGCAAGCTTTGAGGAGGACTTTCTGGTTCAACGATTGGAGCCTCAGACAGTGAATGGAAAAAGGTAGAAGTTTGGGGGGTAAAAAAAGTTATGTAATGGTTTTGGCAAGGGTTACAATGGCTTGAAGGGTTGGGCGCACATGGTGTTGCCACATGGGATCATTTTGTAAACCCACATGCAAAAAGAAGGGTGCGGAGTTCACTCTTTATATCCACGGCCATTGCCCTCTTTGTTGTGGGAGCAAATCACATCACCCATAAAGTGCATGCAACACAACCTAGATCAACATAATGTCAATTGAGGACACAAATGACACGATAGGCACATAGAGGAAATCTCTTTAGCTTGTCAAGCTAAGACCATCCTACACATACAACACTTTGAAAGGCCAACTAAACCACAACCTAGAATCTCACTACTCTCAACTACACCACCTAGCCACATACACACAAGCGGAAGGAAACTCACTAAATCATACCAGAATCATACAAAACTCAAGGAACACCATCCCCTCACTAGGATACCCACCTGTCCCTAAGCCTCTACACTCAAAACCCTAGCTCTAGACCCATTTGCAAAAGAAACGCATATGAAGACATAGCACAATTCTGAAAGTGCCAGAAACTGAAATCTATGAATACCTATGCATAGCTTATATCTCTACGATTCTAACGACTACTTGCAGGCAAAAAACAAACATCATTTGATATATTTACAGCCGCAAATAGCTCGTAGATGTGCGAGCGCGTATGCTCCGTTCCATAAGGAATGCTTGGCATCATCACTTAGCTCTTGTCGAGGCTAGTGCGATGGTGAAGTCGGATCTACAATGTGATGAACAAGTGGGGAGTAGCATCAGGATAAAGCTCACGCTCTCTCTCTTTCTCTCTCACACACAGTTGACGGCAGCTTAAAACTATTGATTATGATAAAAGTTGTGTGTCCTTACAAGAATGACCTAGGTAGCTTATATACTAAGGCTACCTTAGGTTAACCAAAAATAGAGTTTGAAGGGTCAAATGGCTTGGTATTTACAATCTGGAAGTGCCATTGCACCTCGGCTTCTACAACTAGACTAGCTACTTATTACAAATTATGTTTATGACCATAATCCTCAGCATTGCATAACTCTTAGAGAATAACTCTTTGGTGCGAACATTGAGTTATGTCGTGTTGTTGACCTAGCCATCAACACTCCCCCCCTCCACGATCATGTCGTCCCTTACATGACCTGGTTGTCGATGTCGATGTGGTCTTTGTTGTCGTGAAGAAAGTATAGGTTGTAGCCTTTGCACAAGCTCGTCTTGTTCGTCCAATCTGATGTACATAGTCTTCACATGATTCAAGAAAATCATAATTGATGACGAAACATCTGCCAATTTTGTGTCATTCTCATTTTTTAGAAACAGCTTCTACATCTGTAGAATTGAATGATTGGATTTCAGATCTTGTGACCAATGACAATTTTGTAAGGATTCTGTAGAAATTGTATGGCTAAACCTTCAACTTCTTTAGGCCAAGTTGCACTTCAACACAAAGTCTGTTCGGTCAAGCCGAATCTTCATTTGAGGTTCAAAACTGATGTCCAATATTTGATCTTCCTCATCAAGGACAAGATATGTAACCCTGTGAAGGTCGGTTTGGTCCATCATTTGTGTTTGCTCTTCTTTGTTGGTGACTCCTTTGTTCCTACATCAAGGTGATCAAAGCCACATTTTCCACTATTAGCTTTTGTGTGACTTGTAAATCATTATATTGCTTCTACTTGATACATGACTAAATTAAATCCTGACAAACCCCAGTTAATTCTCTAAGTTAGTAACTTGCTTTGACAAGGACTTATCCGACATCAGTCATCATTGATGAGCTATCATTGTCCATTTGTCCCCAAAATTCATATACATGATGTACAAGGTATGTAGATGGCTATCATGGCTTCAGATTTGAAAAAAATTGCATCTTTGGCTAGCTAGGGGTTATACCTTTTTTTTTGTAAATATTAATAAACCCTTAGCTTGTACTCTCTATGCATAGTCTCTTGATAAAGTTTACCTCGATCTGGACTTGCATTTGGCTTTTTTTTGGATGTCAGTCTTGAAGAATGACTGATGGGTATCTTTGGAACCTTCTGAATACCAAACACATGCTAGATCAATGACGATGATCAAAATTGGGCTTGATCCTTGGTTGTGTCTGTAGACATCTATCACGATAGATGAGTGAACTATCATTTTTGCCCCTTTTATTCTTGTCAGTATTGTTATTCCCTTTTGTTTGTTAGGCTTCAATAAGTCACATACAAGATAGAAGATTTACAGTATAAAGATCTACTTCCTGTATATGGCCTTGTGGTCGCATGAAGTGTCTGATGGCAACTTTGCACTTGATGGGTGCTTTCGTTTAGTTGATCACCAACTTTCTTTGTCCTTGTAGGCCATCCCGGAGTTTGACGACCATTCTCAGTCATTTTTTTACCTCATGTTGTTGTTGAAGGCTAATCAGCATTCTTTTCTTACCTCTGACATTCTAGCGTTGTCCATATGTCTTTTGAGACATGCTTCGTGAAGTGTCATCCTTTTTTTGAGCCTTCTTTTCTTTGTACTGCTCGACATCGCTTTAGTTTTTTCTTCATCCTAGATTATTGATTTTTCCTTCCTTTTTTTGTTTTTGTTTTTTGGTGAAAATCTCAAAAATAATAAAATAAAACCAAAAATCAACTCAACTCAAAAAGAAAAATCAAGTTAATAAAATTATAAACACTATGTACATTGTACACATGTCCCTAGGGGCTCATATATGGCTTTTGTCCCCGTACTCCTCTTGTAACTCTACTATGAGGGTATATACTCTGAATTTTCTAAAACATTCATCACAATCAAACGCAAAAATTCAATACAACTCACAAAACATTTCCCTCTAATATTGATGTATTAGGTCGGCATTTAGAATGCCTCCCCCCTCCTATTTGGAGTCCTCCTTGACGACATGGTATCACCAAGGGTATGTGTTGTGCTTGGGCAATCAAAAATTATGCCTATGCAGGCCTTGTAATGTAGCCCTATTATGCATATACAGTCAATGCACGGAAAAGATTTATGCTGTGCAAGATGTGGGTATAAGAAATTTGCTTATTGGCATTTGCTGACGAGGCTTCCTATTCTAAGCAAGGTGATGTTTCTTGAAGCTTCTGTGTTGTTTGCTTAATGGAAGGTTGTAGATATTTTTTGAAGGCTTACTTATCTGTTTGATACTTCTTTGGAAGCCAATTTAGCCTTGTGGTTGGTTGTCGTATTTGGCATTGTCTTTCAGAGTGGGTTCTCTTCTAACAGTACTTTAACCGTAGGAGGAATTGAAAGAATTCAAGCGACGGCGCAATAACAGGAGTGTTGTTGGTTTCCTTTGGGACCCACTTCTTTGTGATTTCTGGCTGTTTCATTGGTGCTGCTTGTTTGGGAACCCATACTTGTCCCTGCTTTGTTTGTGTTTGAAGAGACTTCTTTGGGATCCACCTTGTGTTTGTGTGAGTCAGCAATGGTCTTTGCTTCAACTCTTGTACTCTTGGTTGAGGATGAGATTTAGAATTTCGGAGTTGATACTTTAACTGTTTTGGAATCCAAATGAACTCCTTTGTGATTGAATCAACTTCTTTGAAACCCAAATCCGCGTTGCAGAAGCTTGTGACTTTGGGACTTGCTTAGCCGTTCTTGCATACTTTGACTGTTTTTCTTTTGGCGTTGGATCTTGTGATTTTTTGTTAGAGATCTTCATCTTCTTAATCCATGCCTGCTTTTGGACAATCTGGCTCTTTGGTATCCAGATTTGTCACAATTTTTAGTTTTGACTCTTTGTTCTTTGTTCTTTGCTTTTGGCCTTTCTTGGTTGTTATTGAAGTTGCTAGTGATTGTGATGATCTGAGGTGTTGGTAGGGGATGTCGTATGAATCATCACTATCACTACTATTCTCAACAAGGTTGCATTCTAGCACTTTCCCTTTGTGGTTTGACTATTTATGGAAAGTTACTGTCTCTTTGCCCTTGGATTGTTCTTTCTGGGATGACTTTGGTATCCACTTGATTAGAGCGTTGGTAGCTCGTTGACATGGTTGTGTTCTTCTTCGTTGAGTCTTTTCTTTCTGTATAAGAGCCACGTATGAGAGTTCTTGTTGCAATTGCGTTTCCACTACGGATTTTGTAATCCACATCTGATGGGTGTTATTCTTGTAGTGATGACATTGGTTCTTGGATTTCTGATTTGGACAATCATAAAACCGCACATTAGTTAAATTTTTGTGCTTATCACCTATTGGGTCGTTCAGATTTTCATTGTTGGTATCTTCTTGAAGCTCCAAGTGTTCTACAGAGTCGTAGAACTTTTCTTCTTCTTCATCTTTGTTTTCCTGGATTACACTCACTGCAAAGTAAGGAACGACCTCAAAGCGATCTTCATCACAAAACTTTGTTGTTGGACTTTCTTGAATAGCGTACACATCTAGAGTAGCCAAGATGTGTTCCCATACATGTGGCTTTAATTCTTCCTCAGGAAAGGGTTCTAGGATATAATCTATATCCTCAAATGCCCTTTCTAGGATGCCTTCCTCTTGCTTTAAGCTTCCGCATTGTGAAGCTCCACATATCCACAGTTCTTTTGGCTTACCCAACCATGCTGGAAGCGGAATCAAACTCTTCAACAGGTGTTCTCGTCACATCTTTGTAGCTATGGTCTTTCAAGTTTATCTTTGTGGTGGTTTCCATATGTCTCAGGTAGATATGGTCATATCCCCAGTCTTGGACCATTTTCAGTTGTCTCATGAATTGTCTTGCTAGAATAATATCATAATTGTTCTTCTTGCCAAATTCAACAATAGCAAAGGTTTGCTCATATTTAATGCCACAAGAAGTAACAACTGCTTTTTCTAGTAGTCATGTGGGCCTTTCCATGTGTTCGTTTGCAAGTTGCAATTTCATCCTTGTAGCCTCACTGCTGGTTTTCCCCATTTTTTCCAGATCTCTTTTGTTGCGATGGAAACACCGGCTCCACTGTCAAGAATTGCCATGGTTTTTACACCTTGGAATTCCACAGGAAGGGTGGTGTTCCCATTTTCTCCCTCATAATACTCGCCTACCTTGTTTAGTGGCACTGGCCTAGTATTTGGCTGGGGAATTTCAAGCTCTTTTATCCCTTCCTCAATTTGAGTCATTGGTTTTTTAACGCCAAATTTCTCTAGGAATTTTCCCACAATAGCCCACATGTTTGGTCGTATTCTGAGCAACTCGACTAAAGTTATCGTACAGGTGACTGGTGTCAACAAAATGTCTATCAACCCTTTTGAATCTATGACCTTGTTGGGAGACAATCTTTGTGATGGGACTGCAACAACTTCTGACTTGGCCTCATATTCTCATGTATAAGATGGTAGTGTTCTTAGTGAACGGGGTTGACTGTCCATAGACTGTACAGATCCTTTGTCTCCCCAATACGATTCCATGTCTAGATTCATTTGCGATTGAGCCTCAAATTCCTCTATTGGCAGAAGAGACACTCCTCTTCCATCACCCGATTGGTTTACTCGTCTGCTTAGATCACTTGCTTCATTGGCCTCTGTGACTTGTTTCCATAATTCGTCAAGACCATCTATTTCTTTACATCTGTCAGGTATAGTTATGTGAAATTCCTGGGAAGAGTTATCGGTGGTATTCAACACTATCCTTGGCTCTCTAATGTTGGGTCCTTGAGCTTTTGTCCATGCTCGTGATTGGAATCTGGTTCTTTGTGTTCCTAGCTTGGTGGGATTACTAGTGTAGGTGGGACAGGGATCACACCCTCAGGTTTTTCAACTGGTGGTTCTAGCAAAGCTTTGGCTTTTTGAATCATTTTCTTGCACATTTCAAGCCTTTCCTTTTCTAGTTCCACATATGGATATGTCATCCACCTCTGTTCTTGGGTTTGGTTGTTTTTGAGCTACGTTTCATAGTCTTTTAGGAGGTTGTCTAAATTCTCCTTAACCTTCTCTACCAAAATTGATCCTCTTGAACTAGAACTTTTTGGCTCACTTTTCGTTGATGTTTCTGTTGGAGGTTGAGATGCCTCCGCAAGAGAAGGTGGAACCCTCTCCTCATGTTGTCTTATTTTCTCTTTAGCTTGGGTAAGCTTCTTAGCTAGGGATTTTTGTTCTTGTTCCCTACGTGCTCTTATCCTAGTGTTTCTAGCTTTCCAGCTGTTCCTTTTGCTCTTGGTTTTTTGACTAAGTGAGTCGGTCTTTGGCTCACCCGTCTTTGGACTCACGTCAGTTTCCATTTTCTCTATCTTTGGGTTCTCAACAGCTTCCTTTTGAGCTTGCACTCTCGTAACTACTTGAACTGGTACGACGTTTTCATTTTCTGAGATACTGCATAGTTGAACAATTCCTGAGACATTGGTTGTGATCTTGATGACTCGGTTTGGATTTTTGGACAATTGGGGATCAAGTGAATGACCCCATAATCAAAACAATAAGCATTCACTTGGGTGATCTCCATCTAAGGACATTGTTTGACCAAGTGGTTGTCATGGCTTTTGTGACAATTTGCCTCTGGATGAGGAGCTTCTTCTTGCAATTCCTTGTGGCTGTAAACAGGATTTGACCTTGCTAATCCTCTATTAGCAATGAACTGCAATGTCCTTTCATCCATCTCGTATCTTCTTTCTTCAGGTTGAAACACAAGAGGTGGAGGTTGTACCGGCCTCGCCATTCGATGTGTTTCTCTCATCTTCTGTCGCTTCGAAGGGCAGTACCCACTTTGGTATTTCGAGCTGGTACTAGCGCTTGTTTATGAGATGCTTCCATCATCTGCATGTATCTCATGTCTACAGGCATTCTAGCACCTGGCAGTGGACGTTGTTGTCCTAAGACATACTGTGGTCTTACAACTTCTATTGGTCCCGGTGCATTCTCCATATCGTATCTAAGTGGAGGAGGTGCTAATGGAACATGTTGTACATATCTTTCCCTAGCATATTCCATGCCATAGTAACACTCTTCTCTCGTATGGTTTGTCCATTTTTTCTCAATTTTGCACCATATAGGTTCTTGATGGTCAGATTTAACTAGAGGACCAAGTCTCTGAGCTAATCCTTCTATAAGCTTCATTTGCTCACTAGATACCTCTGGCTTTACTGTGGGTTGGTTTCTTAGTGAATCACTCCTCTGAGAAGACGTGTCACTCTCACTCTTAGTATCATATCTTCTCAAAAATCTTCTCTTATTTGGGTAGGAGTAAGTTATAGGGGGTGGTAATGGTACATATGGTCCTGTTGTGGCCTTCCACCTCTATAAATGTCATGCTCTATGGTTGCATCTGGGTACAACCATGGTCCATTAGGCAAATTCACTTGAGGAGGCATGTGTGCCATCTCTGTGATCATTTCATCTCTCGTTATCACTCTAGAAGGGAATCCAGGTGGCTCCCTTTTTGGAATTCTCATGTTTTATGGAGGTATCTGTGGTCCTTCATTGACCAAATGTCCACCTCTTTCTAGTGCATTGTGTGGGTTTGTGTCAAAATGTGGATAGATTGTCATTTTAGCACTTCTAGCTTGGCTTGCCATACCACTGGTCATATTACAAAATCATTGGTAGATTGGCTTTCCATCTTGATGAACTTCGCTTTCTTAATATCAGGCCCACTCAATCTCTCAAGCTACTCCTTAACAAGCACCTTTGGTCCTTTGCTAGGTCTCTCAAAAATCAAGAATTTGTGACTCTTTTGGTCTTTGGAAACTAGTGTTGGGTACTCTAAAAGTTTGGATTTAGGAAACTTGGAAACATGCAGCTCTAAAATGCAGGTCTAGGTGTGTTCTATTGCCCGCAAGCTTTTCTCCTAGCTATACGTGACTCAATTTGGAGTTGTCTATCAAAAGTTAGAGCAGTTTTGGTGAATTGCACTTGGAACAACACTCAAAATAGTTTCAGGATCAAGGATTTTTTCTTGTATCTTGACCAAATGTGACCCAAATATGTTGAAGCTTGGTCACTAGGCCTACTTTACAGTGCTTAACACTTCTAGGAGCTCACTGTGAGTTTTCACCTCAAAATAGGGCTAGAGACATTATACGTGTATAAAGTCTATGTGCTCAGATTTTGACAAAATTTGGTATGTGAGCTCTCCTTGATGTCCTCTACCCCCACTGGTACGCTTACTTTGTGAATTTGACCATTATTTTGACACTTAAGACATTATACGCGTATAAAGTCTTTTGTGTCAAAATGAAGTGACTTTTGTTCCACTAATTCTTTAGCACTCAAGCAAGTTATGATCAATACAAGCCTAAATCTATAATTTTTTGTCTTTTGCTCTTTGCAAGCCCAAATGAGATCCAAATTCTATGAAATTTTGGCTAGGGACTTCTTTTATGCTCTAGGACACTGAGGTATACTCAAATGTCTGATTTGGCCCAGATCTGACCTATGAGACTTTATACGCGTATAAAGTCTACTGGCTCAGATTTCACTTAGATTTCTATCCAAGGTACTCCATGATGCATACAACAAGAATATGTGATCACAACAAATTTTGGATGTCAAAATTGCTCAAAATCACCTCTTTTTCACCTTTTCAGTCTTGTATCTACAAAATTCTCTTTAAGTGCAAAAGTATGTGTCCAAATGAGTTGAAATTTTGCAAGAAAGCTTAACACGTCATTTCCCAACCCCCTATGTGGTCAAAAGTGAAATTTGACTGTCAGATGTGGCCTTAAGACATCGTACGTGTATGATGTCTGTGCGCTCAAAATTGGCCCAAATTTGGTGACTAAGCTTGTCTTGTTGTGCTTAACACCCTGGTAAGCTCATATTTCAATTTTGGTCTCTAAAACTACCCTTTAGACTTGATACACGTATAAAGTCTAACTGGTCAGAATGAAGTGAGTTTCACTCCACATGTTCCTCACTACACTAGCAACTCACAGCAAGTTTCAGAATTGAATTTTGATACTTACTGAGCAAGTTATGGCCAATACAAGCATTCGCTTTCCTAGATGCGTCTTATGGTCTTTGGAAGCCCAAAAGTGATCCAAATTTGTTGAAATTTGACCTATATGCTCCCTAGATGCTGTAGATCACGAGGGTACACTCAGATGTAATTTTTGATTGTCAAGTCTAGCCTCGAGACTTCATACGCATATGAAGTCTTTCGCTCAGATTTTAGTTCTGTTTCTACCAAAGGTGCTCCTTAGTGTGTACATCAAGATCATGTGCTCACAACAATTTTTGGAACTCAAAATTGGACCAAATCATCAGTTTTACAAGGAAATCCTCTGAAAGAGTAAAGTCCCCTTAACTCTGAGTCTATATGTCCAAATGACATGAGATTTGGTGTATGTGCTCAACACAACATGCAGAAGATGTGTATAATGTCAAAACTTCAAAATTGCTACCAGAATCACCCTTGATGAATTTTTGGACAGTTTTCATTCACAAGCATCCCCAAGTGTCCAGCACTGGTTTTCAAGCACTCTTGCCAATTTTCAATCAAGATTGTGCTCAGAATCTCAAGTTTCTAATTTTTCCGTTTTTGACACCCCGTCTTTTGTCTTTTGGGTATTAAGAGTTGTTCAAAACTCTAGTTTCAATATGTACTTAGGATAAAACCCCCCTTCTGAACACTCTGGTGCAGTCAGATTTTGAAATTTGGTCTCACGATGGTGCTAGAGACTTTATACCCGTATAAAGTCTACTGTCTCAAATTTTAGATCTGTTTCTATTCTAAGTTCCCCTTATCATTAGCAACATGTACATGTGCTTATAGCAAAATTTAAAGCTCAAAAGTACTCACAAACACAAGTTTTTTCTTTTTTCAATCACAACCACTCTATCTTTTGGCTTTGGTCCCCAAATCTATGCCAAAACTCCCCACTCAAGGTGTTCTTAGGGTAAAACCCCCCTTTTGAACACACTAGTGTATCCTCGACAACGACACCAATGTTGCGGGAGCGAATCACACCACCCATAAAGTGCATGCAACACAACCTAGATCAACATAATGTCAATCAAGGACACAAATGACATGATAGGCACACAGAGGAAATCTCTTTAGCTTGTCAGGCTGAGACCATCCTACACATACAACAGTCTGGAAGGCCAACTAAACCACAACCTAGAATCTCACTACTCTCAACTACACCACCGAGCCACATACACACAAACGGAAGGAAACTCACTAAATCATACTAGAATCATACGAAACTCAAGGAACACCATCCCCTCACTAGGATACACCTGTCCCTAAGCCTCTATACTCAAAACCCTAGCTCTAGACCCATCTGCAAAAAATGCGTATGAAGACATAGTAGAATTCTGAAAGTGCCCAAAACTAAAATCTATGAGTACCTATGCTTAGCTTATATCTCTACTACGATTCTAACGACTACTTGCAGGCAAAAAACAAACATCATCTGATATACTTACAACCAAAAATAGCTCGTAGATGCGCGAGCACGTATGCTCCATTCCATGAGGAATGCTTGGCGTTGTCGCTTAGCTCTTGCCGAGGCTAGTGCGATGGTGAAGTTGGATCTACAATGTGATGAACAAGTGGGGACTAGCACCAAGATGAAGCTCACGCTCTCTCTCTTTCTCTCTCGCACATAGTCAACGGCACCTTAAAACTATTGATTATGATAAAAGTTGTGTGTCCTTACAAGAATGACCTAGGTACCTTATATACTAGGGCTACCTTAGGTTAACCAAAAATAGAGTTTGAGGGGTCAAATTGATGTTGTGTTTGATAAGTGTTTTGCTTAGTGCATGAAGTTTCCATCTTCATTGCACTTGCTAGTATTGAAGGAACACAAAGAATTGTACTGTAAAATGTCTCTCTTGATGGGAGAAACCATAATACAAAGCCTTTTGGAGGGGGGACCGGCTCCATGTAAATTCGATCCTCAACTGTTTGTCAATAGCTTAATTTCTCTCTCTTTTGAAGTATTGTTCATGCTATCTAACTAGGTGTTCTACTTTTTGTTGCTCTCTCCACCCAAGCACTCTTGTTATTCTCATTAGGAATCTATTCTAATGAAATTCTCACTATGTTCATGCTATTTTCCGCTACACACAAGTTACTAGGCCATTAAATGTTACATTGGTATTAGAGCACAAGGTTTCTCTTTTTTTGCTCAAGAAGGGAGGTCCTCAAGCTAACTATAAATGGTTGGTATTATTAATTGCATGTGAGTAAGTAGAATAGGGATTACTCAGCCTTGTAGTGCACCTACCTTTGTGCAAATAACGGGGCATTACCATCAAGAGCTATGGTCTTAATAGTGGAGTCCTACGGATCTTGCCAATGGCTTACTACGGCTTAACCACTATTGAGCTATTAGAAGCTTGACAGGAGCCAGTGTTGTTTTGGTGTTGAACGACCCTCTCTTCTATTCCTTGCAATTAATGGTATTCGAGCCACGGGTACAGTAGCTTGAGTGCTTTTTCTAAAGGGGTAAAGAGGAGTAGCAACTAGGGCTTGAAGTGCCAAAGTACACCTAAAAGGTTTACACCTAAAAGTTGTAAGAATGGTTGACAATAGTGAAGAGAGTGAAATTAATGTTGATAACTTTGATTTTGCTAATGAGCAGGCTACTAATGATGCCCCTATGCTTGTTAACTACCTTGTTTCTAGGCTTCAACAAGCTATGGGTAATCCATCCCTCCAAAGTGAAGTGCAACGACAGCTTTGTGGTCATGGGATTCTCCAAACTCCCCACAATGATGAGAGAGCACCTAGGGAGCCTCCTTGTGAGACTTCCAAAAAAGGCCTCTCTCTGATTCGGGAAGAAGAAGAGGATCCATACGAAGGGCTCAAAAATTTTCTCCTTGATGATGCATCTCCTTCCCAAAGGAGAATTCAAGAGCCCCCACCGAAGGAACGAGAAAGAAGTGAGTCTCCCGCCACCTCGTGCAGATGGCTCCACGAAGACAGCGGGCTAAACACTCTCCATCACCCCCAAAATGGAGAAGACCATCGCACACTTCTCCACATCATAGTTCAAAGAGGGATGATAAAAAGCAAGAGAAGAAAAGGGCGAGAAAGAGGACACCCTATTCTCCATCTTCTTCATCCTCTTCCTCTTATGAAAGTGATGGTGAAGACAAAGAAGATAAAGGCAAGAAAAAGGTGAGAAAGAGGTCACCCTCTCTTCCATCTTCCTCAAATTCTTCATCTCTTGAAGAAAGTGATGGTGCAACTTTTGAACCATCATAAAGAAGAGGCCATCGGAAATCCTATGCCGCGTGGAAGAGGTTTTCCAAGCTCAAGAAGTTCAAAGAGGGAGGGAAGAGCATCTCTTTCCTTACCTACGATGGCACCTTTGGTGCTACGGACAAAGTCTTGGCCTTTATCTAACAATTCAATGCGGCGTTTGGAGATGAGGTCTTCACGGAGTCCTCTAAGCTATGCCATGTAGCTATGCACTTTCAAAAGTCTGCCAGGCAATGGTGGTCTAGCCTACGAGCCAACAATGAAGCTCCATGAACATGGAAAGCTTTAAGAGCTTCCATTATGAAGTAGTTTTTGGCCACCGATGCCAAAGACAAAGTACTCACCGAATGGCGAAGATTAAAGCTCTCTCCTTATTTACGAATCCATTCACAAATATGTAGACAAGTTTTGGGACCTACAACTCAAAGCCACTTTCTTCAAAACGTTGGATTCTGGAGAGCAAAAGCAACAATTTTGTGTGGTCTTAACCAAAGAAATGGCAGAGTATGTCAGCTCCCAAAGGCCACGCACCATATTGGCGGTTAAACACCATACTATGGTGGCCTCTCGAATCAATTTCCAAACAGAGGCTAAAAGAAATTTTAAGCCCACAGAAAACAAGGGTTCCAATGAGCCTAAGGGGAAGGACAATGTTCAAAAGTCTCCTAAGGGCAACTCCAACAAAGCTAAAGAGAAGGGAGTTTACAAAGGCAAAAATAAACTCTCTCCTAAAGAGCTTGAGCGTTATCGCAAGGATAACCGTTGTTTCAAGTGCGGAGAGCAAGGGCATGCGTACTGCGCTTGTCCCCAATAGAACAACCACCATGAACCTCCGAGAGCTACCTTGATCGAAATCCAAGAGGAGAAAACTCACCACAAAGGATCTCCTCTATGCCATGCTTGGGGAAAGGTAAGAGAACATGATGCTTTTATTCTCTTTGACCCTGGTTCTACTCATAATTTCATATCCACAGAGTTGGCCACCAAACTAGGCATACAAGCCTATGAGATGGGAGATGTCCTACCCCGTAGACGGCACTTTCAAGGGGCAAGAAGCTTTAGCCACTCCCTTAATCGGGAAATTGAGGCCCATGTCCAAAGCTATGTGGACAAAGAGGACTTCTTTATCTCTCCTCTCAAGCATGAGGATGTAATCCTAGGGGCACCATGGTTTGATCTCATGGCTGCCAATGTTAAATTCCCTAAAAGGAGAATCTCCTTTAAGTTCAGGAAAAAATATATGTACATAGATGCTAAGGAAATGGGTAACACCATACCCATTGTACATACACAAGCTTTCAACAATTCAATAAAGAGCTCTATTTTTGTGTACATGATTTTTGTTAAAGATTCTCAAAATGATCCTAATGCTTTAACAAAAGAAAATACAAACAATCACAAAGAATTAGAGTTATCCAATTTTCTCAAGGGGTTTCAATATGTCTTTATTGAAAACATCCCTTGTGGGCTACCTCCTAAACGAGGTAATGATGACCATGCAATTGAACTTCTTCTAGGAAGGGCATGGCTAGGCCTAGCTCATCTCCATTTTGCTCACATGTGCTATTAGTGCAAAAGAAAGACGGCACATATCACATGTGTGTCAACTATAGAGCACTAAATAGGATCACTGTCAAGAATAGGTTTCCCATTCCACGGGTAGAAGACCTATTTGATAAGCTACAAGGATCAACCTACTTGAGTAGGATTGACCTAAAAAGTGGCTATCATCAAATAAGGAAGTTGATCAAGACATTGTAAAGACTACATTTTGCACTAGGTTTGGTCTTTACGAATATATTTCCATGCCTTTTGGCTTGACCAATGCACCATTCACATTCAACCGTTTGATGGAGAAGTTATTCATCCCTCACCGAACCTTTATTGGAGTGTTCTTTGATGATATCATCATTTACTCTAATTCATTAGACGAACACAAGCAACACCTCCAGGTAATATTTCAAGTTCTAAGAGAGAATAAACTTTATGTTAATCAAAAGAAAAGTGAATTTTTCTTGCAAGAGATTCAATATTTAGGTCACATTATCTCTCAAGATGGCATCCAAATGGATCCATCAAAGTTAGAGGTAATAAAGAGATGGCCTAAACCAAGGAATCTTCATGAACTAAGAATCTTTATAGATATGTGTGCATAATATAGACGCTTCATAGAAAAGTTCTCACTAATAGCAGGACCATTACATGACCTAACAAAGAAAAACATTAGGTATACATGGTCTACCAACGAGAACAATGCTTTCAAAAAGCTTAAAGAAAAGCTTATCTCTCAACATGTGCTTACACTACCGGATCTCTCAAAGCCATTTGAGGTCCAATGTGACACTTGTGGTGATTGCCTTGGAGCTATTCTTCAAGAAGGGCATGCCATATCACTAAGTAACACACTCTTTATTGTGTGCCTTGAGCTTCCTTCGTCTTCTCCAAGCTCTGTGCATTTCTCTACAACCCTAATTCCAAAAATTGGTATCAGAGCAGGTTACGTCCTCCTAGGCTTAGTCGCCAGCTGCTCCAGCACACGCCTGCTGACTTTCTCCAATTACAGTGGGGTTTGGCAAGCATTCGCAGGTCGACAAAAATTTCAGGCTCAAATTTCTGATTTGGGCTCATTTTGGCCTCCGTTTCCACTACAGGCAGGTCTGCACAAGCAATTTCATCATTTTGTGCAGAATTTTGGTCAATGCTGTTTTCTGCATAACACGTGCCTTAAAGTCTTCTACAGTTTGTGCTATATAGCACGTGTTGTTCCCACTCCGTTTCTCCTATTTTTGGGCAATTTTCACATCAAACAGTTCAAGTCTCAAGCATCTAACTGCTTATTCAGGTACTTAAAGGGGGTATCCAGGTGCAACATTTACCATGGCTGACAACAACACAGATGTCTTCAAGATGTTTGCTGTTAAGGACAGGTTGGATGGGGACAATTACCCTATGTGGGCTTATATGATGCAACATGTTCTTGTGTCAAAGGGCGTCTGGAATATTGTGCAGGGCATTGATGTACGTCCTAGTTCTGAGGATGTAGGCAATGTTGAGGATGTTCCAGGTCTTTCTGCAAGGATTGCTGCTATTAGAGTTGTTTTGCCTACGGCAGAACAAGCTCGTTGCGATGTAAAGGATGCTTAGGCTCATGCATTGATTGCGGTCTGTGAAGCGCACCATTATTCCTCACATCCGTTCAGCAAAATCTGCAAAACAGGCTTAGAATATTCTAGCAGGTCTTTATGCAAGCCGCAATGAGGCTAAAATTGCTTTGCTGCATAAAGAGCTGGGGTCGAAGATTATGCATGAGGAAGATGATATGGACAGTTTCTTGCTGGTGTCAAGGATATCAATGAGCAACTTATTTCTGCAGGTGAAGTCATTTCAGACAGTTCCCTTGTTCAAACTGTTCTTGATGCCTTACCAGATTCTTACCAGACTTTTGCTAGTACTTGGAGACTTATGACCCAAGGAAATCCAGAAGTTGTCAAGTTTGATGCATTATGCACATTGATGTTGCAAGAGTCACTTTCCAAAAAAAACAGGACTAGACAGCATGCAGTTGAACAGGCTTTTATTGCTTCTCAAAGAAAGGGTGGTAATAGTAATGCAGCCACTTCTTATGGTTCTGCTACGAGTGGCAAAACTTCTGTTCCTAATGCTTCTGCTGGCAGCACTTCGTCTAGAAATTCTGGTGATAAGGGCAAAAAGAAGATGCGTTGCCATTATTGTAAAGCTAATGATCACTTGATCAAGAAGTATCCTAAGTTGAAGGCCAAAGAGATTAAGAAGAAAGAGGGTGGTTCCACTGTAAATGATGGTTCCACTACAAATGCAGCCATTGTTGAGTCTTCTATGAAATGAGACTGTGTTGCTGATGTTGATGCAGAATGGGTTTTTAGTGCATACCACTTACAATCCTGTTGTCCATGATGCATGCTTGTCAGTTGCTGCAGATTCACATGTGTGGTATTTTGACAGCAGTGCTACAAAGCACATTACCTCACATCGTGAATTGTTCACCTCTCTCGAGTTTGTCCCTCATGGGAATTCAGTCACTTGTGCCAAAAATGCCTCTTATCCGGTTCAGGGAATTGGAAAGATTGTGCTTACTGCTGCAAATGGCAATTCCTTCACACTTGTTGATGCACTTTATGTACCTAGGATCAAGAAGAATCTCTTATTTGTATCCACACTTGCTAGACTTGGACTTGTAGTCAAATTTGTGGATGACAGATGTACAGTTCATGATCTCAGCTTTGGTGATGAAATTGTTGCATCTAGCCTTTTGTGCCGTGGGCTGTAGAAGCTCACTTTGTATGACAAGTGTGGACAAAATTTTGCAATTGCTGTTGCAGATTCAAGGGCAATTTCAGATGTAAAACTTTGGCATCAACGTTTTGGTCATTTGAATTTTGCCAGTTTGCTGTGTTTGCAAAAATCTGATATGGTTGCTTCTTTGTTGCATCTTGAAGCACCTGTCAAACATGTTTGTGAAGGCTGTATGTTGGGTAAGATGCAGCGTTCTATGTTTCCAAAGGATGGTTCAGTTCGGGCCACATGCAGGTTGTAGCTTGTGCATAGTGATGTTTGTGGGTCCATGCAAACTCCATCCTTGGGCAATTACCTTTATTTTGTGACTTTCATTGATGATTACTTCAGGCATGCATGGGTATTTCCACTTAAAGCGAAGTCCGAAGTTTTTATGTGCTTCAAACAATTTCTGGCTATGGCTGAAAATGTCTCGTAATGTACCATGGGCACCCTCCGTTCCAATCGAGGGGGGGAGTATATGTCTCATGAATTCAACGCATTTCTGGCTAGTCGTGGGATAAAACACCAATGTTCAGTGCTAAGACGAAAAACAGGTCACTTACGGAAATGGCACGATGTATGGTCAAAAGTCAAGCTTTGCAGCATTCTTTTTGGCTTGAGGCCGTCATGTGTGCCACTTATGTACTTAACGGGTGTCCTAAAAAAGATTTGCAGTCTATTACTC
Source organism: Adiantum capillus-veneris (assembly GCF_014529385.1). Taxonomy (NCBI): domain Eukaryota; kingdom Viridiplantae; phylum Streptophyta; class Polypodiopsida; order Polypodiales; family Pteridaceae; genus Adiantum; species Adiantum capillus-veneris. The sequence goes on from NC_140944.1 coordinate 11,362,611, forward strand.
CATATGAAGCATGGCATGATAGAAAGCCTTCTATTGAGCACATGCGTGTTTTTCGTTGTTTTGCATATGCTTTCGTGCCACAAGTGCAGCGCAGAAAATTGGATGATAAGGCTATCAAATGTATTTTTGTTGGTTATAGTGCTGAAAGCAAGGGTTACAGGTTGTATCATCCGCAAACAAAACCTATTCTGGTTTCACGGGATGTAGTGTTTGTGGAAGATTCTGTTCAACCCTTGTTGTCATGTCATAAAATCTAATATCTAACCAACCCAAATCATTTTCTCATATTAAATTGATCCCTTAATGTAGGAGAATAAACGGGAACAAGTGTTAAGATATAGATATGTGCTTATAGATCTATCTCAACATGGGGCCAATGGTAAAGGGGCCCAAATGAGAGATGGTCTATCAAAGAGCAAGGATAACCAATGGAGCATAACACCTTAGGGTTAGCTTCATTAAAGACCTCCAATAATGTGTGTAAAAGTCCTTTGACCTTAAGTAAGCTAGGGCTGAGCTTGAGGCGGGAACCCGGCCCAAGCTCGACGTGCTTGTCCTGCTCGAGGTGCTTGTCCTGCTCGAGGTGCTTGTCTTGCTTGAGGTGCTTGATTAAGGTGCTTGAGGTGCTTGATCTGCTACATGCTTGAGGTGCTTGACTTGCTACATGATATAGGTACTGGAGGTGCTTTGACAAGCTTGCCTGAGATACTTGTGGGAATACCCCCTAGTCCAAGTGCTTAGTCATGCTTGATGACTAAGGTGCTTGAGCACCAAAAGTCAAAAGGATCTCTACAAAGAGGGGGGCGAGCCCTTTTCCTAGGGGCTAGAGAGATAACACACACTCACACACACAAGGAAGGCCCAAGCTTGAAGAGGCAACAAGGACACATGTCAGGCCCCTACCTATGTTACCTTCATGAGATGCCTAAAGCCTATTGGTTGGCCACCCAAGGGGTCCAATAGTAATTTAGGAGATTTAAGTAATTGATTTAGCATTTATCTAGCCCTCTCTCTCAAAGGGGAAAGGGGGACACTTGTCTCAAGGCTACCCCTACTGCTTGTAATGCCTCCTGCTTATGATTGGCTAGGCCTGGAGGGGTCCAATGAGCTTCAAGCATGAGCTACAAGGGGGGGGTCGACCCAAGCAAGCTAGGGGGTTGCTTAGGGGGTATACTCACCCACACACACTCACAAACACTCTCATGGTGTGCTATGAAAAGTGCAAGAGCTCCCTCTCCTTCTCCAAGCAAGTAGAGGTTGAGAGCCTACACAAACACTCTTGGCTATGGAGTGCAAATCCAACCAAGAGCCACGCTTCAATGATTAAGCTTGCCATCTCCTTCTTCTTCATTACTATGCTATTATGTATGCTAGCAACAAGAGTATGATAAGTGAGGAACTAATTCTTTCTCCTACGAAATGTTTCTGCTTCCTCTTCCCTACTCTCATTTCTTGCTAGCTCTCTCCACCTTCGAAGGTGTTTGAGGTCTTGGGACCGAGGCTTGGGATAGTTAAAGCTTTCTTCAAGTTTATGTTATGTTTGTGATGCATGAAGTTTTCCATCTTCATTGCATCACCTAGGTCACAAGGAACACAAAGATTGTATTGTAACAAGTCTCTCTCTTAATGGGAGAAATCATAATACAAATGCCTCTTGGAGGGGGGACCGGCTCCACATAAATCCGGTCCTCAACTGTTGTCATGTTCTCTAAATTCTCTCTCTTGCAAAATTATTGTTCATGCCAAGTTAACTAATTGCTATGATTATGTTGCTATCTTCAATTATGTTCACCCGTTATGCTCACAAAGTTATTTCTCAAAAGTACTCTCATTAATTTCCGCTACTCTCAAGTTAAATAGGCCAATTTCATTACATTGGTATCAGCGCATTTGGTTTCTCTTTTCTTGCTTAAGAAGAGAGGTCCTTAAGTAGCCTATAAATGGTTGATGTTGTTAATTATAATAGGGTAAGTGGAACTGGGATCTATTATCGGTTTTGTTGAGCCCACTATGTGGGGGATGGTGCACACCTTGGGAGCTTTGGACTTAATAATGGAGTCTTTTTAGACTTGCCTACGGCTTTACCATTATTGAGCCATAAGAAGTCCGAAAGGAGCTAGCCCTTGGCAACTCTGCTATGATAGACCTACTCCTCTACTCTCTATAATTAACCACTTCGAGCCGTGGGTGTAGATACTTAAGAGCCGATTTTCAAAGGCTAAGAGGAGTGGCAACTAAGGTTTTGAATTGCCAAAGCATACACTAAGTACATACATAAATTTTGTTAACATGGCTGACAATAATCAAGAGAGTAGAATGAACATTGATAGCTTTGATTTTGCACATGAAGGTGCTAATGATGATGCTCCCATGTTTGTGAATTATCTCGTCACTAGGTTGCAGCAAGCTATGGGCAACCCTGCTTTGCAAGCCGAAGTTACTCAACAACTTTGTGCTTATGGAATTTCCCTTCTTCTCCAAGAGGAGAGAGAGCTTAGGAGGCCTCTTGAAGAGACCCCCAAAAGAAGACTCTCTCCCATTCGAGAGGAGGAATCCAAAGAGCAAGAAAGCAAGGAAAGTTTAAGTTCCTCTAAAGATGTGGCTCCACGAAGACGGCGGTCTAGACGATCGCCTACTTCTCCCAAGAGGAAAAGATCAACACATAGTCCTTCTCCTCATCACTCTGAAAGGCAAGAGAGGAAACAAAGGAAGAAAAGGGCTAAGAAGAGGTCACCCACTTCTCCTTCTTCTTCACCTTCCTCCTCTTCTGATGAAAGTTATGGCTATTCTCCTAGAGAATACAAGAGGGGAGGACATCGTAAATCATTTCCTGCATGGCGAAGGTCACAAAAGCTAAAGAAGTTCAAGGAGGGAGGAAAGAGTATCTCTTTTCTCACCTATGATGGCACCTTCGGTGCCACCAACAAAGTGTTGGCCTTCATCCAACAATTTGATGCGGCCTTTGGAGATGAGGGCTTCACAGAGTCCTCCAAGCTACGCCATGTAGCTATCTATGCACTTTCAAAAATCAGCTCATCAATGGTGGGCTAGCCTTCATGGAAATGGTGAAGCCCCAAAGACATGGAAAACTCTACGAGTTTCCATCATGAAGCAATTCCTTGCAAGCGATGCAAAGGACAAAGTGCTTACCGAATGGCGCAGCTTGAAGCTCCTCTCCCATGAGTCTATCCACAAATATGTAGACAAGTTTTGGGATTTACATCTCAAGGCTACTGTCTTTCAAAAGATAGACTTTGCCGAGCAAAGGCAACAATTCTGTGCGGGATTACCTGAAGAGATGGCCGAATACATCAACTCTCAACGGCTTGCTACTATTACCGAAGTAATCCATCACACCATGGTTGCTTCACGCATCAATTTCCATCAAGGGGCTAGACGTAATGTCAAGCCCATGGAAAACAAAGACAAAAATGATGCAAAGGGGAAAACCAATGCTCAAAATAATTCCCTAGTCACTTCCAACATAAACAACAACAACAACAATCGGTCCAAGGAGAAGGGAGTTTACAAAGGTAAAAACAAACTCTCTCCTGAAGAGCTTGAAGCTTTTCGCAAGGACCATAAGTGTTTCAAGTGTCGGGATCAAGGACATGGCTATCGTTCTTGCCCCAAGAAGAATGCTCGCAATGAGACTCCTAGGGCTTTTACCATCGAAGCTCCAAAAGAGGATGCTCATTGCAAAGGATCATCACTTTCCTATGCTTGGGGAAAGGTAAGAGAGCATGATGCCTTTATCTTGTTTGACCCTCGCTCTACTCTCAACTTCATATCAATAGAGTTGGCCACCAAGTTGGGCATTCAAGCTTTTGAGATGGGAGATATAGTAGTGGCTGATGCAGCTTTCAAGGGACAACAAGCCTCCGTTACTCCCTTGATTGGGAAGTTGAGGCTTCATGTCCAAAGGTATGTCGACAAAGAAGACCTCTTCATCTCTCCTCTCCAACATCGGGATGTTATCCTAGGGGCACCATGGTTTGATCGCATGGCTGCCAACATGAAGTTCCCTGAAGGGAGAATTTACTTCACCTACAGGAGAAAGAACATGTATATAGATTCTAGTGAGCGTGGTCGCACTATTCCACTTGTAAATCCTCTTGCTTTTTGATAAGTCAATGAAGAGCTCAGTTTCTGCGTACATGATTTTTGTCAAAGAGTCTCTAAAAGATACTAATGTTTCATCAAATGTAAATGGTAGGAATCAAGAAGAGTTAGACTTGTCTAATTTTCTAAAAGGATGCCAAGATGTGTTCATCGATGATATCCCTATGGAATTACCTCCAAAACGAGGGGATGATGACCATCGTATTGAGCTCCTTCCTGGAAGCTCACCACCTAACAAGCCTCCTTATCGAGTCTCACAAGCTCAACAAGTGGAGATCATGAGGCAAGTACAAGAACTGGTAGACAAAGGGATGGTGAGGTCTAGCTCCTCTCCCTTTTTTTCTCCAGTCCTTTTAGTGCAAAAGAAAGATGGTACATACCGTATGTGTGTGGACTATCGAGCACTAAACCCTATCACTATCAAAAATAGATTTCCCGTACCTCGGGTAGAAAATATGTTTGATAAGCTACAAGGCTCTACCTACTTCAGTAGGATTGACCTTAAGAGTGGCTATCATCAAATAAGGGTAGTGGATGAAGATATCTTAAAGACTACGTTTCGCACAATGTTTGGTCTTTATGAATATCTAGTCATGCCTTTTGGCTTGACTAATGCACCAGCTACGTTCAATCGTTTGATGGAGAAAATTTTTAGACCATATCGTAAATTCACTGGAGTGTTCTTTGATGATATCATCATCTAATCCAAGTCTTTGGAGGAACATAAGCAACATCTCCAAGTGATTTTTCAAGCATTGAGGAAGAACAAGCTTTATCTCAACCAAAAGAAAAGCGAATTCTTCCTTCAAGAGATTCAATACATATGTCATATTATCTCTAAAGATGGTATCCAAATGGATCCATCAAAGTTAGAGGTAATAAAAGAATGGCCTAACCCAAGAAATCTACATGAGCTAAGAACCTTTGTTGGTATGTGTGCATACTATAGACGCTTCATAGCAAAATTCTCTCAAGTAGCAGGACCACTACACGACTTAACTAAGAAGAACGTTAAGTTTGTATGGATTTCTAAGGAGCAAAATGCTTTTAAAAATCTCAAAGAGAACCTTATTTCCCAACCAGTCCTCGTGCTTCCAGATCTCTCAAAGCCATTTGAGGTCCAATGTGATGCTTGTGGTGATTGCCTTGGAGCAGTTTTGCTTCAAGAAGGGCATGCCATAGCATATGAGAGCCGAAGGCTCAATATTGATGAACGAGTCTTGGGCATTTATGAAAAAGAGCTTTTAGTTGTTCTACATGCCCTAGACACATGGAAGCACTACCTATTGGGGACTCCATTTATCCTACGAACCGACCACCAAAGTCTCAAGTATTTCATGACACAAACCAAGCTTTCCGACAAACAAATGAGGTTGGAAAATTTTCTTTCGCAATTTAATTTCCATATTGCTCACATAGCTGGTAAGCACAATCAAGTTGCCGATGCACTTTCACGACGACCAAAAGTTAATGTGGTGTCTATAGCTACTCACAATGATCTATCCTCTATGATAGATGAGTATGCTACTGACCCTGACTTTAGAGACATAATGTCAGCCCTTGCTTTGGGGAAGAAAGAGCAATCATTCACCTTGCAGGATGGTTATCTTCTCCACGGCAATAGGCTATGTGTTACCCATTCCCTTCGTGAGAAAGTTATGTATGAATCCCATGCTCCTCCATATGCGGGGCATAGGGGTATTCAACCTACTCTCCGAGGAGTAGAGACGTACTTCTATTGGCCTACCATGAAAGTGGACATACAAGAGTATGTATCAAAATGTGTAGTATGCCAAAAGACCAAGTATGATAGAGGGAAGCAACCTGGATTACTCCAGCCATTGCCTATTCCAAATTCACCATGGGAGAGTATATCCATGGATTTCATCTTTGGATTACCCAAGTCTATCCATGGGAATATAGGAATATGGACAATAGTCGACAGGTTTAGCAAGCAAGCACATTTTATTCCTGTCACAAAGACTATTAAGGCACACCAAATGGAAACTCCCTTCATATCTCAGATTTTCAAGCACCATGGATTACCCACATCCATCGTGTCAGATAGAGATCCTAGAATGACCAGTAATTTCTGGAAAGGTCTCTTTGAAAATCTAGGAACAAGATTGAATTTCTCTTCGGCCTATCACCCACAAACGGGATGGCCAAAGTGAGATAGCCAATCTTACGATACTCGATCTACTCAAGACGTATGTTACCGAAGTAGATCAACGCTCACAATGGGAAAAGTACTTACCTCTTGTAGAGTATGCTTACAATAATACTGTACATACTTCTTCGGGAAAAGCACCCTTTGAGATCATTGAGGGAAGACCTAAAAGTCCCTTGCTACTCAAAGTACATGGGAAGATCTTCACCGCCGATGAGTATATCCGTGACCTACAAGAATCTTTTCAAAAGATTAGGGAGGCTATATCCATCTCTCAACAAAGGCAAAAAGCTGCTGCTGATAAGCACAGAAGAGCCTTAGTGTTCAAATAAAATGATTGGGTCTTACTCAGGTTTCCTAAGGCTCGATTAAGGCAAACGACGGGCAAAAATCGTACGGGCCATCAAAAGTATTATGCTAAACTAGCAAAAAGATACTATGGTCCTTTCCAAATCTTGAAGTCCATCAATGAGACGGCTTATCAACTCAAGTTGCCCAACCATTGGCTCATACACAATGCCTTTCATGTAAGCCTACTTAAGCCCTACAAAGGAGAGCCACCAACTGAACGAATTATTGAAGACCCTCCCGAAGTTGAAGACCAAGAAGAGGTGCTACAACCCGAAGCTGTCCGTCGGCATGAAGACAAGGTACTAGGACATGCTAAGATTATCCGACGGTATCTTATTAAGTTCAAAAATTATCCTTTGGAAGATGCTAGATGGATGCAAGGAGTACAGCTTAAGGATAGTATGAACCTTGTCAATGCTTACAATGCTACATTAGAGTAAGTAAATGTATTAATTTCTTTTAAATGAATCATGCTTTTGTCTTATAAGACTAGTCCTCTTTTTAATTGTGCACAAATTTAACTAGTATGCATCCTTAGAATCATGTTTGTGAAGACGACGTCTCTCAAACACCAAGTAGAATTTGTCACTCTACTTTGGGAAAATAAAATGGGCTAAAGAGCCTCCCAAGCACCAAATGGATTAGTCATCCATCTTGGAAAGATATCGTAGGGTAAAAAGGGATCCTCTACCCGCTAAGTAAGGTTGACTAATAACTAAGGCTTTATCTCTTTTACCTCATAGTCGAGGACGACTATGATTTCAAGAGAGAGTTAATGTCATAAAATCTAATATCTAACCAACCCAAATGATTTTCTCATATTAAATTGATCACTTAATGTGGGAGAATAAACGGGAACAAGTGTTAAGATATAGATATGTGCTTATAGATCTATCTCAACACGGGGCCAATGGTAAAGGGGCCCAAATGAGAGATGGTCTATCAAAGAGAAAGGCTAACCAATGGAGCATAAGACCTTAGGGTTAGCGTCAATTAAGACCTCCAATAATGTGTGTAAAAGTCCTTTGACGTTAAGTAAGCTAGGGCTGAGCTTGAGGCGGGAACCCGGCCCAAGCTCGACGTGCTTGTCCTTCTCGAGGTGCTTGTCCTGCTCGAGGTGCTTGTCATGCTTGAGGTGCTTGATTAAGGTGCTTGAGGTGCTTGATCTGCTACATTCTTGAGGTGCTTGACTTGCTACATGATTAAGGTACTGGAGGTGCTTTGACAAGCTTGCCTGAGATGCTTGTGGGAATACCCCCTAGTCCAAGTGCTTAGTCATGCTTGATGACTGAGGTGCTTGAGCACCAAAAGTCAAAAGTATCTCTACAAAGAGGGGGGCGAGCCCTTTTCCTAGGTGCTAGAGAGATAACACACACTCACACACACAAGGAAGGCCCAAGCTTGAAGAGGCAACAAGGACACATGTCAAGCCCCTACCTATGTTACCTTCATGAGATGCCTAAAGCCTATTGGTTGGCCACCCAAGGGGTCCAATAGTAATATAGGAGATTTAAGTAATTGATTTAGCATTTATCTAGCCCTCTCTCTCAAAGGGGAAAGGGGGACACTTGTCTCATGGCTACCCCTGCTGCTTGTAATGCCTCCTGCTTATGATTGGCTAGGCTTGGAGGGGTCCAATGAGCTTCAAGCATGAGCTACAAGGGGGGGGTCAACCCAAGCAAGCTAGGGGGTTGCTTAGGGGGTATACTCACCCACACACACTCAAAAACACTCTCATGGTGTGCTATGCAAAGTGCAAGATCTCCCTCTCCCTCTCCAAGCAAGTAGAGGTTGAGAGCCTACACCAACACTCTTGGCTATGGAGTGCAAATCCAACCAAGAGCCATGCTTCAATGCTTAAGCTTGCCATCTTCTTCTTCTTCAGTACTATGCTATTACGTATGCTAGCAACAAGAGTATGATAAGTGAGGAACTAATTCTTTCTCCTACGAAATGTTTCTGCTTCCTCTTCCCTACCCTCATTCCTTGCTAGCTCTCTCCACCTTCGAAGGTGTTTGAGGTCTTGGGACTGAGGCTTGGGATAGTTAAAGCTTTCTTCAAGTTTATGTTATGTTTGTGATGCATGAAGTTTTCCATCTTCATTGCATCACCTAGGTCACAAGGAACACAAAGACTGTATTGTAACAAGTCTCTCTCTTAATGAGAGAAATCATAATACAAATGCTTATTGGAGGGGGGACCGGCTCCACATAAATCCGGTCCTCAATTGTTGTCATGTTCTCTAAATTCTCTCTCTTGCAAAATTATTGTTCATGCCAAGTTAACTAATTGCTATGATTATGTTGCTATCTTCAATTATGTTCACCCGTTATGCTCACAAAGTTATTTCTCAAAAGTACTCTCATTAATTTCCGCTACTCTCAAGTTAAATAGGCCAATTCCATTACATTGGTATCAGAGCATTTGGTTTCTCTTTTCTTGCTTAAGAAGAGAGGTCCTTAAGTAGCCTATAAATGGTTGATGTTGTTAATTATAATAGGGTAAGTGAAACTGGGATCTATTATCGGTTTTGTTGAGCCCACTATGTGGGGGATGGTGCACACCTCGGGAGCTTTGGACTTAATAATGGAGTCTTTTTAGACTTGCCTACGGATTTACCATTATTGATCCATAAGAAGTCCAAAAGGAGCTAGCCCTTGGCAACTCTGCTATGATAGACCTACTCCTCTACTCTCTATAATTAACCACTTCGAGCCGTGGGTGTAGATACTTAAGAGCCGATTTTCAAAGGCTAAGAGGAGTGGCAACTAAGGTTTTGAATTGCCAAAGCATACACTAAGTACATACATAAATTTTGTTAACATGGCTGACAATAATCAAGAGAGTAAAATGAACATTGATAGCTTTGATTTTGCACATGAAGGTGCTAATGATGATGCTCCCATGTTTGTGAATTATCTCGTCACTAGGTTGCAGCAAGCTATGGGCAACCTTGCTTTGCAAGCCGAAGTTACTCAGCAACTTTGTGCTTATGGAATTTCCCTTCCTCTCCAAGAGGAGAGAGAGCTTAGGAGGCCTCTTGAAGAGACCCCCAAAAGAAGACTCTCTCCCATTCGAGAGGAGGAATCCAAAGAGCAAGAAAGCAAGGAAAGTTTAAGTTCCTCTAAAGATGTGGCTCCACGAAGACGGCGGTCTAGAGGATCGCCTACTCCTCCCAAGAGGAAAAGATCAACACATAGTCCTTCTCCTCATCACTCTGAAAGGCAAGAGAGGAAACAAAGGAAGAAAAGGGCTAGGAAGAGGTCACCCTCTTCTCCTTCTTCTTCACCTTCCTCCTCTTTCGATGAAAGTTATGGCTATTCTCCTAGAGAATACAAGAGGGGAGGACATCGTAAATCATTTCCTGCATGGCGAAGGTCACAAAAGCTAAAGAAGTTCAAGGAGGGAGGAAAGAGTATCTCTTTTCTCACCTATGATGGCACCTTCGGTGCCACCAACAAAGTGTTGGCCTTCATCCAGCAATTTGATGCGGCCTTTGGAGATGAGGGCTTCACAGAGTCCTCCAAGCTACGCCATGTAGCTATGCACTTTCAAAAATCAGCTCGTCAATGGTGGGCTAGCATTCGTGAAAATGGTGAAGCCCCAAAGACATGGAAAACTCTACGAGTTTCCATCATGAAGTAATTCCTTGCAAGCGATGCAAAGGACAAAGTGCTTACCGAATGGCGCAGCTTGAAGCTCCTCTCCCATGAGTCTATCCACAAATATGTAGACAAGTTTTGGGATTTACATCTCAAGGCTACTGTCTTTCAAAAGATAGACTTTGCCGAGAAAAGGCAACAATTCTGTGCTGGATTACCTGAAGAGATGGCCGAATACATCAACTCTCAACGGCTTGCTACTATTACCGAAGTAATCCATCACACCATGGTTGCTTCACGCATCAATTTCCATCAAGGGGCTAGACGTAATGTCAAGCCCATGGAAAACAAAGACAAAAATAATGCAAAGGGGAAAACCAATGCTCAAAATAATTCCCTAGTCACTTCCAACATAAACAACAACAACAACAATCGGTCCAAGGAGAAGGGAGTTTACAAAGGTAAAAACAAACTCTCTCCTGAAGAGCTTGAAGCTTTTCGCAAGGACCATAAGTGTTTCAAGTGTCGGGATCAAGGACATGGCTATCGTTCTTGCCCCAAGAAGAATGCTCGCAATGAGACTCCTAGGGCTTTTACCATCGAATCTCCAAAAGAGGATGCTCATTGCAAAGGATCATCACTTTCCTATGCTTGGGGAAAGGTAAGAGAGCATGATGCCTTTATCTTGTTTGACCCTGGCTCTACTCTCAACTTCATATCAATAGAATTGGCCACCAAGTTGGGCATTCAAGCTTTTGAGATGGGAGATATAGTAGTGGCTGATGCAGCTTTCAAGGGACAACAAGCCTCCGTTACTCCCTTGATTGGGAAGTTGAGGCCTCATGTCCAAAGCTATGTCGACAAAGAAGACTTCTTCATCTCTCCTCTCCAACATCGGGATGTTATCCTAGGGGCACCATGGTTTGATCGCATGGCTGCCAACATGAAGTTCCCTGAAAGGAGAATTTACTTCACCTACAAGGGAAAGAACATGTATATAGATTCTAGTGAGCGTGGTCGCACTATTCCACTTGTAAATCCTCTTGCTTTTGATAATTCAATAAAGAGCTCAGTTTCTGCGTACATGATTTTTGTCAAAGAGTCTCTAAAAGATACTAGTGTTTCATCAAATGTAAATGGTAGGAATCAAGAAGAGTTAGACTTGTCTAATTTTCTAAAAGGATGCCAAGATGTGTTCATCGATGATATCCCTATGGAATTACCTCCAAAACGAGGGGATGATGACCATCGTATTGAGCTCCTTCCTGGAAGCTCACCACCTAACAAGCCTCCTTATCGAGTCTCACAAGCTCAACAAGAGGAGATCATGAGGCAAGTACAAGAACTGGTAGACAAAGGGATGGTGAGGCCTAGCTCCTCTCCCTTTTGTTCTCCAGTCCTTTTAGTGCAAAAGAAAGATGGTACATATCGTATGTGTGTGGACTATCGAGCACTAAACCCTATCACTATCAAAAACAGATTTCCCGTACCTCGGGTAGAAGATATGTTTGATAAGCTACAAGGCTCTACCTACTTGAGTAGGATTGACCTTAAGAGTGGCTATCATCAAATAAGGATAGTGGATGAAGATATCTTAAAGACCGCGTTTCGCACAACGTTTGGTCTTTATGAATATCTAGTCATGCCTTTTGGCTTGACTAATGCACTAGCTACGTTCAATCGTTTGATGGAGAAAATTTTTAGACCATATCGTAAATTCACTGGAGTGTTCTTTGATGATATCATCATCTAATCCAAGACTTTGGAGGAACATAAGCAACATCTCCAAGTGATTTTTCAAGCATTGAGGGAGAACAAGCTTTATCTCAACCAAAAGAAAAGCGAATTCTTCCATCAAGAGATTCAATACCTAGGTCATATTATCTCTAAAGATGGTATCCAAATGGATCCATCAAAGTTAGAGGTAATAAAAGAATGGCCTAACCCAAGAAATCTACATGAGCTAAGAACCTTTGTTGGTATGTGTGCATACTATAGACGCTTCATAGCAAAATTCTCCCAAGTAGCAGGACCACTACACGACTTAACTAAGAAGAACGTTAAGTTTGTATGGATTGCTAAGGAGCAAAATGCTTTTGAAAATCTCAAAGAGAAGCTTATTTCCCAACCAGTCCTTGTGCTTCCAGATCTCTCAAAGCCATTTGAGGTCCAATGTGATGCTTGTGGTGATTGCCTTGGAGCAGTTTTGCTTCAAGAAGGGCATGCCATAGCATATGAGAGCCGAAGGCTCAATATTGATGAACAAGTCTTGGGAATTTATGAAAAAGAGCTTTTAGCTGTTCTACATGCCCTAGACACATGGAAGCACTACCTATTGGGGACTCCATTTATCCTACAAACCGACCACCAAAGTCTCAAGTATTTCATGACGCAAACCAAGCTTTCCGACAAACAAAGGAGGTGGGAAAATTTTCTCTTGGAATTTAATTTCCATATTGCTCACATAGCTGGTAAGCAAAATCAAGTTGCCCATGCACTTTCACGACGACCAAAAGTTAATGCGGTGTCTATAGCTACTCACAATGATCTATCCTCTATGATAGATGAGTATGCTACTGACCCTGACTTTAGAGACATAATGTCAGCCCTTGCTTTGGGGAACAAAGAGGAACCATTCACCTTGCAGGATGGTTATCTTCTCCACAGAAATAGGCTATGTGTTACCCATTCCCTTCGTGAGAAAGTTATGTATGAATGCCATGCTCCTCCATATGCGTGGCATAGGGCTATTCAACCTACTCTCCGAGGAGTAGAGACGTACTTCTATTGGCCTACCATGAAAGTGGACATACAAGAGTATGTATCAAAATGTGTAGTATGCCAAAAGACCAAGTATGATAGAGGGAAGCAACCTGGATTACTCCAGCCATTTCCTATTCCAAATTCACCATGGGAGAGTATATCCATGGATTTCATCTTTGGATTACCCAAGTCTATCCATGGGAATACAGGAATATGGACAATAGTCGACAGGTTTAGCAAGCAAGCACATCTTATTCCTGTCAAAAAGACTATTAAGGCACACCAAATGGCAACTCTCTTCATATCTCAGATTTTCAAGCACCATGGATTACCCACATCCATCGTGTCAGATAGAGATCCTAGAATGACCAGTAATTTCTGGAAAGGTCTCTTTGAAAATCTAGGAACAAGATTGAATTTCTCTTCGGCCTATCACCCACAAACGGATGGCCAAAATTAGATAGCCAATCTTACGATACTCGATCTACTCAAGACGTATGTTACCGAAGTAGATCAACGCTCACAATGGGAAAAGTACTTACCTCTTGTAGAGTATGCTTACAATAATACTCTACATACTTCTACGGGAAAAGCACCTTTTGAGATCATTGAGGGAAGACCTAAAAGTCCCTTGCTACTCAAAGTACATGGGAAGATCTTCGCCGCCGATGAGTATAGCCGTGACCTACAAGAATCTTTTCAAAAGATTAGGGAGGCTATATCCATCTCTCAACAAAGTCAAAAAGCTGCTGCTGATAAGCACAGAAGAGCCTTAGTGTTCAAATAAAATGATTGGGTCTTACTCAAGTTTCCTAAGGCTCGATTAAGGCAAACGACGGGCAAAAATCCTACGGGCCATCAAAAGTATTATGCTAAACTAGCAAAAAGATACTATGGTCCTTTCCAAATCTTGAAGCCCATCAATGAGACGGCTTATCAACTCAAGTTGCCCAACCATTGGCTCATACACAATGCCTTTCATGTAAGCCTACTTAAGCCCTACAAAGGAGAGCCACCAACTGAACGAATTATTGAAGACCCTCCCGAAGTTGAAGACCAAGAAGAGGTGCTACAACCCGAAGCTGTCCTTCGGCATGAAGACAAGGTACTACGACATGGTAAGATTATCCGATGGTATCTTATTAAGTTCAAAAACTATCCTTTGGAAGATGCTAGATGGATGCAAGGAGTACAGATTAAGGATAGTATGAACCTTGTCAATGCTTACAATGCTACATTAGAGTAAGTAAATGTATAAATTTCTTTTAAATGAATCATGTTTTTGTCTTATAAGACTAGTCCTCTTTTTAATTGTGCACAAATTTAACTAGTATGCATCCTTAGAATCATGTTTGTGAAGACGACGTCTCTCAAACACCAAGTAGAATTTGTCACTCTACTTTGGGAAAATAAAATGGGCTAAAGAGCAGACATGCTTGCGGAAGCCATGTCTCCCAACCACCAAATGGATTAGTCATCCATCTTGGAAAGATGTCGTAGGGTAAAAAGGGATCCTCTACCCGCTAAGTAAGGTTGACTAATGACTAAGGCTTTATCTCTTTTACCTCATAGTCGAGCACGACTATGATTTCAAAAGAGAGGTAATGTCATAAAATCTAATATCTAACCAACCCAAATGATTTTCTCATATTAAATTGATCACTTAATGGGGGAGAATAAACGGGAACAAGTGTTAAGATATAGATATGTGCTTATAGATCTATCTCAACACGGGGCCAATGGTAAAGGGGCCCAAATGAGAGATGGTCTATCAAAGAGCAAGGCTAACCAATGGAGCATAAGACCTTAGGGTTAGCTTCATTAAAGACCTCCAATAATGTGTGTAAAAGTCCTTTGACGTTAAGTAAGCTAGGGCTGAGCTTGAGGCGGGAACCCGGCCCAAGCTCGAGGTGCTTGTCCTGCTCGAGGTGCTTGTCCTTCTCGAGGTGCTTGTCCTGCTTAAGGTGCTTGTCATGCTTGAGGTGCTTGATTAAGGTGCTTGAGGTGCTTGATCTGCTACATGCTTGAGGTGCTTGACTTGCTACATGATTAAGGTACTGGAGGTGCTTTGACAAGCTTGCCTGAGATGCTTGTGGGAATACCCCCTAGTGCAAGTGCTTAGTCATGCTTGATGACTAAGGTGCTTGAGCACCAAAAGTCAAAAGGATCTCTACAAAGAGGGAGGCGAGCCCTTTTCCTAGGGGCTAGAGAGAGAACACACACACACACACACACACAAGGAAGGCCCAAGCTTGAAGAGGCAACAAGGACACATGTCAGGCCCCTACCTATGTTACCTTCATGAGATGCCTGAAGCCTATTGGTTGGCCACCCAAGGGGTCCAATAGTAATTTAGGAGATGTAAGTTATTGTTTTAGCATTTATCTAGCCCTCTCTCTCAAAGGGGAAAGGGGGACACTTGTCTCAAGGCTACCCCTACTGCTTGTAATGCCTCCTGCTTATGATTGGCTAGGCTTGGAGGGGTCCAATGAGCTTCAAGCATGAGCTACAAGGGGGGGGTCAACCCAAGCAAGCTAGGGGGTTGCTTAGGGGGTATACTCACCCACACACACTCACAAACACTCTCATGGTGTGCTATGCAAAGTGCAAGAGCTCCCTCTCCTTCTCCAAGCAGGTAGAGGTTGAGAGCCTACACCAACACTCTTGGCTATGGAGTGCAAATCCAACCAAGAGCCATGTTTCAATGCTTAAGCTTGCCATCTCCTTCTTCTTCATTACTATGCTATTATGTATGCTAGCAACAAGAGTATGATAAGTGAGGAACCAATTCTTTCTCCTACGAAATGTTTCTGCTTCCTCTTCCCTACCCTCATTCCTTGCTAGCTCTCTCCACCTTCGATGGTGTTTGAGGTCTTGGGACTGAGGCTTGGGATAGTTAAAGCTTTCTTCAAGTTTATGTTATGTTTGTGATGCATGAAGTTTTCCATATTCATTGCATCACCTAGGTCACAAGGAACACAAAGACCGTATTGTAACAAGTCTCTCTCTTAATGGGAGAAATCATAATACAAATGCCTATTGGAAGGGGGACCGGCTCCACATAAATCCGGTCCTCAACTGTTGTCATGTTCTCTAAATTCTCTCTCTTGCAAAAGTATTGTTCATGCCAAGTTAACTAATTGCTATGATTATGTTGCTATCTTCAATTATGTTCACCCGTTATGCTCACAAAGTTATTTCTCAAAAGTACTCTCATTAATTTCCGCTACTCTCAAGTTAAATAGGCCAATTCCATTACATGTCATGTACTAGAGACAGTAATGTAAGCTCACATGACATTTATGACACTTTGTTGCCTCTTTTCAATGGTGGAAATACGAATGTAAGTTCCAATGAGGTAAATGTACAGCCTATGGGGGTTTTTGAAAATGTTACAGATCAGCCTATTACTGATGCAGATGTACATGATGTACTTGATGAGGAAAGGGCTGAAAATGAGCAGGCTAGAAGTATGCCAAAATGGCTGGTGCACACTTTGCGTGACAGTAAATGGATGCACCTTCATCTAGTCGTACTTGTTCAAGCTCTCGCCATGCATCTTATGCATCAGATTGTTTTGCTTTGGCTGTGTGTAGCTAGCACGATGTTGAGGAACCTCTGTCTTTAATGAAGCACAGAATTCATAAAATTGGATGGCTGCCATGCACTCAGAATATGATGCACTTATAGAAAATGATATGGACTTTATGTGATTTTTCTCCTGGCAAAAAGGCCATTGGTATGAAGTGGGTTTAAAAGTTGAAACGAAAGCCAGATGGTGAGATTGATTGCCATAAGGCTCGACTTGTTGCAAAGGGTTATGCACAACAAAAAGGCATAGATTATGAAGAGACTTTTTCTCCCACTTGTCGTTGAGTACTTTGCCTTTGTCATGTGCATTGGTAACTCATTTTGGTTGGGATGTACATCAATCAGACATTGTTACTGCTTTCTTGAATGGTGACATATTTGAGGCAGTTTATGTAACGCAGCCTCTCGATTTTGTCATAAAAGGACAAGAGGACAAAGTGTGCACATGTAAGAAGGCTTTGTACGGGTTGAATCAATCTCCTTGTGCTTGGTATGAGAAAGTTGACACTCATTTGGTAAAACAAGGCTTTCGTAACAGTCCAACAGAAAGCACATCGTATGTAAAGCCTGAGGGTGATGTACTTCTCATTGTGGTTCTTTATGTAGACAATTTGCTGATCACTGGACCAAATGAGAGACATATTACTGAATTTAAGGCTGATTTGAATGCTACTTTCAAGATTAAAGATTTGGGGTTATTGCACCATTATTTGGGCATAAAGTTTAAGCAGTGTGATGGTGGTATTGCCTCGTGTCAGAAAAGTTACATAGAGACATTGCTATGTAAGTTTGGACTTGAGGATTGCAAACCTATTGCCACTCCCATGGAAACAGGTTTGAAGTTGAGTCTACATGATGCTGGCGATCCTGCTGATGTCACTCTTTACCAAACTGTTGTTGGCTGCCTCATTTATGAATGCAACACAAGGCCAGATATTTAGTTTTCAGTCTCACGGATCAGCAGATTTATGCATAGCCTAGGGTCTAAGCATTGGCAGGCTATCAAGAGGATTTTTCACTACCTTAGTGGCACTTTACATCTTGACTTGTTTTATCCCAAGGGGGGATCATTGCCGCCAGATTTACATGCTTTTTCAGACTCATATTGGGCTGGTTGTTTTGACACGTGAGTGTCCACATGTGGTTTTTGTTTCATGCTTGGCAGTTCATGTATATCATGGTTGAGCAAGAAGCAACCTACTGTGGCCACTTCAAGTTGTGAGGATGAGTACAGGGCAGTCTGAGTGTGTATGGCTCAGATGCCTTATGGATGATTTGGGTGTTGGACAGGAAACAGCCAACACTATCTACACTGACAGTCAGAGCGCATTGGTAGTTGCGAGGAACCCAGTTTCTCATGTTCGACAAATCACATTGAGGTGCATTACCACTATGTCAGGGAGAGGCTCTCAGCAAGAGAGATCAGCTTGGCTTATGTGCCAACACAGGACAACCTTGCAGATCTTTTCACAAAGGCATTGTCTCGTGAGAATCTTGAAGCTTTCCGCAAAGCTTTGGGCTTACTCTCCTTTGTGGACTGATCATGTCCTCAGGGCATGCCACTTCCCTTTACTCATTTGCCAGCTCTCGTTCACCGCATCACTCCAGGGGGGATTTGTTACCATATACATGTGGTAGGGATGTGTGTGAACACACTAGGACCGCCGGGGCATTTTTTCTCTCTTTAGGGGGTTTTTTTCCCCGAGAATTGTATATACGCCCATCACTCTAGGGCTATCTATCTTTCCATTGCACACTAAGTAACACACTCTCTATTGTGTGCCTTGAGCTTCCTTCATCTTCTCCAAGCTGTGTGCGTTTCTCTGCAACCCTAATTCCAACACATAGAGGGATTTAGTCTACCCTAAAGGGGATTGAAACATATTTCTATTGGCCTACCATGAAACCAAACATACAAGAGTATGTTTCTACATGTGTGGTATGCCAAAAGACAAAGTTTGATAGAGGGAAGCAACCTGGATTGCTTCAACCTTTGCCAATCCCTAATTCACCATGGGAGATCATATCCATGGATTTTATCTTTGGATTACGTAAGTCTATCCATGGGAATACGGAAATATGGACGATAATAGACAGGTTTAGTAAACAAGCTCATTTTATACCTATCAAAAAGACTATCAAATCCCATCAAATGGAAACCCTCTTCATATCACAATCTTCAAGTACCATGTCTTGGCAATGTCCATAGTGTCAGATAGAGATCCTAGAATGACCAGTAATTTCTGGAAGGGTCTCTTTGAGAATTTAGGGACAAGGCTAAACTTCTCTTCGGCCTATCACCCACAAACGGATGGCCAAAGTGAAATATCTAACCTAACAATCCTTGATCTACTAAAAGCCTATGTAACGGAAGTAGATCAGAGATCCCAATGGGAGAAGTACTTACCCTTAGTGGAGTATGCCTATAATAATATTGTACATGCTTCCACGAGAAAAGCACCTTTTGAGGTAATTGAGGGAAGATCAAAAAGTCCCCTGCTACTTAAGGTACATGGGAAGATCTTCGTTTCAGATGAGTATAACTGAGACCTACAAGAATATTTCCAAAAGATTAATGATGCTATCTCTATCTCACAATAAAGGCTATTGGTTGTTGGCTGCTGGCTGCTGGCTGCTGACAAGCACAGAAGAGCCCAAGCCTTTAAGGAAAATGATTGGGTCTTACTCAAATTTCCCAAGTCTCGATTAAGGCAACGACGGGAAAGAATCCTACGGGACACAAAAGTACTATGCTAAGTTAGCAAAAAGGTACTATGGTCCCTTCCAGATTCTTAGGCCAATCAATAAGATGGCCTATCAACTCAAGTTGCCCAACCATTGGCTCATACACAATGCTTTCCATGTGAGCCTAATAAAGCCTTACAAAGGAGAGCCACCACAAGAACCAACTATTGAAGACCCACCGGAGATCAAGGACCAAGAAGAGGTGCTACAACCCGAGTCCATTCTCCGACATGAAGACAAGGTACTAAGAGGTGGTAAGACTATCCGATCTTTTTAAGTTTAAGAATTATCCTTTTGAAGATGCTAGATGGATGCAAGGCATACAATTAAAGGATAACCTAAACCTTGTCAATGCTTACAATGCTTCCCTAGAGTAAGCAAATGTACAAATGTTAAAACTGAACAAAGTTTTTGTCTTGTAAGACTCTCTTTTTCTGTGTTGTGCACAAAAATGAAGTAGTATGCATGCTTAGATCAAGTTTGCAAAGACGATGTCTCCCGAACACCAAGTAGAGCTTGTCACTCTACTATGGAAGATTGATAGGACTAATGTGCAAACATGCTTGCGGGAGCTTAGGCTCTCAAGCGCCAAATGGACTAATCATCTATTCTGGAACGATGTCATAGGGTAACATAGGGATCCTCTACCCGCTAGGGAAAGGACTAATGAATATGCTTTATCTTCTCTACCCCATAGTCAAGGACGATTCTGATTTCAAGAGAGAGGTAATGTCATAATACCTAGTATCTAGTTCTCCTAAATTATTTTCTCATGTTAAACTAATCATTTTATATGGGGAAGTGCTAGGGGAGAAAAAGCTAGAATATTGGTTAAGCTAGCAGACCGGCCACAATAGGGATCCAAAGTAGGGAAAATAGGGACCCAAAGGGGGGGCCATCTGCAAAAGAGCAAGATGCAACAATGGCCTTAAAAGACCCTAAGGCTCAGCCCATTAAGACTTCCAAAATGCTAAGGTTCCAAAATTCAAAGGATGTGTCCAAAGGTCAAAAGCCTAGCAAAATTGGATGCTTTGTGTGTGTCCCAAAAAGTCTTTTACAAGCCCTACATAGGAGGGGGAGAGCCCAAGAAGTAGGGGATGAGAGAGAAACTCACACACACACACACACACACACACACACACACACACACACACACACACACACACACAAGCTCCCTTTACACAAAGGGAATGAGGGACACATGTCAGCTCCCTAGCCTAGATGCCCCACAAGGTGTACTCAAATCCTATTGGATGGCCTTGGAGGTGGACCAATGAGAATTAGGCTAGAGTAAATCTAGTTTAATTAAGTTAAAAACACTTAATAAAAGAACCATTAAGAATTAATATCTCTAGAAGACTATTGAACAGTCTCCCAAGGGGTCCAATGAGCATTCAGCAGCCCAATGGCTTGCCTGATTCCTATTGGCCAGGAGACAAAGGGGTCCAATGAGAGTTTAGTTGCATTAATTAATTACATAAATCTCTCACAAAAGGGGAAAGGGGGACACATGTCAGAAGGCTATCACTTATGCTGCTTAGTTTCCATTGGCTAAGCCTGGGGAGGTCCAATAGGGTGTGAGCATGAGCAAATAGCAAGAGGGGTTGACCAAGAGAGAGAGGGGGCTGATTTTTCAAAGGCATTATCACTTACACACTCACACAATCTCATGTGTGGAGCAAGAAGACTCTCTCTCTCTCCTTCTCAAGCTTTAATGGGAAAGCCTCTAATATAGGCTTGGTAGTCTATATCCATTGGCTAGAGAGGTTGCATCATTTTTCTATTGGACCATGTCATCATCTCATCCATCCTAGTAGACAAGGGATCTTTCCCATGTGGTGCCACAAGTGTGGTCTTACCCTAAAAATTGCCCCCTTAAGCCAACGCTTGGGGCAAAATACAAAGATGTTGTAATTTCAATTCATAGCATACTCCAAGGCCCTACTAATACATCTAGGCGCAGTACATGATTCATCATTGTGGTTATCATAATGGATTCATCCCCTATGGTTCAATAGTACTCATCCTAGGCTCACAAGGTAGACCTATGGTAATAAGAAATAATTCATGTCATAAAATTTTAATTCATTTAAGAACAGTGGTTGTCGTTGTTGTCCCCTTCATCATCTTCATCTTGATGTCGTGATGTTGGTGTCATCTTCTTTGTGTAGTTGTGACGTTCTTCATAGGTCCGGTCTAAGAAGGATACAATTTCCATGGAAAATGGAGGGACACATACATATCATTTTATTGCTCGTGTGTGTGATCATGATTATGGGACAATCTTACTGTATATATGACGTATAGGTGGTGTCTAGAACTTGTAATTCTATGCATAGTGCAAAGATGATGGGGCTTTACAATCTTGTGATTTGCTTTTTCATATGTACGTATTTTGGGGCGATGACGCCTTGAGAAGTTTGAGAAACTCCTTGTTAAAGCTTGATAGTGTTTTGGTTTGCCAATGTTTCTTTGGTGCCTTATCTTGAGATCTTGAAGCTTCGGGGTGTGCTTGGAGGATTTGGAGAAAAAGGCTCAAGGGAAACTTGGTGCTCTTTGGAGGGCCTTGGTGTTAGAGCTCAAGAGCTTACAGGTCTTGCCCACTTGAATCATGTGTAGTGGAGCCGAAGGTACTAGAGTATGTTGCAAGACAGGCTATGGGACCGTGGACACTATATGGGCGGACTCAAAAGTGCCCTCAAATTGGGTTGAGTGCATGGAAGCCCACCTGTCAAACAGTGGCTAGAAGCTACTAGGCAACCTCGGCGGGTTGCGGACACCACAGTAGCTGTTGACCCATGGGCCGTGTGTTGCAGGCAATAGGTAGAAAATGAGAATCCATTTGGTTCGTTGGCATCTGATCGGACCCAAAAAATGCCTGAATGCTGCTTTACACGAGGAGAAATTCTGCCACCAACATGGTGAGCATCCCTTTTAGATAAGGGTGGCCTTGACTTTACAAGGGGGGCTTTCCACGTGGGCCCTTTTAAAGAATCAAAATTCAACTTTTAGTCCCCAAAACCTCTCTGAGCATTAAATGCTCAAAGTTTCACATGCATACATACAAACTTCTTCAGTTGCAGGTCTACAAAAAACCAAAAAATCAGCAATGGGGTTGCCAAGCTAATCGAAGTTGCCACAGTACACCGAGTTTAATGATCTAGGGCTCTACAAAAATCTCTGCAGAAATGTGTCGTACACACACACAAGTTGCACAAAGCAACGGTGTCTTCAATGAGAGAAATGGTGATGCAAAATGGGATCGTAATAAACACAATATAATGAAGAAAATTGAACACACAACCAATGCAAGAGACCAATGCTAAAAGCGCGTTCCCCCTCACCTAATCACCAAAGGGTAGTGGATCATGATCGTGCCCAAGTGGTGATTAGGGATTGGGATTATTAAGCTAATGCAAATAGATGTTAGTTAAGTGATAGGCCTAGGTATGAAATCGTTGGCTCTAATACCACTTGATCGGTTAGTTGATGCGGAAGTGTACTCCCTAGTTAATCTTGCCTTAGCTTAATCTTGGTGTTAGGGTTAGGGTTGGAGAGATGGCGATTAGGGTTAGGTTACACCACTTGCAAGAACATTAAGGGAGAGAGTATAGAGACAATGATAGGACTCAAAGTACAATTGATTCATTAGAAAATATCCTCTAATATAGGCTTGGTAGTTTACATCCATTGGATAGAGATGTTGCATTCTTTTTCTGATGGACCGAGTCACCATCTCATCCATCCTAGTAGATAAGGGACCTTTCCCATATGGTGCCACAAGTGTGGGCTTACCCTAACATATCATTCAAAAAAATATGCATGATAATCACACAAAAGACATACGACCTTCATAACGACATATGTAGAGTGCTTCAAAATTTTCATATTTAAAGTGGGCTCTATTTATTATAGAATAATGTCATTCACTTTATGAATTTTCTTCACAATTGGAAATTTATCTTCTAATATTTTGATAATCTTGCAGGTCCTTTTTAATATTTTAATGCAATAAAAGAATAACAAAATGATTCTTTAAATTTTTATTTTGTTCGTGTCCACTGAGTAGCTATTTCTTTCTTCTATACTCTCTGTATCCTACAAACAACATGCAAAAAAGTGAAGTTTCTTCATGGATAGGCATATCATATTCTTTGGCCCTAGGATTGGCTAGAAGCTAGTGCTAGTTTTTGAAAGTTGAATATATGAGCTCAAGGTTACTGCTCTAAAAGAGCATTTTGATTCCATAGTAGACCACGTATCGTTGCGTTCGTGGACATTTCTAGGAGCACATGTGAATTTGGATGTTTTAAAAATTGTTGATGGAGAATATGCTATCTTTGTTGATCACAAGCTACATCAATTTTACAAAGTGGATTTATCTAGTGGGGGATAGTTGGAGTCAAGCATTGCAGGAAATAAAGGGAGTCTATAGAACTAGCCAATGAACCTGCAATCCCTACATCAGCTCCATCTAGTGGTATGGTGTAGGGAATGGCCCTGCAGTGGCCATTCCTTGAAATAATGGGCGATCGAATGGCGACCGACGAAGGCCGGGAGCCATGGTGGGAGCACATTATTTTAAGGAATGGCCACTACAGGGCCATTCCCGGCTGTCAAGGTTGTGGGGAGGGGGGCCAGCACACAGCCTGCAAATGGGTGACAGTCATAACGGCATAAGCAAATCCAATTTTTTGTGCGCTAATGTGGCAGGCCCTGCATTAATCCATGCTCCTGCATTCCGCTTGCTAAGGTGTCTGCAGTAGGTGTGATTCCGTGTGCTAATTTGTGATGCAAGCATTGGTCTATAAATCCCATATCCAAGTGCTTATTTGTCTGCCATCCAATGCCCACTGACGAGATTCTGCAAGAGAAAGGACATGGGATGGATGGTTGTGATCAGCTACCCCCCTCCCCACGACCTTGACGAACATGATACAAGTTTTTCCACTACAGCATAGCAATTTGCATATAGTTTCTCTTAAGCAATTCAAGGACATTATTCAGGTCAAAGAGCTCCCATCATTTTATGATGGATATGCTGCATATAAGCGACCACCCTTTTGAAAAATCCTGTGGGATGCTTGGGATGGAGAAAAGATACGACAATCACATGCGGATAGAATATGTAACCTGCAATATTGATTGTTTTGATGGTGTAGTGAGATATAGTAGATTCTCAAGTCATCTTCAATGCATTAACTTAGATTTTCCATTCTATGTAAGAGAAAATCTACATAATGAAGTCCAAATTGTGTGGTCATCTCTATCAATCAAGTACAAACGGATGATTACCCCAAAGCATGGAACTTTGATCTGCGTACACTATGGGAAAATGCCAAAGTGCATCGCTATTTATCATTGTTTGCCTAAGGATAAGCACAAAAGTACAAGGTGTGCTATTCACCTAGGAGAGAAAAAGCATCCATGTGCAAAAAGGAGAGACAAAAATTTGAGCAAAGCATTGGTGAGATGTTGCATGCACATGCTAGTCAAGATCCTTTCACAACAGCAAAACAATTGGAATGTGTAATAGCGGAGGACCTTACCATGGAAAATACTTACTGAAAAATATTCAAATTGTAACTATTGTAAATCGTCTATAAAAGCCACCAAACAAAGGCTTTCCACCTTGGTACTTTTCTCTTTCCACCTTTGTACTTTTCTTTGGTCCTTCCCCTGACAACTAAGGCTGTTCCTTTGCCTTTGTCCATTGTCTTTCTATTGGTTTCTTCAGTAAGAAGACTTTCTTCTACACCTGCTATGTTCAAACCATCTGGAGGTGCAGAATTACTCAAAGCTGTGCGAAAAGTGTCCCAACTTTCCGGCAAGGTGATCAACAGGAACATAGCTCTAACAGGTTCATCAAACTTGACACCTTGAGCTGACAACTGACTATAGATTGTGTTGAATTCATTCAGATGATTGGACATAGGTGTCCCTTCTTTCATCTTCAAGTCAACAAGCTTCTTAAGCCAGTATACCTATGAAGCTGCACTCTGCTTCTCATAAAGATCACTCAGCTTTAACCATGCTTGATAAGCCGACATCTCGTCTGCTACATTGAAGTAAACGCTTTCTGCCAAAGTCATCATAATGGTAGAAAGTGCCAATTCATCCATTTCGCTCCATTCATCTTCGTCCATATCTTCTGGTTGTATCCCCTTGAGCTTTATAGGTTTTATCTGCTTCTTTTGTACCAACACGTGCCAAATCTGCTTCTTCCACAATGGGAAATTGGTTCCATCCAGCTTCTTGATATTGTAAAGAGCAGTGTCCTGTGATCCAGCCATAGCTACGCTTCACAGTAGTTTACTTTCCTGGGAAAAATTCGGCAGAGTTTCCCCTGTAAACTGACCTCTGAACCAATATCAACCTGTCAAATGAACCAAGAAAGCTTCAGATTCTGCAAAAATTTTGGCAGAGTCTCCTTTGTAAAATGGCTCTGGTGTACTAAAAACAGACCCAAAAACAGCTCAAAAAACCACTTTCTCTCTAACACTGTAAGCTGTGGGTAAACCTGTCCTGCACCTGTACTGTCTCTGACTGTCCTGTCACTATCCTGTAAGCATAGACTGCGACAATGCCTCAACGGCAGTAAAGCAAAGATGCAATCCCAACTGTCTAACTCACAGTCAATACATCCTAGCTGCCTATCTAAGGGTGCTCGAGGGATCGCTCCAAGACCTGTATCACCGAAAGGATCTCAACATTCGAGAATCCCCCAGCTCAATAAAACCTCACTCGACCCTCAACAAAGGCTGTAGTAAATTTGACAGTACATAGACTTCCCACAAAGTCATACATCCACAAATTTCCCACTGTATGCTGTAACCGCTGCGGCGGTTGTTTGCTGCGTGACTCATAGCCAGCAAACCCTCAACAGACATACATCATCTCTGACAATACATCCCATGTGGAAGTACCTGCAATGTCAGGATGAAATCTGGAATATCAAGCAGCAAACACAAGCTACCTGATGAACTAGTGGATGTCGCCTACAGTCTGTGTGTAGATGCGCCCGTGTCGTATGTGACACGCCTCCAAGAACTGTGAGCCGTCCTTCGATGTGTAGACAGCCACAAATCAACACTCTGGGAGTGTCGATATCCTCAGCACCTGCAGTCGTAGGCCGAAAACCCCAAATTTGCAGAGTCGGATCTACACCCGCTGAGACCACGTAGTCGAAAATGGCATGCGCAGGACTTTGTCGAAGCCGAACGGTGACCGAGATGACCTCAGAATGAAATTCTGAGCACACCAATCCCTGCGGGCTCTCCCACAAGATTTGGGGCCGTGTCTTTGCCTGTCGAATTTCACTCCAATCTGAGCTGGTGACTCTAGCCTCCTGCAGTGCTGCCCCGAGCCTCGATCTGAGCTCTGATACCAGTTGAAGGAGTACGAGCGGAAGTGCGACGCGAGAGAGAGTGCGAGAAGAAGAGCACGACGATATGGTGAACTCGCTCTACTGTAATGTGTAGAGCATAGTGAGTTCTTATTAGGTTTTTACAAAAGAATATGTGTACATACCTGGCGGCCCGCCCACTTACCTGGGCGACCACATTGGGCTTTATACCCCAACAAAAAACACTTAATAAAAGAACCATTAAGAATTAAGCTCTCTAGAAGACTATTGGACAGTATCCCAAGGGGTCCAATGAGCATTCAGCAGCCCAATGGCTTGCCTGATTCCTATTGTCCAGGAGACAAAGGGGTCCAATGCGAGTTTAGTTGCATTAAGTAATTACCTAAATCTCTCACAAAAGGGGAAAGGGGGACACATGTCAGAAGGCTATCACTTATGCTGCTTAGTTTCCATTGGCTAAGCCTGGGGAGGTCCAATAGGGTGTGAGCATGAGCAAATAGCAAGAGGGGTCGACCAAGAGAGAGAGGGGGCTGATTTTTCAAAGGCATTATCACTTACACACTCACACAATCTCATGTGTGGAGCAAGAAGACTCTCTCTCTCCTTTTCAAGCTTTAATGGGAACCTTACCACCTACTCCAAGCTTGTGAGAAGGGAGGCCTACACCAACAACTCTTGCCTTTGTGATGCAAATCCAACCAAGAGCCAAGCTTCAATGCATGCTCATCTCCTCTACCATGCTAATTGCTAAGCTAAGCTATGCTAATATGAGTGATTATGTGAGGAGATGTATATCTTTCTCATTGGTGAGATGTTGCATGCACGTGCTAGTCAAGATCCTTTCACTACAGCAAAACAATTGGAATGTGTAATAGCGAAGGACCTTACCATGGAAAATACTTACTGAAAAAGATTCAAATTGTAGCTATTGTAAATCGTCTATAAAATCCACCAAAATCTCTAACCTAACTACATATCTAAGGAGCCAATTATCCAGCTAGCTTTCTAGGTTAGCTCACTAACTTGCAAGCTTAGCAGATGACTTCTATCGTACCCAGTTAGTAGGTAGTTAACTAGCTAAGTCTGTAGCTAGCTAGCTTAACCACACTATATTAAATGATCTACAAGGCCACTAAAGGCTCAACCTATTTTCATAGTTAATTTTCTAGCTAACTAGCTAGCTACGTTGGCGCATTTAACTTGTTTTCTACAACACCAGCAAAGTGCAAGCCGAGCTACATAAGCTAGCCAAGTACCTAACTACATAGCTACCTACCTAGCTAGGTAGTTGGGTAGGAGTGCCATTCTACCTAGATGCCCTATGAAATACACAAGTCAAAGAGGTGGCTCCTACATAGTCCAAGGCTATCAAAGGATCATGTGTAGCTACATATGTTATCCAAATACCCATGTACCTAGCTAGGTAGTTGGTAGGTCCAATGTAGTCTACCATTTGAAACAGATGGCTTACAAAGTAGCGGAGTCATCTAGATAGCTAGCTAGTTAGCCACAATAGTCTACTAAAACATCCACAAGAGCACCAAACTAGCCACAATCAACTCGGTAGCTAACTAACTTGCTAGCTATCCAAGAGGGTAACTTGGTAACAAATTAAGATTTTAGCTAGTCTGGCCCCTTCTATTGTAAAGAATCCATAAAGGCGACCAAAGGCTCGAGCCTAGCTACATGTCTAAGAATCCCACTATCCACCTAGTTAGCGAGCTAGATAGGTAGCTTACTACCTTTCTAGCCTGGTAGAAAGCTTCTAAAGTAGCCAGCAGTCATCGAGGTAGCTAGTTAACTAGCTAATTATATAGCTAGTTGGCTCAACCATGCTCTACGAAATGATCTACAAGGCAACGAAACAAAGGTATATATCGAGGTAGATAACTTGCTAGCTAGCTGAGTGGGTGTGGGTAGCTAGTTGTATGTCCTCGTTAAGGAAGAGATGTTATGTATCTATGCAGCTAGCTACCTAGACTACTAGGTAGCGGATCATTAGCTAGCTTCTAGGTCTACCGTAGTACACCATTTTATCATAGACGGATATTGGAGTTTTTAAACTGCCTAGCTAGCTACACGAGTTACCGGTATCCAAACTACCTAGGTACCCTCCTAGCTACCAACGTAGCCATAACTAGCTAGGCAGCTAGGTTTGAATCTAGCATGCTAGTTATCTAAGGCGAAGATCATATTATCAGTTAAGCAAAACCAATACACCGAAACTAATGATTAAAGGGAAAATATCAAGCAAGAGTTCATATGAATGCAAAGAATATAGCACAGACGTTAGAGCAACCCCTCGTTTTCAAGTAGTATATTGCCATATACATGGGGGTTTTAACAAATCTAGAAAGCACGAGCCATAACAATGGCCGGTTTATCATCGGCATCGCTGAGCAGAAAGCCAACCCTCGAGGAGACAACTTTTCATCGCATACCGTGTCCCTCAAGCGGTCGTTTGATTCGCAATCTTGTCCAAAAGGAGAAAAGGCCTTGGAGGATTGTATGTGACATCAATTAGAATGGGCTTCTTCCAGGCCCTGGAAAACCTCCTTTGTGTGTACTTGGGCGTATACCGTCTGGAAGAGAGCTCCCAAGTAAGCTAAGAGCAAGCTCTGTTAGCAAGAGTAGCAACCAAAAAGGGAGCCTACCGTTGAAGGGCAGGTTGCTCATGCCAAAATGCAGTTGAACATGCAGAGACAGCTAAGCAAGGGCGCTGGGTTTTAGTACACTCCCAGTAGGGGGTACCCAATCATTTTTATTGGTTTAATAGAGAGAATAGGGGAAGATCCTCTGGCGAATGCGAAGGAAAGCGAAGGAAAAAGGAAACGGGACAGGGAGGGAGCGCATGGTAGCGAGTCAGCCAACGAGGGACCGGGCATGGCAAGGCAAGGTCGCACAAGAGGTAAGAGGGGATGGGCACCATCCTGCAGAGCCAACCCGGCGTGCATAGCCCAAGACGTGCAGAAGCCGCATCGAGGGCAATGTTTTTAAAGTTAACGCGCAACGCATTTGACACGCGAGAGCAGTTGCCCTTGTGGTTTACAGTGGATTGGAAGGGGGATTCCTCTGTTGTCGGCGCATGTTCGAGTCCTTTCTACCTTTTTTAGAGGGTTAGTGTGAAGGGGCATGGGGCGGGGCACAAGGCGCTCAAGTTCCAAGGATTCAGAGGAACCACGGACTATATGAATAAAATTAGGTGTGAGCCAGTAGGTGATACGATCTTTTTAATTGAAAAGGCAGTAGTAGTAGGGAGTAGCAAACAGAATTGCATTTTAGGTCGCATTGCTACCTCGTGTAGCGTATGGGATCTTACCATCCAAAACGTGCGCGACGATGAACAGCAAAAACCTGTTCCGTCGCCAAGGTGTAGACCTTAACTATGTACAGTAGTAACCAGCGAGAGCGCTCTGGAAGGGTGATCAATCAAGCGAGAGCGTGGACGGCAGGAT
The DNA here is from genome assembly GCF_014529385.1 of Adiantum capillus-veneris. Taxonomy (NCBI): domain Eukaryota; kingdom Viridiplantae; phylum Streptophyta; class Polypodiopsida; order Polypodiales; family Pteridaceae; genus Adiantum; species Adiantum capillus-veneris. The sequence continues at coordinate 11,392,776 of NC_140944.1, forward strand.
TCGAGCTCGTGTAGCGTATAGGATCTTACGATCCAAAACGTGAGCGACAATGAACAGCGAAAAACCTGTTCCGTCGCCAAGGTGTAGACCTTAGATACGTACCAACAATAGCGCTCAGTAAGAAAGTACAGTCGAGCGAACCGTGGACGGCAGGATTCGAACCTGCGCGGGCAGAGCCCACATGATTTCTAGTCATGCCCGATAACCACTCCGGCACGTCCACTTGATGGTACACAGGGCAACTTATGCTTGTTTTATTCCGCACACATCGGATTGCTCCCATGCCAATCACCATGAGACCTGCCTCACCTAACCCACTTTCTCCCTTCCCATAGCTACATTTGGCGTAATGCACTTGAAAGTTTCAAACCCACTTCCATCGGTGTAGCCACACGTTCACGACGAGCAAGGTCGAATCTACCTCAGAGAAATCCCTCTAAATAATGATGGAAGAGACCCATCTCAAGGACTAAAACCAAGCCATCCTAAACTTTAGCATAGTTTGAACCGATGATGATCGTACGTCAAGAACAGATTGATTTTTTTGGCTAAAAGAGAATACTTTTTTACAAGCAAGGTGCTCTCAATTGTATTATCACAAAATCCATGAGCAATTGGGTAGAATTTTATCTTGTCACACTTCACACTACCCTCGTGGTGCTTTGCTCACCCTACATACTTTGATTCTCCCTCATTCCAACTAAGTCCACATTACATACACCTTCTCATGCAAACCACCATTTAGAAATATTGCTTGCCTGCAGCTTTCATGCCCAGCTACTAGCGTATGTTCCTACCATTGTGTGCCACCAATGCACTAACTACACGGACTGCCACCATTTACAAAAAGTGGGAGCTCGACAAAGCTAGTGCTGCCTTGTCACAACATTTACGACCTTGATGAAAAATTGGAGGTAATTCCTGGCCTTGTAGTGAAATTTGTGGATAATAGATCTATTATTGATGATCTCAATTTTAATGACACGATTGTGGGGAAGCTCAATGCAAATGAAAAATTTGCACACATGTACATTTTAATTTTTTTTTTTGTAAAACTCACAGTTTGTGAGTGGAATGTATTAAAACCAAAAACTCACATAGCAAGCCATGCTTGCATCGAGCCATGGCACCAACCTTTACCATGAGAGGCAAGATGAAATCACACTCACCCACATCAAAATAGAATACTAGCCAAAACAGGGGAGGCCAACCCCAACCAAGCAAGACACCTACAGATCTCACACAAAACAACATACCCTAGAGCTTGCCGGAAGGGTGGGGCCACCAGAAGACGCCTCTCAAGGTGCCACCATGACGGCAAGTCGAAGTGATCGAGCCAAAATCATAACCACCAAACAAAGGCTCCAACCACCTGGGTACAAACACCAAAGGGCGTAGGAACAAGACAGAGAAAAAAGGAGGGCCGAAAAGAGACACCGCCAAGAGATCCAATGCCAGAGAAACATGCTAGAAAAGGAGAGACATTCCCCCAGCATGGAAATCTGATCGCTGCCATAGGGCAAAGAAGCCCGCGAGGGGAGAAACCAACAAGACTGATCGCCCATTCTCCTCCTCGGAAGGAGGTGAGAGGACTCCCAAGGTCAAAAAAATGAGGGTGTCGGCAAGGGAGGGCCGCAGTTATTACAAAGATGGAGTAGTTACGAAGACAGCTGCAGTTTTTAATGAAAGGTTGTTGCAGGTGCAGAACTTTTGCATGCACATTTTGATCCTCCAAATTTAGTGAGCTTGATACATTTCAACAGGTTTTAGATAGTAGTTGCTTTGTTCCCCCAGTGGAGGCACGGTCAGATGTTGGCTTTCTGTGGTTGCACACAAGTTGCAACATACACATAGTGTCATTTGTGGATCCTTTGCATACTTCTTTGTTTGGAAATCTTTTGTGCATTGTGCCTTCCGTTGATGCTTATTAAGGCATGTCTGCGTATAGCCGCTTCAGGCAAAATTTGAATCATTTACGTGCTTCCAGTATTATTTTTTTTTTTACATTTCTATGTTTGTATGACAAGTTGATCTTGTATGGAGTTTATGGTTGACAAATGTTCACATTACATGATTGTGGCTATATAGGCTCAATGCATATGAAAACTATGTCAAAGATTGAGCATGCACACTTTTTGATTCGAAGGCTAGTGTAGATACAAAATTGTGGCGTGCACATTTCGGTCACCTAAATTTTGCTAATTTTTTGCGTTTGCAAAAATGTACGATAATTCTGTCATTGCCCCCCTCTTGAGGCAGCTTATACCAATTCTCGATTGTAGAGAGAAAAAATGGAGTATTCTATGTTTTCAAAAGATCTTTTTGTGCATGCTACTTGCACAATTGCTACGATCCAGGAGTCTAGGTCGGGCTTTTGGCATGTTTTGGAGGAGATGGTGATGTTTATTTTTAAAAATTCTACTCAAAATTACAAAAAAATGTGCAGCATTAGGTTTATTCCGAACTTTCAAACCCCAAAACACTAATTTTGGCATATCTCCTATACTCGGACTCAGATCTATATGATCTAAGAGTCTACCCCTGTGTTCCTCAACATTTTGGATGTTTTGTGAAGCTTTCCAAAAGGACATGGCCCATCATCCCCATCACCAAAAAGATGCCTCTCAAGGTGCCATAACGACGGCGTTTCTGCCACCTACAATCCGCATTCCCAGAGAGAGCCTCCAATTAAAGTCAAAACGATAGAACAAAACCGATATATAATCGTAACCACCAAACAAAGCTTCAACCACCTGGGTCCGAAACCCAAAGGGTGCAGGAGCGGGAGAAAGAGCAAAGTAGGGCGTGAAAGAGACACCGCCAAAAGGTCCACCCCATCCAACGCCAGAGCAACTGGCTAGAAAAGGGCATCCATGCCCCAACCTAGAAATCCACTCACTCCCACAGGGCCATCCTTTGTCTGTCACATTTCAGAGATCCTCCTCCTCGGGAGGAGTGAAGGGCGTGAAGCCCCATGCGCGTGCATGCAAGGAAGGGGGAAGGAGAGAAAGGAGGAGAGACCAAGGTTTAGGGAAAACACACAACTATGTAATGTGCAGCATGTGTTTCTTTATTGCACCTTTTTGTATATGTGAGTAACGAAGGGTTAGTGTATACAAAGGTTAATGAGTTAGGTTCACATGGGCGCCCGACCGTATGGCCTTTACCCAACAATCTTCCACTTAAATGCCAATGTGGTCATAAGTGGCGACTATTATCTAGTATGTACAATCGTGAAGCACGATAGCTTCATCCTTGTACAAAACTTCTCAACCTACACCCATTAACTCAATGCAATGTGCAAACTACTCCGTAGCTAGATTGTTTGTAAGAGCATATGCTGTGTTGTCATCAGTGTGGACCTTGACAAGATCCAAACGCCTATCTATCCATGCATCCTGAAGGAGATGATACCTCACCTCAATGTGTTTCAAATCGGAGTGAAACACGGGATTCCTTGCCAAAGCAATCGCACTCTGACTATCACAATGCAAAAATGGAACATGTTGAATGTCTAGATCTCCCACTAAACGTGCCAACCATATAGCTTCCTTGTTGGCATATAACATTGCAACATACTCAGCCTTGGTAGTGGTAGAAGACGTACAATCTTCGAAAGATGATCTCCAAGAAATTGCTCCTCCTGCAAATATGAAAATGTAACCAGATGTAGATCTCATATTATTTTGGCAACTTGCATAATGTACATACGTGTAACCAAACATTTTAGATGCATCACTATTATTGAAGTGTAAACACCTGCTTGATGTACCCTTCAAGTATCTAAGGATATGTTTCACCAATATTCAATGCTGCTTGCTAGGATTATCCATATACCGACTAACCACTCCCACTGCAAATGCAATGTTTGGCCTTGTAGCTACCATAGCATACATAAGACTTCCTACAACCAAAGAGTATGGCACATTTTCCATTTCTGATCTCTCAGCATCTGGCTTGGGAGAATCTTCTGTTTGCTAAGTTTCAAATGTGACGGTAGTGGGGTACTCACTGCCTTCCCCCCCTGCATATTGAAACGCTACAACACTTTGTGGATATAGGATTCATGAGACAGCTCGAGAATTCCTCTTTTCTTGTCTCTCTTAATACTCATATCAAGAAAATGATTTGCTTCATCCAAATCTTTCATAGCAAAGTTTCTGCTCAACATTTGCTTCAATTTGGTAATCTCCATAGTGGACTTTCCTGCAATGAGCATGTCATCTCCATATAAAATGAAAATGACCAAAGAACCATCACTGAGTTTCTTTTATACAAGCAGTGATCCTCTTGACTCCTTCTAAAACCTTGGGACTGCATAAAAGCATCAAACTTTTGTTACCACTGCTAGAACCCCGCTTTAAGCCATAAAGTGATTTCTTGAGTTTGCATACAAGCTTCTCCCTGCTAGGATGTTCAAAACCTTCAGGTTGCTTCATGTAAAACATCCTCTTCTAGATCCTCGTGAAGAAAAGCTGTATTCATATCCATTTGCGTTACCATATACATGTGGTAGTGATGTGTGTAAACACACTTAGGACCGTCGAGGCATTTTCCCCCTCACTAGGCGGTTTTTTCCCATGTGCATTGTATATATGCCCATCACTCTAGGGCTATCTTATCTTTCCATTGCACACTAAGTAATATGCTCTCTATTGTGTTCCTTGAGCTTCCTTTGTCTTCTCCAAGCTGTATGGGTTTTCTTGCAACCCTAATTGAAACAGTTGGTATCAGAGCAGGTTGTGTCGTCCCGAGCTCCAGCACATGCCTACTCACTTTCTCCAATTTTTGTGAGCTTTGGCTAGCGTTCGCAGGTCAAAAAATATTTTGGGATAGCTTGCAGAGTTGGGTCCACTCAGATTTTTGATTCAAGCTCATTTTGGCCTCTGTTTCCACTATAGGCAATACTGCACAAGCAATTTTATCATTTTGTGTAAAATTTTTGTCAGTGCCGTTTTTTTCATAATAGGTCCCTTACAGTCTTCTAAAGCTTGTGATATATAGCACGTGTTTTTCTCGCCTCGTTTCTCCTCTTTTTGGGTAGTTATTACATCAAGTGCAGCATTCACAATGGCTGACAACAACACAGATGTGTTCAAGATGTTTGCTGCTGAGGACAGATTGGATGGGGACAATTACCCTATGTGGGCTTCCATGATGCAACATGTCCTTGTGTCAATAGGCATTTGGAACATTGTGTAGGGCATTGATGTACGCCTTGGTTCTGAGGATGTTGCAATTTTTTGGTGGCAGGATTGCTGCTGCTAGAGCTGTTATGCCTATGGCTGAGCAAGCTCGTTGGGATTTCAAAGATACATAGGCTCATGCATTGATTGTGTTGTATGTGAAGCGCACCAATTTTTGGTGGCAGGATTGCTGCTGCTAGAGCTATTATGCCTACGACTGTGCAAACTTGTTGGGATGTAAAAGATGCTTAGGCTCATGCATTGATTGCACTATCTATGAAGCGCACTATTACTCCCCACATTCATTTAGCAAAATCTGCAAAACAATCTTGGGATATTCTGGCTAGTCTTTATGCAAGTTGTAATGAGACAAAAATTGCATTGCTACGTAAAGACCTGGAGTCAAAGATTATGATGAGGAAGATACCATGGAGACTTTCCTTGTTGGTGTCAAGGATATCAATGAGAAACTTATTTCTGCGAGCAAAGTCATTTCTGACAATTCCCTTGTGTAGACTGTTCTTGATTCCTTGCCAAATTCTTACCAGACTTTTGCTAGTACTTAGAGACTTATGACCCAAGGAAATCCTGAAGTTGTCAAGTTTGATGCATTATGCACATTGTTGTTGCAAGAGTCACTTTCCAAAAAAAAAAGGACTAGATAGCATGCAGTTGAATAGGCCTTTATTGCTGCTCAAAAAAAGGTGATAATAGCAATGTAGCCACTTCTCATGGTTCTTCTACGAGTGGTAAATCACATGTTCCTAATGCTTTCGTTGGCAGAAATTTGTCTAGGAATTTTGGTGCTAGGGGCAAAAAGAAGATGAGTTTCCATTAATGTAAAGAGTCACTTTCCAGAGTCACATTGTTGTTGCAAGAGTCACTTTCCATTAAAAAAAATAGGACTAGACAACGTGCAATTGAATAGGCCTTTATTGCTGCTCAAAACAATATGATAACGGCAATGTAGCCACTTCTCATGGTTCTTCTACGAGTGGTAAATCACATGTTCCTAATTCTAATTATGTTGGTTGGCACAACAATTCGTTTGGGAATTTTGGTGATAGGGTCAAAAAGAAGATGCGTTGCCATTACTGTAAAGCTAATGACCATTTGATCAAGCAGTGTCCTAAGTTGAATACCAAAGAGGCTAAGAAGAAAGAGGCTACAAATGTAGCTATCGTTGAGTCTTTTGTGAAAGGATATTGTGATGTTGATGTTGATGCAGAATGGGCTTTTAGTGAAGAGTGCACTTATGATCCTTTCGTCCATGATGCATGTTCATTAGTTGTTGCAGATGCTCAAGTGTGGTACTTTGACATTGGTGCTATAAAGCACATTACCTCTCATTGTGACTTGTTTACCTCTCGCGAGGATGTCCCTCATGGGAATTCAGTCACTTGTGCTAGCAATGCCTCTTATCCGATCAAGGGAGTTGGAGAAATTGTGCTCACTGCTGCAAATGGAAGTTCTTTCACACTTGTTGATGCATTGTATGTACCTGGGATTAAAAAAGAATCTTTTGTTTGTATTTGCACTTGCTAGACTTGCTGCAAATGGCAGTTCTTTCACACTTGTTGATGCATTGTATGAACCTGGGATAAAAAAGAACCTTTTGTTTCTATCTGCACTTGCTAGACTTGGTCTTGTTGTCAAGTTTGTGGATGATAGATATATAGTACATTATCTTAGTTTCGGTAATGAAATTGTTGCATTTGGCATTTTATGTTGTGGGTTGTATAAGATAACTTTGTATGACAAGTGTGGACAAAATTTTGCAACTGTTACTGTGGATTCAAAGGCTATTCAGATGGAAAACTTTGGCATGCACGTTTTGAGCATCAGAGCTTGCCCAAAAGGGTGGGGCCCATCATCCCCATCACCAGAAGACTCCTCTCAAGGTGCCACCATGACGGCAAGTCGAAGTGATCGAATAAAACCGAGCCAAAATTGTAACCACCAAAGAAAGCCTTCAACCACCTGGGTACAAACCCCAAAGGGCGTAAACACAAGACAAAGAAAAAAGGAGGGCCGAAAAGAGACACCGCCAAGAGATCCACCCCATCCAATGCCAGAGCAACATGCTAGAATAGGGGAGACATTCCCCAGCATGGAAATCCGCTCGTTGCCATAGGGCAAAAAAGCCCACGAGGGGAGAAACCAGAAAGATGATCGCCCATTCGCCTCCTTGGGAGGAGGTGAGAGGGGTGGCTACTCCCAAGGTCAAAAAAATGAGGGTGTCGGCAAGGGAGGGTTGTAGTTACAAAGATGGAGTAGTTACAAAGACAATTGCAGGTTTAATGAAAGGTTGTTGTAGGTGTAGAACTTTTGCATGCACATTTTGATCCTCCAAATTTAGTGAGCTTAAACATTTGCACAGGTTTTAGATAGTTGCTTTGTTCTCCCAGTTGAGGCACGGTCAGATGTTCCAAAAGATGGCTTTCTGTGGTTGCACACAAATTGCAACATACACATAGTGTCATTTGTGGATCCTTTGCATTCTTGTTGTTTGGAAATCTTTTGTGCATTGTGACTTTTGTTGATGCTTATTAAGGCATGTCTGGGTATAGCCACATCAGGCTTAATGCAAATGCAAAATGTGCACATGGAAGATTAGTCATGTACATATTTTTTTAATTTTTAATTTTGGCAAAATCACAGTTTGTGAGTGGAATGCATTAAAACCAAAAATTCACATAGCAGGCCATGCTTGCATCGAGCCATGGTACCAACCTTTACCATGAGAGATAAGATGAAATCACAATGACCCAAATCAAAATAGAATACTAGCCAGAACACGGGAGGCCAATCCCAACCAAGGAAGACACCTACACATCTCACAAAAAAAACATACCATAGAGCTTGCCGAAAGGGCGGGTCTCATCGTCCCCATCACTATAAGACACCTCTCAAGGTGCCACCATGACGGCAAGTCAAAGCGATCGAATAAAACTGAGCCAAAATCATAACCACCAAACTAAGGCTTCAACCACCTGGTCCAAGCCCCAAAGGACATTGGACCAAGACAAAGGTAAAAGGAGGGCGGGAAAGAGACACTACCAAGAGATCCACCCCATCCAACGTCAGGGAAACAAGCTAGAAAAGGGGAGACATTCCGCAACATGGAAATTCGCTCACTGCCATAGGGTAGAGAAGCCCGCAAGGGAAGAACCAAAACAAACCGATCGCCCATTGTCCTCCTCGGGAGGAGGAGGGAGGGGTGACTACTCTCAAAAAAATGAGGGTGTTGGCACGGGAGGGCTGCAGTTACGAAGATGGAGTAGTTATAAAGACAGCTGCAGTTTTTAATGTAAGTTTTTTGTAGGTGCAAAACTTTTGCATGCACATTTTGATCCTCCAAATTTAGTGAGCTTGATATATTTGCATAGCTTTCAGATAGCTACTTTGTTCCCCAGTTGAGGCACAGTCATATGTTCCAAAAGATGGTTTTGCGTGGTTGCACACAAATTGCAGCATACACATAGTTTCATTTATGGATCCTTGGATTACTTGTTGTTTGGAAATCTTTTGTGCATTGTGACTTTCATTGATGTTTATTAAGGCATGTCTGGGTATAACTGCTTCATGCAAAATTTGAATCATTTACATACCAAGTATTTTTTTTAAAATTTCTATGCTTGTATGACTAGTTGATCTTGTATGGACTTTATGCTCGATAAATGTTCGCCCTATATGATTGTGGCAATTTGCACTTTGTTGCATGGGCTATATAGTGTAGATATAGAATTGTGGCGTGCACATTTCGGTCATCTAAATTTTGCTAATTTTTTGCATAATAAAAAAATATAGATAATTGTGTCATTGCCCCCTCTTGAGGCATCTTTGCAAGCTTATAAAAATTCTCAGTTTTGGGAAAAATGGAGCATTCTACGTTTCCAAAGGATTTTTTTGTGCATGCTTCTTGCAGATTGCAGCTTATCCATAGTCACATTGATGTTCTTATTGTTGGGGTAAAGGTGGCATGTGCCTTGCTTGGGTCAGACACCCAATTTTTGATCGCCCATTGACTTTAGTGACCGTTGATCTTATTCTTTCACATAATAGAATAAGGGGTCTCACAGATTTAATAGTGGGTACTGCACCCCCACACACAGTCTATCCCTTTACACTCACCACATGCACAATCACCCCACAAAGCTTCCACTTTGGTGTGCTCTTCAAGTGGTATCACAGCATAGGGGGAGTGGCAACAGAAACCTTGACATTATGTCATGGAGAGTAGAAAAAAGCAAGAATAAAACCTTTTGCAGCTTGTTTTTGCCATTTTTGGGCTTTGAAACATCGCTTTTGTATATCTCTGTCACATAGATTTTGATTGGTATGATCCAGGAGTCTAAGTTGGGATTTGGGCATGTTTTGGAGTAGATGGTGATGTTTATTTTTTAATTCTATTAGAAATTACAAAAGGTGTAGCATTAGGTTTATTCTGCACTTTCGAACCCCAAAACATTGTTTTTGGCATATCTCTTATACTCAGACTTGGATCTATATGTGTAAAAGTCTATCCTAGGGTTCCTCAACATTTTGGATGTTTTGGATCTTTCCAAAAGGACAAGGCCCATTGTCCTTATCACCAAAAGATGCCTCTCTAGGTGCCACAACAATGGCGCCTCTGCCACGACAATCTGCATGCCCCGAGGGAGCCTCCAAATAAAGCCAAAATGATGGCACAAAATCAAAACAAAATTGTAACCACCAAACAAATCTTCAACCGCCTGGGTCCAAACCCCAAAGGGGTAGGAGGTGGACAAAGAGAAAAGGAGGGCGTGAAAGAGACACTACCAAAAGGTCCATCCCATCCGACGCCATAGCAACTGGCTAGAAAAGGGGATCCATGCCCCAACCTAGAAATCCGCTCACTCTCACAAGGCCATCCTTTGCTTGTCACATTCCAGAGAAGCCCGCAAGGGGAGCACCAAAATAGAATGATCACCCATTCTCCTCTTTGGGAGGATGTGGGAAGGGCGACTGCTCCCAAGGTCCAAAAAATGAGGGTGTCGCCAAGGGAGAGCCCGAGTTACAAAAATGGAGCAGTTATAAGGTGACTGTAGTCTTTAATGAAAGGTTGTTGTAGACGTAGAACTTTTGCAAGCACATTTTGATCTTCTAAATTTTGGGAGCTTGATACATTTGCACAAGTTTTAGGTAGCTGCTTTGTTCCCCCAATTGAGGCACCGTCAAATGTTCTAAAAGATGGTTTTGTGTGGTTGCACACAAATTGCAACATATACATAGTTCCATTTGCAGATCCTTTGTATACTTGTTGTTTGGAAATCTTTTGTGCATTATGAATCTCATTGATGCATATTATGGCATGTTTGGGTAAAGCCATTTCAGGCAGAGTTTGAATCATTTATGTGCTTTGAGGTTTTTTTTAAATGTCTACGCTTGTACGACAAGTTGCTCTTGTAGGGAGTTTCTGGTCAATAAATGTACTATCTACGGTCTCACTTTGCATTATATGATTGTGGAAATTTTCAGTTTTTCTCATGGGCTATGTAGGCTCAATGCAATTAAAAATTGTGTCAAAAATTGAGCATGCACACTTTTTTATTTAAAGTCTAGTGTAGACGCAAAATTGTGGCATGCACATTTTTGTCATTGAACTTTTGCCAATTTGTTGCATCTACAAAAATCTAGGATAATTATGTCATTGCCCCCCTCTTGAGGCACTATTTTGAGATTAGCTGAACACTCAATTTTGGGCAAAATGGAGCATTCTATGTTTCCAAAAAAGATATTTGTTCATGCTACTCATAGATTGCAGCTTATCCAAAGTGATATTTGGTGTATCTACTTGAAGCAAAATTCAAACTATTTGTATGCTTTAAGAAGTTTTTATGAATGGCTAAATTCAAATGCATATGGTTTTCAAAATAGTCCAACTCAAAGAAACTAGGCATGTGGATGATGTAGTTTTAATCGTTGTTATCTATGATTGATCAGACTTGGGGTGTATTGGCCTCATATGCAGCAAAGTGTCCATGACTATGTTAGTTCATGTGATACTTGTGCAATTTAAATCTCAATTGAACATGCTACACTATTCAAAATAACAGAAGCACCCAAGTGGGTTAAATATGTAATGGAACCGGCCTACGAACTTTGAGGACAACGGAATTAAGAGAATTAGCGTGAGCATTTTCATGAGACTACTTTGAGAACACAGAGGGTGAACTTAATTAGCAGTAGCAATATAACCATTATACTTAATTAACTTGGCATGAACAATACTTTTTCAAGAGAGAGAGTTAGAGAACTTGACAACAGTTGAGGACCGAATTTATGTGGAGCCGGTCCCCCCTCCAATAGGCTTTTGTATTATAGATTTTCACATCAAGAGAGACTTGGTACAATACAATCTTTGTGTTCCTTGTGACCTAGGTGATGCAATGAAGATGGAAAGCTTCATGCATCACGAGAATAACATAAACTTGTAAAAGCATTAACCATCCGCAGCCTCAGTCCCAAGGCCTCAAAACACCTTCGAGGGGATAATTCTAGGCAAGCAATTTTTGGTGAGCGCTTTTTAGGAATCAGGCGATCAGATTCCTAAAAAGATTCTCTCTTCCTCCTCCTCTATCTCTCTCAAGCAATTTTGCTAGTCTCCACTCTTTTTTCTTCTCTCTATCTCTCACAGAGAGAGAGAGAGAGAGAGAGAGAGAGAGAGAGAGAGAGAGAGAGAGAGAGGGTAGAGATAGGCAATGAGGTAATAGGGAGGTTGAGACATAGACAAAGATATACCACCTTTCAAATTGTTTCAAAAACAACAAAGCCTAGGGTACTTGAAAGAAGAACATCCATTAATCATAGAACGGCTACATTTTATTGCACTTGTATTACATAGGCAAGAAGCGTTCATCTTTTGGAAGGCCCGAGAGTTGCATCAGTGCTGTACTCAAGTGGAAAAAGAAGATTCGCCATGTTCCCTAGCTGTTGCATCATTCACTCCTCATCCACCTCTATGATGAGCCCAATCTTCTTCCAACAAGAGAAAGCGAATTGTCCCTTCTCTTTCAAGCTGAGCAAGGACCGCATATTGAGGTCTATGTGGCAATGATAGAGGCGATACACATTGATTGTTGCCTTCAGAGCCTCTTTAAACCATTCAGCTCCATACAATGCCTCTTCGTTGGGAATGTATTCCATGGCATCCCACTCAGACTTGATTCTATTCTCAAGATTGTCGGTCATCGTGAAAAGAAAGAGAAGTGTGCTACGGTAGCTAGTGAACGATTTCACAAAAATAATACAAGCAATACCAATTTATAGCAATTGTGGGAATACTAACTTGTTGCTTTATTCACGATGTGACACATAAACAACCACCTTCCAAATTTGAAAATTGTTTGAAAAAAACTACAAAACAATGCACCGAAATGTGGCCATCATAAGATAGAATTAGAACCTGTTAGTATTGTCCATTTTGTGAACTGACATACAAAAAATTGAAAATGGCAAATGCTATGCATCCATGCCTAGATAGGTCCTGCCTTGTCTCAGTGCCCTGAATATATCAACATTTGCCAAAATTGGTTGATGGATAAGCATGTTCTCATTTTGGCTTAACCCTAGTACACACAGATTAATAAAATACAAATTTTTACATACAAGATAAGGTTTTTGCTTTGTCATCCGTTCCATGAAGTCTGGACATGTGCACGATGGTTGGTTGCAAATACAAACATTGTACAACCCGACATGACCATCTTCACCTTTGGTCTCTACTTTGAAGACCTCATGAACATCATATACCCAAGATATCTCTTCTACGACCTTAGCTCTCAGTGCTAGCACTAGACTGATCTTGTGAGCAACATCCACGAAAATGGAAGTCCGGTACCGTACATGCACACCATCTCGCATTGTGACTCGTGTTGCCTTGAGGAGTGGACATATCTTTTGACATGAAAGGAGAATTGGTTGTATTTTGTGCAAGAACAAAAGACGTTACAATAGAGATTCCTTCTTTCCTAAACTCCACTTGATACCCCCCTTCATGCAATATTTTCACCTCATCCTCAGATAGGTTGGTGCCCACATGCACTGGCCAAATGTGTGGTGGATGCCAAGGCTGCAACTCAATGTTCTGGTCTACTATGTGGCAATGCAAGAAATGATCCGTACAAAACCAAAACCATTGGTGCACCACACCATTCGGATGCTTTTGATATCCTTCAAAAGATGCTTTTGATATCCTTCAAAAGATGGGGCCGATATACCAAGGCGTGAACCTGCAATAATGCTTCAAACACCTTCATCCTCCTCTTGGAGTGTCCAACATGTGACTCTACTACCTTGTGGAGTTCTTCGTATGGCCCACATTGCCTCATTGACCTTGCGTTCCACTACATACTGCCCACCCAAACCTATAATTTGTTTTGGGGTTTGTGACATCCCTTCTTGTGCAAAGTTGATCTTATGAGGTCTTCCACACTTCTTGCGATCTTTGGTGACCGAGTTGTACTCAGCCCTATGCGATGCATCATCTTCCACATTGATAACCTCATTTGGCTTGCATTTTTGCCTTGATGTCTCCTTATCTCCTATCAATGGAGTCAATTGTTTATACGTTGGAGTGCCCTCGGTAGCCTCGTTCATTGCTCTTATTACTTGACTGGGACGTTTTTCATGGCCCTCCGCAAGCTTCTGTATCAATGGACCCTTCCCAATGTGTTTTCCTTGGCTGTATGAATTAGCCTTTGTGCTCTGTAAGATGGAATTTTCTAAGTCGGTTGTACATGCATCATATAAAGAAATGCGTTTACAAAAACCCTCCCTTCCTAGCTTGCTGCCATGCTTTCTCTCAGTGAGGTTTGTATGTGGAGTGTTTGGTCCATCAGAGCTTATTTCTATGCACGTCATAATGCCACCCCAATGTGCAATACGAATTTCCCACTAGCTAAGCCATGAATCCATGTATGGAATGTTACGACCTATGCAATGACCGTTATGCCACAATTGACGTATCAGATGAGCCTTTGTTGTTGCAGCCTCTTTTGTTGGTGCTTGCCTCCACTTCTCACACATTTCTTTGTGTATGTGTTGAGAAGCTTGCGCCACATACTTCGTTGTGTGTTGATTCAAGCTTTTCTTCCAATGGAAAAGACAAGAACCCTCTCGATCGCTCACTGTATTAGTCTTGTTTCCACCATTGAAAACAAGCTAAATTTCATTCCAATTTGCTTGAGCTTCATCTGCCATGAAGCCAAAGAAATTATCTCTTTCACACCCACATGATAGCATTACATCATTGAGGCACTCCCAAAACAGACATTGTGTTTCCATGTCTTCCTCTTTCATTTCACAAGTTGCAATTGTTAGAAGGTCATGCATGTTGTAAACAAATTGTTAGGGAGGGATTCAAAGGCAACCCACATTGTTGTCAAGGTGCGCCATGTACCTTGGATCATAGACATGGCATGCCATAATCACCCAATCGTTCACGCGTCTAGTGTGATCAAACTGGATCCATGCACATTGAAGATCGCCATCCTCGTCTTGTCTCATTCGATTCACCAAGCCCACAACGAATACTGGACCAATTTTGGACATTTTGAAGAAATAACATTTCTCTCCCTCCGTATCTTGACTAGGAAACCTCCTTCCATGGAAAAAGTCATGTGTGCAGTCTCGCTTCAGCTTTAGGATTGCATCAATGCCAAAAGATTCTTTGTCACTACCTTTCCATAAATTAGATATTGACCTTCAAAACCTAGCAACGTTCATAGTGTTCATAGCAAAAATAATTTAGCATAGAGTTTTGCATTGAACTAAGAATCTGAGAAATGCACATACTAATTATCTTGCACCAATGGTTCCAACTCCTCAACGATTGCAAATAGCTGTTGCTCACCAAAAATTCCCTCATTGATGTTGCTGCAAAGAAGTGTTGTACTTATAATTTTTTTGCCAAACACATTTGAACCTTCCTGGCTCCTGCACACTGGATCAACGGTCAAAATCCTTTGCACCATAACATTGGTGTTGTCCGTTAGTGTTTTGGATGTGCCGTTGCGCACATTGTGTCTATGTGTGCCACGGATGAATCATGACTCTGGTGGCTGTCTCATTTGATAGCATGACATAGTATATTGCACAGTCACATGTTGCAGTACAAAAAGCAATTGCCTTACAAAAGTGGCATATAAGGATCTTATCTCCAATCTTACAATATTGTCCAGGTGTAGGTGCCTTTTGCATGTACCCGTTGAAATGACTTGTATTGGGAATATGATAATTAAAAAAGCGGGCACATTGTTCATTCATGCACTTCAGTGATCCTAGGCAATGACTAAGATGCACTACACCCGGGAAAACTGTATTGGATGTTTGTGGCTTCGACCACGATCATACTTATGCTCCATTGCATCCATATGGTGCAACCTCCCCATGGTAGGTGGAAATCCTAAAACAAGATCACCATTGTAAGCCCTTGGAATCTCTGTAACTTGTTCCACTTGTTGTATTTGCATTAAAAGCTTTGTCAATGTACCCATCTTTTTGGCCTGTAGAAGTTTTTGTCTTGTACTCCTTTTGAAGCTATTTAAAGCAAAACTTGAGGCGGGGTGTAAATATCTACTATCTCCTTCTGAGCAAAGTGCACCTCTGGCGGACTATCCACAATGGCAATGGAAGTCGTGCTAGGTGAGCCTGCGTAGTGTGTTGGATGGGACACATTGACTTTGTATTTAGGTAAAATTTGTTCATCCAGTACATAGATGATTTCACCCAAATTGTTGAGCGTCCTTTCAAGAGGCAGAGTCATCTCAATATCACCAACTTCAATCACTGCATCTAAAGCTGTAAATTGCATTGAATAATTTATTTCTAAAAGAAATAATTCAAATATTATAAATTTACCATTGAAAAAAGGATAAGAAAGTTCTTTATCAAGAAACAATAAAGAACATGCCATAATAATAAGCTAAACAAGTAATTAAGCATAAGATCTCATTATAATAACTAACAAATTGTTTATATATCTCACAGCTAATAATATAATTGTTATAAATATAAATTTAATAATATTTTAACAAGTTTATTTTAAAATAGAGTATTAAAATAAATAGTTTAAAAAATATTCATTAAAAATGTAAAACTCTTTTAATATTTTTGCTCGTGTGTATGTGCACGTAGGCAAATATGTATGTGTGTGTTTGAAGAAGGGAACTGTGACTGTGTGTATGGCACACACCCCCCCCCCCACACACACACACACGGTGTGAGTGTGTGTGTGTCACACACATACACACTCACACTGAGTGTGTGTGTGTGGGTGGGAGGGGAGGCAGCATGCGTGGGCCAGACGCTGCCACGTGGTGGCGTGTGGCCTCGCATGGCCTCTTTCACCTGTGCCAAGGGGAAAGTGGTTGACCACGTGGCCATGAGGCGGCTTGCATGGCCGCCCCATGGCCACGTGGTCTGCCACTAGGTCGTAGGGTGACGCGTGGCCCTTGGTCACGTGCCGCCCAACTGCCCTTGGCGTCCCCATGTGCCAAGTGCCACACCCCGCTCCATGGCAGCGTGTGGCCCTATGGCAAGCACGCACGCACGCACACACACACCCCCTCGCACGGGTGTGTGTGTGTGTGTGTGTGTCTACCATATAACACACAAACACACGCATGCACGTCGAGTGTGTGTGTTGGGGGGGGGGGGGGGGGGGCAGCGGTATGCATGGACCACACGCTGCCACGCGATGGCGTGTGGCAACGCGTGGCACACGGGCGCTTGGTGCCCAGTGCCGTAGGGAGCCACACGTCACCCAAGGCTCAGTGGCATGTCACGTGCTCACGGGGCGGCCACGCAGGCCGCCTCGTAGCCACATGGCATGCCACATGTATCGTCATCAACCGACAGTACACGTGGCATGCCAAGTGGTTGCAACGCTATCACGTCGATGGTACACGACCAGTTGGCATGCCACATGTACTACTATTGGGTGGCGGTACATGTGGCACGACACGTGGCCTCTTCTACCACTAGGCCATTGGGCGACACATGGGCCACGCGCCACCCAATGGCTTTTGTTGCATCGGGACGTCCCCATGCGCCAAGGGGCCATGCGGTCTGCCACTGGGCCGTTGGGAGACATGTTTCCCTTGGGCCACACACCACCCAACACCCCTTGGAGCATGGAGATGTCCCCATGCGCCAAGGGTCACGCGGTGGCACACGTAACCGCGTGGTAACGTGTGGCCCAAGCATGCCATCCCCCCACACACACATGCGTGCACGTGTGTGTGTGTTTTGTCAACACACACATATCTACACGGGGGTGTGTGTGCGCGCGTGCACTTTCCATAGACACACACACTTGTGCGGTGTATGTATGTGTGTGTGTGTGTGTGTGTGCTTGCCACTCACTGTGCGTGTATCACACACAATGTATGTGCACACACACATTTGTATTATTATATTTAAAAAAAGTTAAAAATATATATATGTTTTTGAAACTTTATAAATAGCTTGCCACATTTCTTTTTCAAGTTCTCTCATTTCTCTCCATCCTTCCATCTCTACTTCTCTATCTTAAACTCATTTCTTAGTCAAGCTTTCACTTGATCTCAGTTTCTTTCTCTCAAGCTCTCAACTTTTTATCTCTTCTCAAGCTCTTAACTTTTCATCTCTTTTCCTCTTTCAAGTTCTCAATTTCTCATAAACCATAGCTTTCTCTATTTCTCTTTATTTCTTTAGCTAAATTACGAGGACAAGAAATCAATCAAAAAACAATGGTGTCGTAGATGAAGTTTATGCTACTACACCTCAAGAAGTCCCTCCACAATGCACTCAAGAGAGTGAACAATCTCAATCCGTAAGCTCTTTAGATCGGATTGTGTCCCTTAACCGATGTGGGTGGAGCCACGCAATCAAGTGGCGAATTGATCCATTGTGTGGAAACGGCTACCACAACAGAAGACACAAGAAATGAAGCTTAATCAACTTGCTCCATGGTGGTGATGCAACCTTGAAAGAGAATGGCATAGAAGAAGGCATGGATCCAATGGCTTCATTATCACGTGTATTGGTGGCAATTGGAAAGCTGGATCAAGTGATTATGTCCTTAAATAAGTATGTTGGTGATTTAACTTGTGTCCTTTTATTTGCTACAGGAGAGTACTTGAGATGGCCGAGAAAATGGAGGGTGAGAATCAACATGTTGCAAACCTACATGAGAAGGCCAAAGAGAGGCATGTTTGCACACTTGCACACACATTGCAAAATAACAGACATAACCACTTTGGCAAAGCCTTCAATAAATGGAGTGTATGGATCAAGTCCACACAAGATCCCGAAGAGCAACCCCATTTCATTTTCACGGCACGAGGCATGTTCTATAGATTGGATATCTTTGCTAGACACATTACGTACATTTTGTAGGTTACACTAATCTTGTCATGGTGGCACAAAACATTATTTATTGTCTTGTAGATGGTGGAAAAATGCTTTAGACTTCCCCATTCTCGAGAATCCCAGTGATGCATGGTGCATGTCGGAGAGAGAGGAGACGGGCTTATGTCCGAACGTGTGGATAGATGACTTGGAGCCTAAGGGAGCGTGGGGAAAGTATCCTTGGTGGCTAGATTACGTGGATAAGGAGTACCCACCCGAAGAGGAAGCTCTTTACATAGGTATCATACTATGTAGATTTTGCCTTTTCCATGCAACATGACATGGGTACAGTAACCTTCATTTTTTAATTAATAGCGGAGCATAATGCTTCACGGAAGAAGGCCGTTGTGATAGATGATGCACTCTCTCTGAACAAAACAAAGAAATCGGCCTCAAAAGAAGACCCAAAGATTGGCACCACATCGGGCCAGCAAGCCCCCTTGGCTTACTGGCAACGTGCAAAGAGAAGGAAGAGAGATACGACCTCTAGTGATAGTGAGAGCGAGCATGTAGTTGAGGAGAATTCTATAGAGGTCAGTGATAGTGCTCAGAGCCTTGGTGCTATGAGCCACAGTGTACCAACATTATCCTTCCCTCCGAGACCAGTAGAAGACACCCAAGAGTCACCTCCATCTTCACCATCACAAGGCAGGGTTGCAGAGGACCTATCAGACATGGCCAAAGTGGTCGGGAAAACCCTCCAGGTATGTGAAAATGGTTAATCTTGAGTTGTTCTCTTTAGCATTGCATGCAAGATATATTTAATCTTATGTTGAGAATACAATTATGCTTGTAGAGACATGCCACCTTGCAGTTCATGCTAGTGTCAAGTGTTTGGAAAAAGCTATTCATGATGTGTTGTGCAATGACAGGTAAGCCATGCTATTTTGCCTTCCTAGTTATGGCCACAATTTTAGTGCTAACAAAGATTTTGTGTAGATTTATGCAATCAGTATGTAGATTCTTGGGCTCTCTAGCGGAAACAGGGCAGATGACCCCCAACTTGAGTTTGAGTGGCGTACATTTGATGTACATGGCCTTTCCCATACACACTAGGCCACATGCAGCTAGCACGGGTGGAGTTCCTTTATGGAACCAGTGGGATAGCGAGCTTGTGGATGTTTCATTCCTTCTCGCAATGGAGTTTATTTGGGTTGATGGCATGGTTGTGGAGACATGTCGTGCAGAACACCTTTCCATTTTCATTTTGAAGACAGACGGACCTCGTTTCCAATTGTTAAGGATATTGTACATACGCATGCCAAAGTCTAGCTTCACGACTGTTCAGGACTATGTAGAGGGGGTATGTTGATTTTTGTTTTAATGTTGATTAGTATATGTGGTGTTCACATTTCAAAATGTCTTATTGTTAATGTTATTCGTAGGTTAGTACTTTGTTTCTAGTCATTTTTCATCCCCTAGAGAGGGCGGGTGTCGGCTTCAAAGGTATGATCCAGTAGATGTAGAGATTGCAACAAATGTATGTGGCTTCTCTGCATGACGACATGCTGTGGGAGAAGCTACCAAGTACGGATCCCACACAGTGGATGCTTGATCGTATGGACAGGCCTTATCGTAGAAGTGTTGAGAGGAGTCCAGTGTTTGTCGGTGCTAGAATCTTATTGGATGTTTTGACATCCTGTTCCTAAAAAATTGCAGGTATAAAAAATGTAAGGAGTTTTGTTGCTTTGTAGGTGGCTACTAGGTACCTTCACAAACATGGGAGATGTTGTGTTTGACTATTTTGCAGGATTGGGGACATTGCCAGCACAATGTTTATTGCTATGCAGGAATTGCATCAGTTGTGAGAAGGATGGGTCACTTTTCAATGCTTGTCTAGGGCTAGCTCAGTGCCTGCTTTCGATTTAGGCTCGACATTGATGTTTCGTAGGAAAGATAGAGCTCATGTAATTGAGCATCCAAAGCAAGTTACAAAGCAGATTTGTATATTGGAGCCACCTTGCCGACACCACTCAGCAGTCGGGGGGGCAATAGCAACCCAGTCTTGGCATGGCCTGCAACTGGACCATCCCCCAATGCATTCAGTGCTCCACATCTGAGACCCTAGTTGGAGTTGATCCATTGCCCCACACACTACCTACAGGCCTCCCACATATGGCTCGTACCCTTTGCCATTCGGAGGAGTTCCCCCATCATTTGGTGCACTACTCCCATTGGCACGACCTTTGTTTCCTCTAGGAGCATATGGCCCTTCATCGCTCTTCATTCATCCACCTCACCCATGATGTACCTCCCCCCCCCCCCCCCCCCCCCCCCCCCTATGTATTTACTTTTGATGCAATGGAACACATAGATTTGGAGTTTGATATATCAAACATACCATAATTGTGTATAAGGAACTTCTCTTTGTCTTATCAATAGTGTATTGAATGAAACCATGGTGGTAAATCATGTTTTTTTTTGAATGTAAGTTGGCCATGAACGTGCAATCTTCAATGTTACATTTTAGTTGAAAAGGGAGTGAGAGGCACGTAGCTAATGGCTATGGACTCTAGAATAGCCGAGAGAGATAGAAAGAGAGAGAGGTAGATAAAGAATCTTTTGGGAATCCGCTCGCCCGATTCTTAAAAGCGTCCGCCAGAAATTGCCAGCCCAAAAATTGCACTCACACCTTCGAAGGTGGGAAGAGCTAGCGGGGAATGAGGGTAAGGAAGAGGAAGAAGTAACATACGAGAAAGAAATAGTTCCTCATTTATCATCACTCTTCTTGCATAGAATAGCATAATAGCATATGAATGACGAAGAAGATGACAAGCTTAAGCAGTGGAGCATGGCTCTTGATTGGATTTGCATTACATAGCCAAGAGTGTTGGTGTAGGCTCTCAACTTCTCAACAAGCTTGGAGAAGGAGATGGA
Source organism: Adiantum capillus-veneris (assembly GCF_014529385.1). Taxonomy (NCBI): domain Eukaryota; kingdom Viridiplantae; phylum Streptophyta; class Polypodiopsida; order Polypodiales; family Pteridaceae; genus Adiantum; species Adiantum capillus-veneris. The sequence goes on from NC_140944.1 coordinate 11,414,255, forward strand.
TCTCCTGCACTTTGCACTTCACACAATCAATTAAATTAGGTAAATTATCATTGGACCCCTTGAGAGGCTAACCAATAGGCTTTAGGCACCTTATGAGGGAAACATGAAAAGGAACTTGACATGTGTTCATGTTGCTTCATTAGGGAAGGCTTGACTTGTGTGAGGGTTTGTGTGTTCTCACTCTTGCCCCTAATTGTAGAGCTCGCCCCCTCCTTGTAGGGATCCTTGTTGACTTTTGGAACACCTTAAGCCCCTCATGCTTGGAGAAGGCTCCCACATCAAGCACAACCCTATCAATCTTGGAGAAGATTCCCACCTCAAGCACCTTAGTCATCAAGCACGACAAGCACCTTAGTCAGCAAGCACAACAAGCACCACAAGCCTGGGCCAAGTTCCCACCTCAAGCACAACCCTAGCTTGCCTAAGGTCAAAGGACTTTTAACACTAACCTTTGGAGGTCTTGAATGAAGCTAACCCTAAGGTCTTTAAGCTCCATTAGCTAGATTTCCTCTTTGACATACCATCTCTCATTTGAACCCTTTAACCTTTGCCCCGTGTTGAGATAGCACATGTCTATATCCTAACCCTTGTTCATTCTCCCATATTAAATGATCAGTTTAATATGAGAAAATCAATTGAGTTTGTTAGATATTAGATTTTATGACAAAATACATTGTGGACTATCTAGAAACAAGAGTCTTACCAGCTAACATGAGACAACAATCAATCCAAAGGGAAGCGAAAAACCACTTCATAATTGAAAATCACCTTTATCAAAGGGGGATTGATAATAACTTGCAAATCTATGCCGAAAATGCGAGTACATACTTTGAGCAAGCATATTTCGGATCGTTAGGGGGTGACTTTTCTACAGACAAGACTGCAAAAGCAATACTTCTTGCACGAATCTAGTGGTTGCCTTTATATATGGATGTTGAGAAATATTCTCAAGGGGTGCACAATTTAATCATGTTAATGTTTAACATGAGTTCGATGGAAGGGGTTTTAAAATGCAAAAAAGTAAGGCGATTTAATAGAGATACATTAAAATGAGGGGGTTTTATATTCAATTTTGGAAAAAATCCTAAAATAAGGGACATTTTATTCATTCAAACATGTTAAAAGAGGGGTTTTTAAATACCCTGCGAATGCACGTTATATAGGGGGTATTAAATGGTAAATCCCCCAAGGAAATATGTAAAATGATGCAATGAATGCCAATGCACAAAAGCACCTACAGGACGTGGTGAAATGCACTAAGACTGATTATAGGTGCAAGAGCTTTTGCCAAATGGAGAATAGACTTTGTTGGACCTATCTCACCACCAGCCTATAGGACGCACGCTAAATACTTCATAGTAACCACATATTATTTGATTGAATGGGTAGAAGCCAAAGCAATAGAGAAGAATGATTCCAGAACGACAATGCAATTCTCAGTTGAGAACATCTTCACTTGATATGGGCTTGTGATTGAGATAGTGAGTGATAGAGGGACTCGCTTCATAAACAATATGATTGACTATCCATTGTGGGAATTTATGGTCCTTCATTTGAAGTCGGTGTCATATCACCCTTAATAAAATGGACAAGTTGAGACCACAAAAAAAATTATGTGCATTGTACTCACCAAATTTGAGAGCAGTTTTAGAGCTGATTGGGACCAAAAATTACACTCAGCTCTATGGACACATAGGGTAGCATACAAAACAACACTGGGAATGAAACCTTTCAATTTGGTGTTTGGGGTCAATGCCATATTGTCCTTAGAATCCTTGGTTCCTGCACAACAAAAGGCTAAGGACTTAGGATGGAATGGACATGAGTTATTAGGTAGAGTTTAACAGCTCACCAAGTTAGACTGATTGCGACTCAAGGCTGTTGCAGCTATATATACACAAAACAATAAATGAAAGAGCTTCATAACCAGCACATGATGACCAAGGAATTTCAAAAGGGAGACTAGCAACATTCCAAGAAATTGAAAAGGCGAGGTAATGGCCCATTTGTGATCAGCGACATATCACCTAGTGGTGCCATAAAAATTACTACATTAGAGGGAGAGGAGATGCCTAATTGGATCAATGGGTGCATATTAAAGAAATACCATTTACCTCTAGTATCTGACATGTTGGAAAAAATTCACCAAGCAAAAGAGCAGAAGGAGAAAGCACAGGCAATTCAAGACCATGCAATAGAGGAAGAAAAGTTGCGGATTCTAAAGCACAAACAACGGTAGAATACACCTTCTATTTCACAACTAGAAACACCCCACCTCCTATCGAAGAAATTGAGATGGAGCCAGACTCGCTTCGAGAAATAGATGTGAAAATCAATGTTCAGCTAATAGATGGATCAGCAGAACGTGCACTTGTGGATATTGATGCTCGAGTGGTGCACTTGGAACCTCCAAGTTTCCCTCCTTTTTTACCCAGTTTTGATTTTTCTTTTTCAAAATTTTCAAAATTAAATCTTATCTTCTTGAAACCCCTATTTTATGGTCAAAAAAGCATTTTTAGACCTCCAAAAGTCAAAACGTACACCAAAAAACCCTAAAATTCCAAAATTTTATAAAACTTTTGGAACATCATTTTCTATTGTCTAAAGCCTCCCCAAAACTATTCCATGGTTAAAAAGTGATTTTCTTTTTCTAGAACCCTTTTCCAAGCCCTCCTTGGTTGCAATAATCACACACACCCTCTACTTTAACACTCTCTCTCTCTCTCTCTACTACTACCATCTCCATTGTCACATCAACGAAGCTCCTCTCCCTCCCTTCCCACCTCCCATTGCCACACCAAGCAAGGATCATCCACCTTCTCATATTTCCATTGCCACCAAGCTCCTCCCCCCCCCTGCCACAAGAAAACTCATTCTCTTTCTCCCACCTACATTGTAGCAACAAGCAAGGTCCTCCTCCTCCTCCTAATTTTCTTTGCTCACCCATGGCCAACTCTACTCCGCAAAGGTGGCCAAAGGATGAGGTCACAGCACTTGCATGCCACAACACAAGAGGTATAGATGGTGAGTGGGTACCACAAGAGTTCACCAAAGGTGCTTGGGTATACATGCAGCATCTGCTATTGGCCATCATCCTGTGCAAAAATGTGAAAACTTGGATTATCATTGGAAAGGAAACCTCCTTGGCTTCAAGAATCACAAAGACAAGGGAATTGTAGACATTGTGCAACATGTTTTGTCAATGTCAAGCATGTAATTGTAACAACCAACTCGATTCACAACACATTGTAAGTACATGTTTTCAGAATATAAAGTTGGGTGTGAAATCACAAGGGAATGTTTTTATGGCTTCATAATTATGATTCGCCATGATTTTACAGTCACATTTCCATCCACATTGGTGGAGGAGCAGCCACTTCATAGCTTCTCCAACACATTCAATGCTATACGTACAGATATTGGATCAATCATTTTTGAACACCTTTACCCAGCCAAACTGGTTCAAAGAACAATTTTCTTCTATTCTCACTCTTATATTTTATCTACTTCTACACAAGGGTATCGGAAGCTTGAACCCATCAAAGTATCTTCCTTATTAAGTATGGAGTGGCCACAACCAAATTTGTGGTCGATAGTATCTTTCAAGCAAAAGATGATAATAGATGTCCAAAACTTCTTAAAATATTCTAAAGATTCTAGGTCTATGGGCTTGAGTTGGTGTTTGCCTATTCACTGTTTCATGCATGTCTTCAAAGAGTTTGGAGTTTTGGAGACTACCACAATGCTTGTATGTAAAGATGTGAAATATGAGGATTTAGGGAGGCTTTTAGAAGAGGACTAGGGTTTTGTGGAGGGCATGCACAATGGAGATAGGTATCATTGTAAGGTTGGAGCATCAAGTATTGGAATACACTATTTAAAATCCCGCACCTCCTTGTACACACAATTTCACTATGATCGTGGGATGTACAAGTTTGGAGTATGGACTCCTTTCCAGAGTTTAGATGGCGCTATTGCAAGCTTTGACATTGCAGTGAGGATGCCCAATGATGCTTTGGAGGATGTCCAAGTGAACAAGCATTGGACTCTCAGCAATGTGCAAGAACATTTGGCTATTATGGGTTTAGAGGACCTTCAACAAGCGCAATTTTGTCTACAAGGTCACAAGGTGCGAATCCTTCCACTAAATTTTCACTCCATCAAAGTTTGGTGATCATTGCCTACTTATTGTTAAAAATGTCTGCAAATTGGAAAGAGAATGGAAAATAAAATGAAGGTCTGGGAGGATTGGGGCATGGATGGAACTATGCTATCGTTGTTATAGCTTTATAACTTTTGCATTTTTGGAAACAATCCCCTCCATAATCAATTTGCTTTGCTTTGGTAAATTTTAGACTTTGAATAAAATTTTATTCTACAATAGTCGTCTTGTGTATAGCTTGTTTTAGTACCATTTTTAGTTATTATTGAAATCTATTTGTCACATTGAGACAAAAGCTCATCTTTGGTAAAAGTGTCTTTTTTAAAAGTTTTTTTTGGGAAAAGTGCCTTCTTTCAAAAAGGAACCATTATAAAATAGGGGCTTCATAACGCATTCTAGCCTTTCACTGTTGCAATCCTTGAGCTCTTCCACTCTCTGTTTGCACCTCAGATTCTCGACTCTTGCATTGCCCTTATCCTCATCATGTATCTCTTCCCTGTCAAGCGCTCCATCTACATGATTACTCTTCTCCTCAGTCCTTCCATGTGACTGACCTATCACCTCCTCTTCCTTTTCAACTGATCTTACAAAATCTGAGGACTCATGTAGGTCCATTGGCTTGTGTCCCTCAACAATCATTGTTATCTCTACAATATGGTCATCTAGGTATGGATACCTCCACATCCTCTACATCTGCACCCACATCCACCCCTTTGTCATGCTTTACCCTCTTCCTTGAGGACACCAACTACAAGGGGAAGTTGGATCTCCACACCTTCTTAACTCGTCTCCTCGAAGTCAAAAGGTAGATTCTACCTCTTGCTCCTTGCCCTCCTCCTCCCTATTATGGGCTCTTCATATGTATGATGTAAGATTCCATCTTTTCAAAAGTAATAAAATATATGGAATTGCCTCTCTATCTTGTCCAATCTCTTCAATGTGTTTTCTCTGTCTTGTAAATTACTGAACTTGGCGTTGTGATTTAAAAACTGGTATCCTTTTTGCTTTGAGTAACAACTCAGTGTAAGTGGGGCCGCCGCTCAAGGGGGTGGGGGGGTTGCTGGTGTTGAAGTGATGTGTGGACAATTGGTCCCAGTTTAGCCCATCTACGCGTCCTTGTGACCACCCCTCCTTTTGGCCCTTTCTAGCCTTCTCTGCAGCTCTGAACACCAAAAAAGCACTTGTGCAGCTTCAATTCAATTGTATAAGCATTGACTAGGTCCCTTGTGCTAGAGCTTACATGTGTTGCTGCATAAACACTTGATTTTATACAATATATGAGAATTTTCGGTGTCCTAGTGTGCAGACAAGGCCAAAAAATCCCAAAAGGGGAGTGGCCACAAGGGCACACAGATGGGCTAGACAAGGACCCTCAAATTATGTTTGAATTTAATTCTTCATGCACAATCTCACCCCCCTAACACTTGTGGACTCAAAGTTTATTCAATACAAAGATATTGCTTAACTTAAACACGTTAAGAAGCCAAAAAGTCAAATGATTTTTGAGACAAAAGAAACAAAACTCTCAATCATTTTGTCATTGTCAAATAGTTTGAGTACAAAAGCAGGGTGAATAATACAAAAAGGTTGGCATCACTTTGACTAATGCTTGAAGTCCCGTCACAATTGGCATGCAAGCTATATGTCCTTTGGTTGTATCGCTCTCTTTGCATGTATGGCTCACAGGTTGGTATCTTCTAGCACAGAGATGATGTGGGCCTCTGTAGCTTCTTCAATCGCCTCTAGCTCCATTACTTGCATTCTCTATTGATTTCCATAGCTTTGGAGCACCTCCTTCACTATGTGAGCAAAGGAGGCACATCAAATCAATAGCTTGGTTGTGTTCTGGTAGTGCCGAATTTCAGCAAATGCCCTTGCTATTTAGCAACACCGTTGAGGTTGTCTAGGGGACACTTACACGTTTGCTGGTGGGCAACATTTTGGATTCTTAAATTTTTTTTGATTTGCACCTATTTACATTATTTGGCCCTGGATCTTCCACCTCTTCTAGCTCCTCATCGTCGTCCTCTCTTGCCTCCAAATCTTGTGATGTAGGGAGCTCCCTGGCCACGGGGTAGTGTCTTCCCCGCCAATGGCATCCGGTGTGTGCACGGTATCTCAACACATTGCCATGATGGCTCTGTCTCTGACTCATTATCTATATAAACCACCCGAGCTCTAGATGGTCATGCTTGCGATTGGTGGCATGGCGGTTGTTGCCTATCAGACTTCGATGATGTTGGGCCCTCTTCTTCTCGCAAGTGCTCTGCGTGTTGCTTAACTCTATGCCATGGTGTCTGCTATTGTGCACGCGAAAATCTTCTATCAACAAATGAATTTTGGGCTCGACTACCATGTCCACATGCTTGAAGAGAACCTAGATTGACCAAGTCTTTGCGGCCGTTTCCTTGTGCCTTTAAACCAGGCTGGCTTCTCTCATCCTTGGAGAGTGTTTCTGTTGGCATGTGGATTCTCTTTGGTGGTTTGTTTGGTGCGTTCCATTAGGTACGGTAAGAGCTCACCTATATACTAAAGAAATAAGTGACTAAAATATTTATAAAGGCCCATCTTAAAAGGGCCTGTTCACTGTAATTTTTGCAAAAAGCTATTATTCTTTAAAAGGGTGCCCCAAACTTTATTAAAAAATATATAAAGAAGAGTTGGACCCTGCGTTCACGTATATTCACTGGTGTTGAATCCACCTTGACCCTTGTCACACTGTGCATAGATGCCATGCAGCATGGCTTGGCGGGGCCTTACGACATTCACCACTTATTGTTGTGCCCTTGATGACTCAATTTGCACACTTCCCTTGCAAACTTGAATTGTCGCACATGCTCCATGGTGAGCTTACGAGCAAATGCCATGCAAAAAAACTAGTTGAACATCTCTTCCAAGTAATTAGATTGCACCATACCACCACCATGTATAGTATTTTTAAAGCACACCTTCCTTGCTCGATAATAGAACTTCTCCACGCCTTGAGTGCTAAAAATCTCAAGCGAACCATATTTGTGCATAAAAATTACACCATGTGCTCATAAGATATGTTTTTCACATGAGAAAACAATGCATATTATTAAATGACAACAATCTCTTGTAGTAATTCCACTATGTGACATGGCTTACCATGTAGTGTGCTAGGTAAAGGCGGTGTGCCTCACCGTGCTTTTCCCGTGTCCGTGGGCCAGTGTCCAACCACCCACATTTATCTCCTTATTATTTTTACATACAAAGAATAAGGAGCTCTCACTGATTCTCACATTCTTCGCATACAATGAGATTTGGGAGCTCCACCCCATATCCCTGTGTCGTGCTCTCTCTCCCTCTCTCTCTCTCTCTCTCTCTCTCTATGTGTGTGTGTACATCCCTCTCTTGCTTGGTGCTGGCCGGAACGTGCTCTCCCTGCATACATGCACGTCATGAGACTACATGTCTTGCACTCTCTCCATCTTTGCTGCACACATGCATGCCTTTGATCCATTCCTTCACAATTGGTATCAGAGCTTTGGCTTTGCGACAGATGGAGAGCTACAGAGAAGTGAGCTTTCGGCTATGGTAAGCTGGTTTTCGATGGAAGCTTGAGATTGGTGAAAAACCACCAGATCTGTGCTCATGGAAGCTTGAGGGACATCCCAAGATTGAGAGGATTTTTACCTCTAAAATTTTTGCTACAGCAGTTTTTTATTGTGTGTCGAGGATTCCACACATGGTTTGCTCTTGGATGTGAGAGTGGTATTGGCTACAAGTTTTCTCATAGGTGGGAGGCTACAATGTATGCCTTATATGGTTTGATGCTCAGGGAGACTCATGTGATTGCAATTTGAGCTCAGCAATGTATGCCTTGAGCATGTTATTTGGCAATCTCACAAGGGTAGAGCAGGTATTTGTGTACTAGATTTGCAGGTGTTTGCAATGATGTATGAAAAGTGTAGAGAGGTGCATGCATTTGGAGTGCGGTTTGATGTGCTTTGGTTGCTCATGGTTTTGAGTGTGCAGTCACTTTGGTTACTAGTCTTGTAGCCATTGTATGCACATCATTGGTGCGATCAATATTGTGATTGCTTGTAGCACTCACAATTTGCATGCAGTGTTTTCCCTTTTGGGTGGTGCATCACGAGCGCGTTTTGCTCTGCATTTTTGGTCTTGAGTTGTGAGTGCTCAACCATTTGGAGCTTCTAGTTTTGACTCCTAGCTACATGTTGAGTCTAGTACTTCCATAGGTGTTTCCGTTTGTAGTACAGGTTGAGTCTAGTACTTCCACAGGTGTTGCCATTTGCAGTTGAGGACATCTTCTGCAGTGTTTTGGCTTGCATACCGGTTTCCACGTAGCAAGTGTTTTGAGCTTTTGCTTTGTGTATGCTTTTGTGGGATAGTGGTTGGAGTTTACTCGCCATAGTTTGTGATCGAGCTTAGCTCTCACATTGACAGGTTTACATACAGGTTTAAGGGTCATTTGTGAGCTGGATTTTTCAACCATCATTCCCTCTTTGCAGGTGCCTATGTATGGCTCAATTGTAAGCTAATTTGCGGCATAGTTGTGACTTGTTGCTTCAGTTATTTAAGAGTTTAATGTGGGACTGATTTGCAACCATTTTTCAATCATACAGGAACTTGTGTTACTCTACAAGTATAGTTCTTATTACTCTTGATAATGGTTGAGTTTTGACTCCCACTTTTGCACAGGTTGTGTATGCTACTTTTTTCTGGCACATTGTTCGTTCATTGACACATTTTGGCAGCAGTTTTTCACTCACATATGTATGTCATTTGTGGCACTGTTGAGTGATACTTCGGCTAGAGCGGTTTGGCTCAGTGTATGACTTTGTGAGGTGATTCCGGACGAGTACATTCATGGATTGGCCATTTGGACATTTGTTGTTGTCTCCATTACAAATTTATTGTTGAGTTTTTTGCTCCACTTACAGAGGAGACTGCCAAAATTTTACCAAATAAGTATGCTTATTGCAGAGGCTAGTGAGCTTGACCATTTTCTCACCTTCTTTGCTTGAGATAGTGGTTTGCTCTTGGGTGGGAGATTCTTGTGATCTCGAGCATAGTTTGCCATAGATTATGGAGACGCTTCAGGTTAGAGGCGGTTCTCGCTTACGATCGTGACTGACATGTTGGCATTGCGACCACGATGGGCATATCAGGCATCACTGCTTTAGGTCTATGAGGCAGCAAAAGAGGCAGATACATGGTGCTGCTATGAGGATAGATGCTAGAGAGTATGCATGTGATGGACATGTCACTTTTGAGCCTAGCTTGCCTTCATACTACTTTGTGTCTTGGGATAGCACATTGTCTACGTGTTTTCTACTTGATGAGCATGTAGTTTTTCACTTGATGCCACATCGTGATTTGTTTTCCTTTTTCTCTAGTGGAAGAATTGGTTGTGTGTAGTTTGTTGATGGTTCACCATATGACATAGAGGGTGTTGGAGATGTATGCATGTCTTTACCGAGCGGTGCATTGCTTATGCTATGAGATGTACGTTATGTACCAGGACTCAGGCAGATTCTCATTTCAATGCATCAGTTACAGAGTAGTGGACCTTGGAGAGTGGTCATTTCAGATGCATAGGGGATCACTGGTGGTAGCCAAAGGAGCTAGGAGTGGTCTGGTATACTCTTTACATATTTATGACACACGAGGTGATGTAGTCTCTCAATATTTACAACCATTTTTAGAGTGAGACACGAGGTGTGTCTCTTTTGCGGATGTGCTGCATGGAGAGCAAGTTGTGCATTTGCCTTGTGGTGATGTTCATGCAGACACTGGTATCTCTAGGGATCCACAGCTTGGTCAGCCATCAGTTGAGGTGACATCACTTGAGCCAAAGACCGATGCATTGTTCTATGATGTGGCTAATACATTTGAGGGCAACAGTGTCCTTCAGACAATTGTGTGTGATTGCAGTGGTACTGATCTTTTGGTTTTACAATCATTCTCAGTAGATATCCCTTTGCCAGATGATGCTGACATGGTGATGCATAGTCAGGTGGTTCCTGATGAGGATGCATAAGGCACTGAGGTTGCTATCAGGGATAGGTTGGCACACATAGTGCATGTTTCATTGGCTTTCGAGTCTCTCATGTCTGACCTTTTGGTCTCGAGACATGGTCTTGCTTATGTGGTTGGTGCATTTGCAATGGGAGTTGTCAATTGTTGTGTGATGATTGACATTGGCATTGTGCATTGTGGAGCCATGAAATTTGTCACTTGATACCTGCATCAGGAGTGTCATCATGGCTCTAGCCCCAGTGGTATGCACTCACGTGTTCGGCATGAGTTGTTGGGCATAGGTTGAGAGTCGTCTTCTCTCACCTCTTGTATATACTAGTTGTAGGCTAGTATTCTCGCCACTTATCAGCACACAGCCTTTAGTGGGAGAATGTTAGGTAAAGGTGGTGTGCCTCACCATGCTTCGCCCGTGTCCGCCGTCTAGTGTTTGACCATCCACATTTATCTCCTTATTCTTTATACATACAAATAATAAGGAGCTCTCACTGATTCTCACACTATTCTCATACAATGAGATTTGGGAGCTCCACCCCACATCCATGTCTCGTGCTCTCTCCCTCTCTCTCTCTCTCTCTCTCTCTCTCTCTCTCTCTCTCTCTCTCTCTCTCTCTCTCTCTCTCTCTCTCTATTGCACTCTCTCCATCTTTGCTGCTCACATGCATGCCTACAATCCATTCCTTCACATAATGTGTGATGTTATTTTCACCCCAAGCAAGGGTAAAGACCTTGGTGAAATCTGCCAAGACTTCTTAAAATGATTGATGTGGCTCTTCTGTCGTGCTAATAAGACCCAAAGCTTGACCATTTTATCAAAAGTTTACCCAAATTTGCTTGCACTTGTTTCAAGCTTGCCATTCGAGTCATTGTCAGTAGTAGCTTTGTGTAATTCCTTCCACAGTTCCCAAAGGTTACCAGCCTTGTGGTTGGAGCTGTTATGAGCATCATATTGGCTTGGGTTTCCTTGGGTTTCTTTCTTCAAAAAAGTGTATGGCTTTTTGTCCACTCATTGACACTTATTGGGTGATTTCATGGGCCTCCCCTGTGTTCTTTGCGGCAACAATTGACACATTTCCACCGTGACAAGCAATGGAATTCAGAACTCCCTCCACCCTTTTCATCACTTCCAAGGACTTTTTTAATGGCTTCATTGTGAAAGCATAGTCAAAGTGGAGCTTCAATAGCCTATCAAAAATGAAAATGAATGCATGTAATGTACAAAAATATACATTTGATAGAGGATAGGGAGATATTGGATTCCAAGCCTTATTCTTTTGTGCAAGATCTGGGGCATTGAGCATGGGACATCTCAAAACAAACACTTCCCTTTCTCCACCTCCGATATCAAGATTGTCCAATCCTTTGTCTCCATCCTCTTTCCATGGAAGCATTGAACCGCCCTTTGCAGAGTTCTTGTGCGCTTTTTTTCTGTTAGGTTTGTACTTTCAAGTGCAAACTAGACAAGGAAAGAGAGAAGAATCCCCTTGTTTGCAACCAAGCAAACAAGTGTTTGCAACCAAGCAAACACTTTATGGTCTTCAAGTCTTTGCCTAGGTGTCACTCCACATCAAAGCTACCAGAACCCTCAATCTCCAACTTCTCACCTGCAAGTTAGGAGTGTATTACTTCTAAGATCCATGGATTTCTCTCAAAAATCCATGAAAGTACTCCATTAGTCTCCTCTGGGAACCTCAATAGCACCGAGCCACTAAATGTCTTTCTCTAATTGCACATTGAAATATGGGGTGGGAGATGGTTTGATTGAATCCCTTTGCTTGGTTTGCAACTGGGCTTCATTCATTAGAGTCACACTTAGCCTCTCTAACCTTTGACCTTTCATTAGAGTCATACTTAGCCTCTCTAACCTTTGACCTTTCACTATTTGGAACTCATCGAGTTTCAACACAAAAGAAACCTTTGTGCCGAGCACTACAAAACAAGTAGCAGCAAGACCTTAGACTTCAAAGTCTATGATAAGAAGAACACAACCAAAGAAATAAGTATATTGTGTCACCTTCTTTAGATAACTCGTAGAATCTAAGCACAGCTTGTTGAAGCCTTCTAAGGTCCACAAAAATATTTTTTCACATTGTGTAAGGGAAGCCCTTCTCTGAAAATCTTATGGAGTTTTGCCTACGTTTTCTCTTGCCTTTGATGTGCATGAAGCATAAAGCAAAGCTATAATTGTATCCTCAATGTGTAGGTATGCACAAATATGGGAGAACACATCTTCGTTTGTGGACTTCTTTGCAAGGTTGACCTTGTGCAGAACGGGAAATAGGTTCTCCACAATGCCATGTTCTTTGAGGGCATCCTTCAAGAGCTGAAAAATAGCCTTGTAGGATTTGGTGTTGATCCCAACCTCATCAGAAGCTTGTTGCACGTCATCTTTACTAACCACATTTCTCAATTTGTGCATAAGGTCCTTGGTGATTGCATCCTTAATGTGCTTCCCCTCAGGTGATTGCAAGATAGGAGAGGATAAAGTTTTTTTTTTGTTTTTGGAAAACGTGGACTTTCAGTGCTTGTAGGTTTTTTTTAAAAGCCAAAAAATGAATTTATTTTATATGTATATACATGTTGGGAGGGAGTTTTAAGTCAAAGTAAATAAAAATAACTTTTTTGAAAAAAATCAAATTTTGGCCCTTAGTGACCCACGTTTTTGCTTATGTGGTCACTCCCCTTTACTCCCTTCACTTTCAAAAAGCTAGAGAGAGAAAATGACCTCTTACATCCACATCCTACATGTGTCTAAAAAAACTACTCAAAGTTAGCTTCTTGAATGCCCTTGTCCCCTTAACCCTACACAACATTAGCCTTAATCCCTAAAACTTAGGATTCCTTACAAGGCCCATGTAAAGTTGATATTTCTCCTAATATTGCGAGTTTCATGGATGTGGATGTACAAAGCAATTCTAAATTGGCAGGATAACACTCTGAAGTACAAGCTTAAGGATACCACGTATGTCACTCCCTTGGCATAGACAAATCACATTTGGAATGTACAACAGACCCACAGGAACTGTAGCTGACAACCCGGCTTCCATGATTAGCACAACACCAACAGAACAAAGTACAACAAGTCTGGGTCAAGAAATCCATCGTGAAAACCAAGACGACATAGATATGGATACCCAAAGCAGTCCAGCCAAGCTTAAGCAGAGCCCTTGCCACTCAAAGCAATGGTACTGGGATCACAGATCCATGCAAGGGTCTAATTTCTCATCACACCAACCAAGGTTTTAATGGATTCCAAATTCCAAATCGGAGAGGTCAACAATTGCCAAAAAATCAAGATGGCAATGGAGAACTAAACTATCAAATAGACAATAATCTTTGTAGTCTCCAAAACAAGCCTACAATTGGGTACAAAAGCCAAGCCACGCCCAATCAACAACCTGCCAACAGTACTCACTAAACCAAAAATCAAGGAATTGGCATCCCATCTCCAAAACCTTTTGTTCAAAAAACTTACCTTAGATGGACCCTCGCCAACGCAAACCATAAACAATTAGTTTAGTACCTACATCTTGCACATCATAGTGTTACCCATTACAGCTCTTCCATAAGCATAATAGGGCCATATTTCATGGCCTTGCATAGACATGTTGTTTGTGCATGCACATTGCACAAATCTTTGTCCGAGACAACTCAGAATGGAAAGGTGAGAGTAAGAGTAGCTGGAGCGGCAATTTTCAAGAGCTCAACATGCAATTTGATTAAAGATCATGTGTATGGTGTATCAATTTTGTTTTATTGCTTTAATTTTTTATTTTTTATTGCCTTCCAATAGAATTTGACACTTACCATGCATCATAAATTGATAAATTTTGACGGACAAAATACCTAGAGTCAGGGTATGTACATATGAGTGTAAGGAATTGTGAAAGCCATACCATGGGCCGCTAGCTACACCACCTCCAAATGGATACACCACAATTCCTGAAATCCCTGCCGCTTAAGACCGACACCAAGACAAGACTCCTCCTACTCTTCGATGCTTACTCAAGGGGGTGATAACATTCACTTTTTCTCATGAGGAACCCTTAACCCCAAAATATCTTTCGTTATTTATTCAACTTTCAAATCGAAGCCATCATACTAAATTGGAACTCTACCTTCCAGGGTCAACTAGTGAGTTCTCTAATTCACCCTTGGTTCAAGGTCATTGAAACTTTTTTCTTGGTTAGGACCAAGCAGAGTGGTTAGTGCGTTCCCCTAAGATGAGTGTATTTACTAACTACATGAATCTTTTGTTTCCAAGTTTGATCCCCACTCTAGAGATGGGAATTCATTTTTCCCACTCTTGAATTAACTTAATTGACAACATAAAATTGGATTCAACTTTCTAGACAAAAAATTAACCCTCCGGAATCCACCTTCCCACCGAACCATTTGGTAAATGGACCTATCCAAGGTAGTATTATGATACTAGGAAAACAATATTCCAAACACGTCGAACCAAGAATACATTTCAAGCATTTGAAAGCAGTATGTAAACTCTTGCATACCCTTGCAATTGTGCATTTATCAGGTCGTCCCCACCTTTTTTCATATTATAATGCTTTACTTCCTTTTTCCTTTAGTATTATTAAAGTTATCTAGTTATCTTTTGATCAATCACGTATACTTCTACAGGCATAACCCTATCCTCATCCCAGGACTTGGCTATCATGTCTCCTCCACCACGTGTGGAGACAAAGGCTTCAAAGATGATCTACTCTAGGTTCTTTTTAAATCAATAATCCGAGAAGCAAAGCAAAGGTCTGACTGATGAGGAAAATTGTGGAATATCCCATTTAGATTTTTAGCCTTTCAAAGGTTCTTTTTACATAGTTAGAAGAGTTCCTTAATCAAATCACATCCTCCTACCTTATTTGATCCCTTCATGGATCCATTTTCCTTTCTCCTTTTCTCGTCGGCATCAGGCCTACCCAAACTAAGCCAATTTTCAAACGCATCCTCCGTGGGTCTCACCACCTGGCCGAGACTCATTCCCATCCAATCCCATTTCTAGAGCATTGACTAAACTCTAGCTCAAAACATAGGCCAACGGTTATCAGTCCTAGCCAAAAAGGACCACCATAGGTGAACACCTCCGCTGGCCATTTTCCAAACACGTAAGACAATTTTCACACTTAAGACTTGAATGTTATGCTAGGGCTATCAAGGGGCTATCCACGTCAAATCTTCTCAGTAAAGTTTTTAGTCCTAATTAAAATTTAGAGTGAGTTCCTTGAGTTATAATCCCCTAGTTCCTATTTCCTTTTATTGTCTACTCAAACCAGACCTTAAGAAATACAATGAGTCTCTTGGGAGTTTAAGGTTTTCTCTTAACGTAAGTTTCAAGCTAACTCCGTCTTGGGAGATTCCCATTTGTTTTCATTTTCCATCCATGGGGTATCTCCATGAAAGCAATGGGAGTTTTATGTTCAAGCAACACGGTCGTCACTTCCATGAAGCTATCCCCTTATTCCCACTACAAGAGGTTGCGCAGAATTCGACGTAGGTATCGACAAAATAGCACTAAATTTTAAACTTAAAAGCTCTTAAATAAGGTTCGAAAGAGGTGCCAGTATCATAGCGTCGGTATAAGTATCGATGTAGCGGGCATCAGAATAGGCCTATAAACAAGCGTCGGAATAATCAACGGTATAAGCCTTGGTATTAATAAATTAAATTCCGACGCCTATTCCGTGATCCATACCGGCGGTCATACCGTAACCTGTACCGACGACCAAAACCTGCAAAAAAAATTTGGGCAGAGAGGTATGGGAACTAATGCTACATGTACTGCAGCAAAAGAAAACAGCCCTCTCTACCGAAAGGAAGAGTGCACAAGCAACCGCACTCCACCTACAAGCTGACGCTAAAGAGCGAATGTATGGCAATTAGCAAAATTGTAAGAATAACATAACTTGTTAACATGAGTCGAAAACTGTAAAACCATAAACATAACCTGTGTGCCATACCATAACCATAACCATCACACGATTGCTATACCATCATAGAAAAACCATAACCATCACCTAAAGCAAAACCATAACCATAACCTTGCACAACCATAACCATAGAAAAACCATAGCCATAGCACGATTGATATACCATCATAGCAAAATCATAACCATCACCTGAACCAAAACCAAAACCATAACCATAACCTTGCACAACCATAACCATAACCATAACTTTGCACAACCATAACCATAGCACAATTGCCAAAACCATAACCATAACCATAAACCATAAACACAAGTTGACTGTCAAACCTTGACCATACCATAAACATAACCATAAACCATAAACATAAGTACTACAAAACTGTGCATATGTAAGAGGTCACTGAGTGAGAAGCCCTCATGGTAATGCCTCCCAATAAACGTCCTCTCCCTCCTCCTCCAGCTGGGTCAAAAGGGCCACAAGTCCATGCATGTACCCATACTTCTCCTCTTGGCGTGTCGGAAGGCGCTTCACGGCAACTTCCTACAAAATTATGGTTTAATCATTAGATAAATCTTCAAATAAAATATATACTATCAATAATTTAAAGCATATGTATAATACTTACAAAATCATGTCGAAGCGTATCGTAGCCTCCACTCCCAAGATGTGACGCTCCAGCATACTCCAAACGTGCTCTAGCTGCATCTCTCTGCTGTTGAAATCTATTGGGATTGTCTTGTGTCTCTCGTGCAATCCCAATCCACTCCTCTGCGTCCAACCATGCCGGCTTGGGATCGTCGTCGTTGAATCTGTCTCTGGCCTCTGACCAACGGTGTGACATTGTGGACCTCCCCCTTTCTTTGTAGCTACAAAATAAATTTGAAAGAATACAAAGTTGAAAATAACAATGCATATGCTCTATACAATAACATTTACTTAAGTGTGAACCATGAGTAGTAAACACTAACATTTAGAATGTATTAACTTGTGTGTGATCTTAAGACACTTAATCTATAAAAAAATTAAATTGATTATGCAAGATTTATAGGAGCAAAAATAGGCAATCATAAAATTGTTTCTTTTGGTGAGGGTCACAAGGAAAATGATGCTAAAAAAGAATGACATTGTACTTCATTATATTGAAACAATTCCAAATTACCCTATCTTGATGTATGCATTGCCTACAAAAGAAGATAAACTCCCAAGGTTCTATCTAGTAGTCTACCTAATGTAAAATGACCACGCAAATTAAGTGACCTATGTGTAAGATTGGAATGAGCATACTAATGCTCTACGGGTATCTTGAAAGTTTGTAGTGTCGACAACATTGAAAAGAAAGACATAGTAGCTAAGCTAAAAGAAGACTTGGAAAACTTCAAAGAGATGGTGAGCCAATGGAAAGACCATCTGAGATAGGTGGTAAGGCATACAATTGACCTGCTATAATTTTCTATTCAAACATCAAATATACCAAAGAAGGATCTTCCTAACAAGACTAGTCATGAGCCTCAATTCAAATAAATGGATGAGATTTTGTTTGAAGCCAGAATCAAGAAAAATCAGCCAGATACTACCAGATGGATGACCACTACCTCCGTATACCACAAGCTGGCCATAGCTAGACTGACAAAGGGAGGAAAACAATGTATGATCCTAACACAAAGAAATGAAACCAGATCTCACCCTATGAATTTGAGAAGATGACTACCTAAAAGGAGCAACTAGAGCAAGAATCCATTTATGTATTGATCATGGAGGATAATGCAGTCCCCAGTGTTTCTCAGCATTAGATGGTTACCAAAAAATATGGAGCCAGTCAACAACATTAAGGGCCACCATCTCTATTTGCTAAGGCACCATCAGTTAAAATTCACAAACCTATATTGAAGAAATCACTAGACAAAAGGAAGGGAAAACATAAAATATGAAGCATTGTGTCTAAAATTTTGGGTATATCAAAATTCAAGAAAAGGAAGGAGGAATGTAGATAGTGAGATCAACCTCTTTAGAGAAATGCATTACACTCGTCCTCATGAATGAGACTCTTTAAAGAGAAACCTCACATAGGATCTCTCTAAAGACTATAATTTTAGGCTTTCCAACATTACCACTAGTGGTAGAAGTCACAGGAGGTGCAACATAACAGTCCTATATGTATGATTGTGCAAAGAAATTAAAACCCATTTCCGGTACCTATAAATAGGACCCATTAATCTCATTTTAGTCCTCTAGACTCTATTGGAATTAGGGTTGTAGGAAAACACACACAGCTTGGAGAAGACAAAGGAAGCTCAAGGCACACAACAGAGAGTGTACTACTTAGTGTGCAATGGAAAGATAGTTAGCCCTAGAATGATGGGTGTATATACAATGCACGGGGGACAAAACCTTCTATGCTTTGTCCTTGAATGAAAGGCTGAGTTATTCGCAAGATGCATAGCACTTTGGCTATCACTGTACAAGACACAATTGTCTTGTTTGAATCCAAGCTCTTCTAAGAATCTGTGAAGCCATAGAATTTCTTAGCTTGCCTCCATAATTGCTACATACTTTGCTTCCGTGGTAGAAAGCGAGACCACTTTCTGCAGCTTTGAAGCCCAGCGTACTGTTGTGCCTCCAACTGTGATGACATAGCCAGTAGTGCTCCTTCGAGTATCTTTGTCACCTACCATATCTGCATCAACATACCCTTCTAGAAAAATATCAGTTCCTCCAAAATACAAAGCATTTGTTGTTGTCCCTTTTAGATACTTAAGTATCCACTTCACAGCTTGCCAGTGCTCTTTACTTGGGTTATCCATGAACCTACTCACAATTCCCACTGCATGTGCAATATCTGGCCTTGTTTAGACCATAGCATACATTAGATAACCTATCGATGTAGCATATGGAACTTTAGACATATAGGCTATCTCCTCTTGTGTCTTTGGACACATATCCTTGGTTAGTTTAAAGTGACCAACCAAAGGTGTAGAAATTGGTTTTGCATTTTGCATTGCAAACCTTTCTAGTACCTTCTTGATGTAATCCTCTTGAGATAGCTTTATTGTCTTTTTCGTTCTATCCCTTGATATTTTCATACCAAGTATCCTCTTTGCAGTACCTAAATATTTCATTGAAAAATATTTAGGCAACTCCTCTTTTAGGTCTTTGATGACGAACTTCCCATCTCCCAAATTCTTCGTGTAGACGCAGTGATCCGAGTTGCATCTTCTGAATCCATGATCCAACATCCATCGATCAAACTTCAAGTACCATTGTCTTGATGCTTGCTTTAAACCATACAAGCTCTTCTTTAATCTGCAAACCATTTTCTCCTTACCTTTTACTTCATACCCCTTTGGTTGAAGCATGTAGATTTCCTCCTCTAAGTCACCATCAGGGAATGCCATATTTACATCGATATGCTCGAGATTCAAATCATGAGCAGCCACAAGGCTTAAGACAAGCCTAATTGAGTTCATTTTTACAACAAGAGAAGATATTGCATTGAAGTCAATACCTTTCTTTTGAGAAAACCCTTTTACCACAAGCCTAGACTTGTACCTTTTCTTCCCACCTTCTTCTTCCTTCAGCTTGTACACCCATTTGTTTTGAAGTGCCTGCTTACCTTTAGGCAACTCAACCAAATCCCATGTTTGGTTGCGATGTAGTGATTCCATCTCCACTTGCATGCTCTTCGTCCATTCTTCTTTGGATTCGTGTTGCATAGCTTCTTCATATGATTTCGGCTCTCCAAAACCTAAGATCGAGAGATGGTTGAAGGAAGGAACAAACCTTTCTGGAGGTCTACTTGCTCTTGTAGATCTTCGGGGAATAGGTTGAGGCTCCTCATTTGGTTGACGTTGTTGCACATTGTCACCGTTTGTAGTCCTTGAGTCTTCACCGTCCTTAAGCTCCATGTACTCATCACCTGTTTCTTTTGTTTGTTTTCTTTCCAAGTAAGCTTTGTACATATTTTGTTCGTTGAAAATTATATCCCTACTCCTTAAGATTTTACCATCTTCACTATTCCATAGGTGATACCCAAAGTCACCTTCTCCTTAGCCAATGAAGAAACACTTTTTGGACTTTGCATCTAGCTTTGATCGTAGGCTTCTATCTATGTGCATGAAAGCCTCACACCCAAACACTTTGAAAAATGCATAGTTCACCGGTTTACCTGTCCATGCCTCTTCTAGAACTCCCCCATCCAATGCCGTTGAGGGTGATCGGTTGAATTCGGCCACCGGCCACTGACGATTGACAACCGGCCAATCGGTCGGTCAATTTTCAACCACTTTCTGGCCGCCGTCCAGCCATAATATTTCGACAAAAAGAAATATTCTGGTTGAAAATTTTGGTTTTCGGCGAGTGATTTTTATTTCTGGCGAGTGATTTTCCTTCACACACGATGGCTTCTCCTCATAATGGGGGCCTTACAAATGTGCGTTTTCAACACAAAAAATTACAAGGGGTAAATCAGGCTCCATACTTAGCACATGCTTAGCCAACTAACCCTTGAATGTTCCAGTTAGAGTGCGCCTCTCATCGGCGATCACTCTTACCCTTTTCCTATCGGACCAACAAGCGCAGCCCATGACTACTAGAAGTGGACGCCGATGGTTAACATGCCCCCCTTCTTGATGTAGATTCTGTCCTCAGAGGCTATTGAGTTGAAGCTCGTTCGTCGAGGTGGAAGAGCATTTGAGATGAATGTCCTTAGCCTTCTTAAGTCACTGCAAAATCAAACAAAATTGACACAGTTATTGCACTCCTTTACAATTAAAAATCATATGCAGTTGTAAGCAGATAATTTGATTGGTAACAAAATATTAAAAATTTATCCAGCAATAAACATTAAGTTGTAATATAATCAAACGCATAAACAGTTGTAAAGGTAAAAAACTAAACAAGTATGGGGTTGCTAATTTAACGATCGAAAGGCACTAGGGATCAACTATTAATACCATGGACAAGCTTCTCAATTTTCTCTGGTCAATTAAGTTGTTTAATTGCGAGAACCAAATATTTCATGTCCGAGGGCTAACTAGAGGCTATACCTAGAAGACCTTGTAGTTAAGCTACGATAAAAGGAATTGCTCATGAAATCATTGCCTGACTTATTTTCTTTTCTTTGAATAAGATGTTGGTCCACTCCATCATCATCCACAAACCCCATGTCTGCCTCACAAAAATTTGCAATTGCAGCTAGGCAGTAGTCCTCCCGTATATTGAGCTCATGCATGATATCTGTGAGCAGAACATAGTGGGTGTCGCCTGCCATAGCAAAGCTGGGAGCACAATTCAGAGGCAAAGTTACTTCCTTACTTGGACTTTCTTGCTTGCACCCTATTGCTACATCCACAAGAGAAGCAAGAGTTAAGACCGCATCAAATGTTTCCTTTAGTACCTCTACCCGCTCTTCTTCTGGGTTGAACTGCACCTCCACATCCTCTACCTCTTCCTCCGGCGCCAATGGACAACTACCGAAAGTTGTTGACTGGGAAGTCTCTGACTCACCATACGTCTGCAAGTATAAGTAACAGACAAACCTGTGGTAGAATTCCACTAAGCAACACTTTTTGAAGTGCTTCATACACCTATCTTGTACAAGCAGTGCATTGGAGGGACACTTTTCTAGACAGCGATTCAGTCTCCTTGAAGCACTCTTGTCAGAGTCAAGGTCGGCTGGGTGCACATATCTCATGCCATCAATTGTCATGTAATTGTCACAAGTGACTATCTCATACTGTTGCAAATGGGTTTGTAGGTACTCAAATGAGCAATCTATAATCCTCTGTATAGAAAACTCTGCATTAAACATTCCTGATAGTTCTGGTGTACGGTGATGAGCACGGGCGTTGTATAAGAACGTGAATAGTTTTTCTTCACATGTATCCTCACTCACAACGTGTCTCTAGGACTATGATCCCCTTGACTGAAATAAAAAGCAAGCCAAAACTATTTGGTGTCATAACCAAGCGAATATTCAGCCTCGAGTACCCCTCAAGGTCTCTATTCGCTTGGTTCTATGCCGTGCACTAATGTCATAAGAGGTGACGTCACTTGAGTCAGAACCAAGCGAGTGAGGCCCCCAAGAATATCCAAAGGGCCCTATTCGCTTGGTTCTGTCCCGTGCGCTAATGTCATAAAAGGTTATGTCACTTGAGTTAGAACCAAGAAAATAGGGCCCAAGAATCTCCGAAGGGACCTATTCGCTTGGTTTTGTCCCGTGCGCTAATGTCATAAAAGGTGACATCACTTGAGTCAGAACCAAGCGAATAGGGGCCCAAGAATCTCCGAAGGGCCCTATTCGCTTGGTTCTGTCCTATGCGCTAATGTCATAAAAGGTGACGTCACTTGAGTCAAAACCAAGCGGATAGGGGTCCAAGAATCTCCGAAGGGCCCTATTCGCTTGGTTCTGACCCAAGCATTCGGAACAGGTGGATAAGAACAGAGCATTTAATGTTATGAGTGATAGATATATAGGCCTACTCACTCACTATGCCCAAACTCACGCACGATCACATAAGGAGTAATTATTCCAACCATGCAGTTTGAGACTTTTAATCTTACCCTAATGCAGTGGCTTCGGTGCGCACACAGTTAACAGCACACAAGAAGGGGAGAGAGGCAGGGAGAAAGAACATGTCTCTGCAATATCCAATGGTGCCGAGTTGGATGGTGATGTCACAGGCCGCCAACAGCAAGAACCAGAAGGTGGCGATGGCGATGGTGATGCGGCAGCAAAGGACTCGACCCAGTGGAGGTCGCTCAACGCAGGATCACGAGAGGTGGCCAAGGGGAAGAGCGCAGAAAAGGCAAAGGCAACAGCAATCTGTTTGTTCTACTTGAAGATGGAGATGGTGACTGCAAGGGCGATCGGCATCTGACTCTCAACTCACGATCACGAGAGGTGGCCAAGGGGAAGAGCGCAAAAAAGGTAAAGGCAATGGCGATCTGTTTGTTCTACTTGGAGATGGAGATGGCGACTGGAAGGACGATCGGCGTCTGACTCTAAACGCAGGATCACGAGAGCTGGCCAAGGGGAAGAGCGCAGAAAAGGCAAAGGCAATGGCGATCTGTTTGTTCCACTTGGAGGTGGAGATGGCGACTGCAAGGCGATCTGCGTCTGTCTGACCCTAAACAATCACTCAAAAAGGCACGTGGGTTACGCTCACAAGGAAAACCAGTAATAAATGGTCTCAGATTCCCATGCAGTACGATTTACCAACCACAATCTCGCGCATAAGTGAAGTTGTCACCCTCGCCGAGGTAAGCATTCTAAGTTTAGAGGCAGTACCCCCACCAAACATTTCAACTATTCTGCCTCTTTTTGCGTCCTCTACTGCCCATCATTTTAATTAACTCTACCCCCATCGACGCTACGCGGTAAACAAACCATCCCAACTCTTTTTGCACATCACCTCTTACTCTCGCGCATCCTTCTCTTACTCCTGTTTTGCAGTGCTTTAGTGACACAGAACTCTACACACAGTGAAGAGGTATGCTACTTACTACCCTTTTGTGCACTTGTATTTTGTGTAGTCAGTACCAAGCGAATAAGGGAAGGTAACCTTGTTTGTTGCACCTGTTCGCTTGGTACTGACCATCGTCTTTACCATAGGATGTTTGCTTTTACACTTTTCCTTGGTCAGTACCAAGCGAATAAGGGAAGGCCACTTTGTTCGATGCCCCTGTTCGCTTGGTACTGACCTCGGAAAATATAAGTGATGTCTGCTAGTACATAGGTCAATACTAAGCAAATAAGGGAAAGGTAAACCCTGTTTGTTGCGGGTTTAAGGTTTTTTTTACCAAATACGCGTTTTGAATTTATAATGGAGAAGCAAAATTACAACTTAACACCCATGTAGGGAGTTTTCAGTTAGAAAACACTAGGGATAGGCGCAAAGGCCAAGTTTCAGACTTTACAAAGAGTGGCCTACTAATTTTCGGGGGTTTAGGGTTCACAATAACCATGTAGTCCTTTTCCTTCACAGCCAGACTATCTCTTCCTGAAGCCTGTTGGTAAAGTTAATGGCTTCCTCATATTTACTGGCTAGCTCAAGCACTTCATCCTTCATCTCCTGTAGCCAATTATAGATAGCCTCTACAGAGCCATCCTCGGTGAGCAATCGTTGTAGGTCTTCAGGCCTTCTTGCTTCCAGAGAGTCTTTGAGGATTGAGACTCTGTACCTGACGATCAGCATTTGTTCCAGCTTCAAGCTAGCATCCTGCACAGAGCATTTAGCAAATAAGCTCTTCAAACTAGGAGCTTGGAAATTGGGAGCAGAAAGGAAAGAATTACCAACGGCTTACCTCGAGGATTGACTCCCGTGTTGATAGCAGCCACTCTCGGGCTGTGTCAATCGAGAACATTAAGGGTAACATCGGGGGAGGGCCAAGGGGGGACCTCCTGAGGAGGGCCCGGATGCGGTCATGTTGGCGCTGCGGGAGTATACCTTGGAAAGGCATCACCACTATCCTAAGCTTCTTGTAGTTGTTCTGCGAAACCCTGAGGGAGGTTCTGAAAAAACTGATGGTTAAATAGACTAGATGGACATGCCTGAAAAGCAGAGCCTGGGTTCTGGCTGATGAGTGGTCTGTGAGGGGTGGTACCGCCATGCGGTTTCATGAGAGGTAGACGTGGGAGGGAGAAGCAATGGTACCACCCCTCCTAGATTAGGGGAGGTGATGGGAGGGAACGACATGACAGTTAGGACCGCATGGACTTAAACATCTCCTTCACATTGGTATTTTGTTGCAGGGGATGCAAACGTGTTCGCTTGCTATTACACTTTTCTGAGGTCACTACCAAGCTAATAAGGGAAGTCAAACTCTTTCCAATGCACCTGTTCGCTTGGTACTGACCTCAGAAAATTTAAGTGACGTCTGCTATTACTATTTTCTGAGGTCACTATTGAGCAAAAAAACTCTTTCCGATGCACCTGCTTGCTTGGTACTGACCTCAGAATATATAAGTGATGTCTGCTATTACTATTTTCTGAGGTCACTACCAAGCAAATAAGGGATGGAAAACTCTTTCCGATGCACCTGTTCGCTTGGTACTGACCTCAGAAAATATAAGTGACATCTGCTATTACTATTTTCTGAGGTCACTACCAAGCGAATAAGGGAAGGCAAACTCTTTATGATGCACCTGTTCGCTTGGTACTAACCTCAGACAATATAAGTGACGTCTGCTATTACTATTTTTTGAGGTCACTACTGAGCGAATAAGGGAAGGCAAACTCTTTCCGATGCACCTGCTCGCTTGGTACTGACCTCAAAAAATATAAGCGATGTCTGCTATTACTATCTTCTTAGGTCACTACCGAGCAAATAAGGGAAGGCAAACTCTTTCCGATGCACCTGCTCGCTTGGTACTGACCTCAGAAAATATAAGTGATGTCTGCTATTACTATTTTCTAATTCGCTACCAAGCGAATAAGGGAAGGTTCGACACACCTGTTTGCTTGGTACTGACATTTTTTGAAATCTGAAGTCCCTTGTGCTGACAAATGAATTGTCTTTTTGTGTTATGCTATTTGTAGAGATGCCTCGTGTAAAGGCCATGGCTAGGAGGGCAATAGGTGAATCTTTGAATGCTCAAGCAAGAAGACGCCGATATGAGGCGCACAGAGGTGTACTGCAAGAGCTGCGTAGGATAGGACGACACGTTCAACCTGCTATTCCACGTCTCCCTTTCCAGCGAGTAGTGCAGGAAATTTGCAAGCAGTGGAGAGTCGGCATGCGATGGGCCAGCAGTGCACTACTCTGCCTTCAAGAAATTGCAGAAGACTACCTCGTTGAATTCTTCAGCGATGGATATATCATGGATGCCCATGCACACCGCGTTACTATCATGCCGCGGGATTTTGATACTCTTCGGAGGCTGCGTTTCCGCTACGATGGGCTGCTTCAGCCAGTGCCTATCCGGGATAGTAGAACCATGGATATTCTCAACATCCCCCCTCTCCATCCTCGTCCACGACAGACAGAGCCATCTAGGGCTAAAACAAACAACAGAAGGACCCGATCACGGGTCAAGAGAAACAAAACAGATGGGCAAGCTGAGATAGCCGCAGAGGGGCATGAGCAAGCCAAAGTGGACCCCGAGGCAGTCATGGAAGAAACAGAGACAGTTATCGAGGAGCCAGCTAGACACCAAAATAAGCAAGTCATGGAGTATCCGCAGCCAGTAAGGGCTGATAAGGGGCAAGAGCAGGCCCGAGTGGACCCTGAGGCATTTATGGAGGAACCAATATTGAAGGAAAATGATCCGGAGCATGTGCTTGTTAGGGAGGACCCTACGGCTGTTAGGGAGGAGCCTGAGGCAGCCAGGGAGCCAGCTCAAGAAAGGCAAGGGCAAGGCTCTGCATCACAAGGGCCATCCAATGTATCAGATGAGTCAATTATTTTAGAGCAAATCAACGAAGAGAATGAAGAGGAGTTGAGAGTTGTGTTCAGCGTAGCACCTCTGCATGCACAGATACTGTTGCCTGGAAGGTCAAAGGAGGCCTGCATTTTCAACCTCGATCAACAAGACTTCCTGTGCATGCGCAGTTTCACCAACTCCAACACAACGAATGAGGTCGTCAACGTTGCTTTGTGGTAATTCTCATGCTCTTTAAAAGTCACGGTTGGTTCATTAAATGGGTCTCTACCGAGACATGGGTCAATACCAAGCGAGACAGTGGCTTATGGAATTGGATAGTGGTACTACTCGCTTGGTATTGACCCATGTCTTCGCGTCAATCGTCAAGTTTTTCTTTATAAGTTATGCTTGATTCATTAAATGGCTCACTACCGTTAAGACATGGGTCAATACCAAGCAAGTCAGTGGCGGATGGAATTCGATAGTTGTCCCACTTGCTCGGTATTGACTCATGGGTTTGTGGCAGTGACAGACCGCTGAAATACCTCAAGTCTAATCTCTACCATTGATTCATGTTAGGCATGTTGTCTTGCTTCTGCCCCCTGAGGTTCAAGACAAAGTATATGTAATAGATCCGCTGATATCGTCTTTGTTGCAGAACAACTCAGTTTCCTTTTTGAGTGTGATGAATTGGTTTAGCAGAGTCAACTTTGATCTAGCGCGCTTTCTGGTCACTGCATACAATCAATCGTGAGTTTTTTCTTGCTTTGTAAAAACCATGTTGCATTTAGAATCTTTCTCCTCATCTTTGATGGTGTCTTTGTAGTGATCATTGGAGTCTGATGTTATTTGACATGGAAGCTAAGATTGTTTACTATGCAAACTCCGGGCACAGCAGGGCGTTTCACGGTCGTGTAAAAACGTAAGGCCCATTTGGGTATATTTGGAAGCAGTGTCTCTTTGTAATGTGTTGCTGACTCAAGTGGTTATGTATGTAGTGCCGCGAAAAAACTTGTATGCTATGTAGAGCATGTTTTGTAAGAACATGATCTAGGATATACCATCTGGCACGAACGGGTAACCGTGCCCATGCAGACTGATGACTATAGCTGTGGCTGGCGAATCTGTTTGAATGCCATGTTGCTTCTCAGTCAAATTATGGATGTACCGAACGTAAGTAATCGTGTTGTTTCATTGTTTGCTACAACGTTTGTATAAAGCAACAAATGTTTGTATCACGCTTCTACAGGAATTTCAATTACATAACTACGCCCCCAACGATGTGCAACATTTTTCTGTAATGGCCATCCAACATATTATAATCTCGGTAAACAGACGCATAAGAGAGGAAGCAGCGAGAGCTGAGGAGTTCAAAGAGGCTCGCATTAACGAAATGACGCAACGCCACAATCAGACTCAAGAAGAAGTTCAAAATATGCAAGAAGCAATAAATCAATATTATGCGGACGCCGCAGAAGTAGAGGAATGGGCTACACGTCGACAGCAAGAGCAAGAACAGAGGGAAGCTTCACAGGTGCAAGATGCATGGGAAGCCATGGAAGAGGCCCATGATTTCGAGCGGCGCAAAAGGATGCCCGAGACCAGCGTCCCCAGAGGCAGAAGTAGCAACAACCGGATCAGAGGGCAGGGGAGCAACCGGAACATTTTTGCGGTAGTTCTTATTTGCTCATCGAAGAAAAAATCTACAAACACTTCAAGAGGCATAAATAGTGCGAGCCGAACTATTTTTGTGGCAATTGAATACTTGAGGGACTTTTGTATATCCTGAAACAACTTATTCCTAAAGCTTTCACTAGTTTGCGAAGTTGGCAAGGACCAATCCTTGCTGTCAAAGGATGGAAGTGACAAAGGAGCTACACGACCCCAACCAATGGAAGTTCTCGGTTCCACATATGACATATCATAAAAGAAAATTCCATTATCTACAAGTTCCATGTGTTTTCTTCCTCGGTACATTTGCTCACCAATAAATGCATGGAAAGCATCAAAAATCCCAACTATGCTCTCAACTGGTTGTCAATCTGTCCTATTCGATGGATAAATTCTGAAACATACCAAAGATGATATCCACCACTTAACCTTCGAATATAATCATGCACTAAGCGAGATGCTCAAAATAACTTAAAGTTGGGTGGATGCCTTGGAAAACTTGGAGGAGATGTTTGCAACCTTAAGTCTGCATGCTGGAAAGCATGTTGTATGAGGACCTCTTTCACCCGCTTGCTTTGTGCACACACTTTAAACTCTTTAACTTGTCCCTTGAAAGCCTCCACAAAATCATTGCGTTGCCTCCTCTTCCTCCTCCTAGTTTGCAGTAGAACCCAACTTCCGATAGTTATTCAAGATGGTATCCATGCTTGATCGTCTGTGACACATGGAATTTATGTGATTTGCCTCCTGGCAAAAAGGCCATTGGTACAAAGTGGGTTTACAAGATGAAATGCAAGCCGAATGGTGAGATTGATCGCCATAAGGCTCAACTTGTTGCCAAAGGTTATGCACAACAAAAAGGCATAGATTATGAAGAGACTTTTTGTTACCACTTTCTGTAAGACTACTATGCGTTTTCTATGCACATTGGCAGCTCATTTTGGTTGGGATGTATATCAATCCAATATTGTTACTGCTTTCTTGAAAGGTGACATATTTGAGGAAGTTTATGTAACGTAGCCTCACGGTTTTGTCAAGAAAGGACAAGAGGATAAATTGTGCAGATGTAATGTCAGGACAAGGGCAAGGCCAGGGAGTCACAGACTACGGTCAGGGGCCAGGCTAGGCAATGTGGACAGGGGATCCGTGTAGGGCAAGAGGCTAGGAGCCTGCCTTTATAATGGGAGGTTGGGAGGAGGATCTCAAGGTCTAGCTACCCTAGGTCTTATACTAGTATCAAGAGCCAATCAATTTTTTGGGAAAGACATGGAGAGCCACCCATATCTTTAGCTTGCATGTGCATGAGGTGTGACGCTTCTCTACACAAGAAACTCGACAGAGCTCTCGGGTGGGAAACCCCGCTTGCAAGGAGGGAAGGCGACGGGATTACCTGCTCGAAATCAAGTTGTTTCGGCCTTGAACGACCCACGTGCCCGAGCTGAGGAGACTTTGTTTCTGTGGCAGGCTCAATCGAGCACCTCACGCGGCTCAGTGAGCTTCCTCGCCTCCTCTCGGCGGCCCTGCAGCAGAACGCCATAGCCTTCTTGTCTTGGCTTTTCACACGACTCCCTAAGGCCCATAATTTTGGGCTAAAATTGTTAGCATAAGGGTGCATGCCCACCCGGCATACACCCCATCCAAGCCAAACGTGTCTCGGCGTACAAAGAGGGGCACGATCCTTGATTCTTGGCATACCTTTCAGCAAGCCAGGAGTAATTAAGTTGCAGGATTTTGCACTTAATTACTGTACGGTAATACCTCTGGATTTGAACCTCAATTTTATACCCGGCCAAGGGCAACATAACCTCGCCGACAAGGGCCGAGAACTTCGTCGACAGGCCGTCGATTCCTTGCAAATTCTTCAAAATTGCAAAAATTGCAGTATTGCATCAAGCTTAGTCTACGACGGCTTTAAAGTTTTCAAACAAGTATCCAACATCACTTGTTTTCTTTGGAAGCTAGAATCAACGGCGACGCGTTCAAGCGGTGTAAGTGAACGGGTGGACTTACAGGTTGACTAAAGCTTTGATGACCAACATAATTAGCACGGCTAATTACCATTTGTGGTGCATACTACGGCTACGGGATTGTTTTTGGAATCAAGGTATTCTTCTTTGTCTTTCTTACACTGCACGGTGTTGCCATGAATTCAGATATCGATATGACTTTTGATTTTGAGCATCATACGCCTGATCCTTCCCATGATGGCTCGCGGCCGAATACTCTCACGGAGGGTGCCCGCGATGCTACGGGAGGTGATGACGCTTATGAATTGCTCGATATTCAGGAATTTCGTGCACTTCAGACACGCATTTCAGTAATGGAAGAAAAATTTACATCTTTAAATGAAAATTTCACCAAATTATCCACGTTAGTGATACAATTTATGCAGCAGCAGGCCAACGGCCCTGTTGACACACACATGCATGAGCACGCTGCCAATCAGGGGCAAGGCCGTTCTGATTAGGGACAAGGTCCATCTCCGGATTCTTTGCACTCTCTCACTGCAAAGGAGGTGGACGAGTTGTTGAAAAACACCAAACCACCGACTTTTAAGGGAGAGGACCAAGATTGCAATAAGGATGCAGTGAATACCTTTCTCAACAAGTGGGATGGAATTCACGCCTTGCGGCGTACTCCGGATAAAGTCAGAGCACTACAGACCAGTCTGAATCTAGAAGGCAAGGCCTACAAATGGTGGATGTCTCTCAAGGAGAAGAATATCGTACCATAGAGTTGGGAAGCCTTTGTGGCTGTGTTTCGAAAAGAATTTCTGCCTACAAATGAGGCATATCAAAATTGTACGGCTTAAAACACGTGTTCCATGCACCAACACCACCCATCATTACTTGAATATATCTCTCAAAAACGGGATGTTATCCTCAAGTTAGAAGGACTAGACACCTTTCAGCAAGTACGTGGGTTTATCCGCGGTCTGACGCCCGAGCTTAAGAAGCACGTCAAGACTCAGTACCCTAAAACACTTGAGGAGGCCATAATGAAAGCACACATTCATGATGATCCAGATGAAAAGAAATCACATAATAATCACATGCATGCTAATACACATGGTAATACACGCACACAGTATGGGCACAATAAAAGGAATTTTATAGTAACCAATTCTAAAGCAGCTAAAAAACCGAAGGGGTCCCGTGGTCCTCTCTCTCCTGAGGACTTTGATAAGGCTAAAAAGGAGAAGTTATGCTTTCAATGCTTGGGAAGCGGCCATGGCAAAAAGGATTGTCCCAAGGGGAAATTTGATGCTCACGGCAAGGAGAAATAAGTACACATGGTGCAACTGCTGCCTCTTGAGTCTTCCTCACGATTCTCTACAGTGGAAATAACACACACCGAGGTGGTGCATGAATGTTGTATCATAGTTCCATGTGGAAACAGACCTTTGGTCCACATGATTTAGTGCGTATGCATGGATCTCTTCAAGGGCACAAGGTGCACATCTTGGTAGATGACGATGCTACTCACAATTTCATTAACTATGGATTAGTGAAAAAACTCAAATTGCCCCAAACTCCGAGTTCCCACCACTACAAGGAAGCAATGATGAATGTTTATGATGCCGAAATATAGGATAATCAAGTCAAAGCCATACCATTGAAAATACAAGGCTATTCCACATCCTTGGATTTTTAGGTTATGAATATGGAGAGAGCATATGTGGTACTGGGTAGGGAATGGTTGCATAACCTAGGACCATCACTGAAGCGTAGCTACAAGCACAACAGCTTAATGTTTGAATCCCATGGCGCACATGTGTTGTTGTTAGGATAGAAGGATGTACCTTCCTCACCACTGATATGTACACTCGAGCTTATGCAACTCGTTTTGATAATGAAATGGATATAGTTTTCTTGTGTTACTCATTGTGTTACTTTCTTTCCAATATTGAATCTGTTGAACATTCCTCAACGCCACATGCTTCTCCCTCACCCCTTCCATCAATGGCTATTTTTCACCAAGCAAAGGTTGCTAGTGACTTACAAAATTTATTAAAGGAATTTCATGATGTTTTTCCTGATGATTTACCATCAAGATTACCGCCGACATGATCGGTGCAACATAGCATCGATGTCATTGTAGGCAATAAACCAATTAGTAAACCACCCTTCAGAATGAGTTATTCTGAAGCTGTTGAGGTGGAACGTCAGCTTGTTAACTATCTTAGCAGAGGGTTTATCCAACCCAGTTCTTCACCATGGACTTCTCCTATCCTATTAGCGAAGAAAAAGGATGGTAGTATGTGCATGTGCGTAGACTACCGTGGATTAAATGCGGTTACTGTTAAGAACAAGTACACATTGCCACGTGTGGATGAGTTGTTCGACAAACTCACTCATGCTCGTATTTTTACAAAAATAGACTTGCCATCGGGTTATCACCAAGTACATATTCGACTTGCTGATATACCCAAAACTGCATTTTGAACAAGGTTTGGACACTACGAGTTTTTGGTTTTGCCTTTTGGGTTAACCAATGCGCCCGCAACATTCATGACACTTATGGATAGTGTCTTGAAATCGTACTTAGACAAATTTGTTATTGTTTTTCTCAATGGCATTCTAGTATACAGTGCTTCTGAGGAAGAACACTTACAACAACTGAGGCAGGTGTTCAAATTGTTACGAGCAAATCAATTATATGCCAAAGAATCCAAGTGTGATTTTTTGAAGATGGAAATTCACTATCTTGGGCATGTTATTTCAGCTATTGGGCTACACATGGATCAATCCAAAGTAGATACCATTCGCCGGTGGCCTTCGCCTAAAAATCTGGAAGAGTTACATATTTTCTTGGGATTTGTAGTTTTTTATCAAAGGTTCGTTAAAAACTATGCTAATATTGTCGTTCCCCTGATGGACCAATTGAAAGGCAAAGGCAAGACCTTTCAGTGGGGGGCTGCTCAGCAGCATAGTTTTGATACGCTCAGGAAGGACGGCCAATAGCATTTGAAAGCAAAAGGCTTGATTAAGCACAGCAAAATTATTTTGCTTATAAACGCGAACTATATGCAATGGTGTCTGCCTTGAAGACATGGAGACATTATTTGTATGGCGCTCAATTTGAGATTGTGTTTGACCATGAAAGCATTAAATGGTTCACACAACAAACCGACTTGAAGGGTCAAAAAGCCAGGTGGGCTGAGACTCTTTAGGAGTATGACACAAAGCTCCAGTATCGTAAAGAACGATACAATGTGGTGGCTGATGCTCTTAGTCGTATGCCTGAGATCAATTCTCTTTTGTTCACGGAACATCGCAATGAATTTTTGGATTCTTTGAAGGGCAATTAGGCCTCCCCAATCTCAGAAAAATAAAAATTCTTCTAAAACATGTATCACATAATGGTCGTTTAAGGATAGCTAGGCAAAAAGTCAAAAGGTTATTGGGAGAATTTTGAAAGTCAAAAGTCACTTTAGAAATATAAATGAATCATCTCTGTATTGGCTCCATGTGTAGCCGGAATCAGTTTTACACTCAGTTAGTCTCTCTCTGTCTCACAGTTGTATTGCTAGTAAAAATTAAAGGCACAAAGTCTCTCTCTCTCTCTCTCTCTCTCTCTCTCTCTCTCTCTCTCTCTCTCTCTCAGTGTCGTTGATCCTCTCTCCCCCTTGAGTCCTGCGTTTGTCTCTGCTAGTGCTTTGCGCTCTGAGTGAGTGGGTAGGCGATGAGGCCACTTCTAGTTTGTTTCCAATACACTGGCCACAGGCAAGTTGTTGTAGTCAACGATCTGAAGGAGCGGGTTTGCCTGCACAGAGAGCAAGATGGCACGCAGGTTGTGGATGAAGCTTCTTCAACAAGCAGGCCGCTAGCTGTTTGCCAATGTGAATGACCTCTCTCCCTGATCTCTAGTCTCCTTTCCTGCCTGCTGCTTGCTATGGCTAATTTCTCTGCTACTTCTTTAATTTCCCCATTGATCTTGCACACATCTAAGTGGCAATGCCTCATTGAGAGCTATGATCTTCTTCTGAATTCATTACATTTGCGGTTGAGGCACGTTGATTACATTTACATACATCATGAGAGCACTACTGCTCCATCTTCTTCTACTACTATTTCTTATATCATTGCTACGTCTGCTACCCTTCATTTGATTCCGCGCTATCTGTTGTCCAAATAATTATTCAGACCTAGCATGAGATGTGATCGTCATACCAATACTTTCTAAGAAAAACATTTGGCATTGTAAATCATTGCCGTTTTAATATTTTATTCCATGAATATAATTGCAAAGTTTGTCTCTTATGACATCAAATTGTTTTTGTTTACATCCTAAATTAAAAAATTGTTCATGTTTAGATCTCAAGAGTACTTTAAATCTCAAGTCTTTGAATATGATTGTAAATACTATCTCTTATCATATTGACTTCTTTTTGTTTAGATCCCAAAGCAAAAATGGAAAGTCAAGAGAACTTTGAATCTCAAGTATCATTAGTACCGCTGGACGATACAACCATGTAAAAGCTTCATGAATGTTTAGTAGAGATTTGGAAATAGCTTCGTGGATCAGATGTTGAAGATTCAACATCTTTGAGAGACTTTGTCAATAAATCATTTGAATCATTGAAGTCCTCAATTGATAATTTTCAAGCAGATATTTCAAATGTTCAAAGTTCTAGATTAGAAGAAGAGATAAATCGACTATGTAAGGAAGTTTCATTATTAAAAATACAATTAAACAGGTTAAATGCTATCTTGGTAAGAACTAACAATGTAACGAACATATCAAAAAATGCTCAAAAGTAACTTTCTACACAATCTATATTGATTGTACTTAAATGTTAAGCATCTCTCTCTCTCTCTCTCTCTCTCTCTCTCTCTCTCTCTCTCTCTCTCTCTATTAAATTTTACATTTAGTTGTATTTTACAATGTCATTTACTTTTTTATGTACAATAGAGTTTAAAGGAATCTTTGAGTTAGGAACACCTTTAAATTTTTTTTGAAGCCATTAGGAATACCTTTCAATAATACACACACATATGCATAGGAATGTACTAGATTAGATTGCTTGTTGTCGTTGGTACAAACAAACCGATGGTGTTTCTTAGATATCATCACAAGAGCATGAGGCTACAGGTTGAGAGAGAGAGAGAGAAGTGTAAGAATCGCAATCACTTCTTAGATTGATACCGAGACCAAGACTGAGACAGTGGAGAACATGCATGCCAAGTGTTGCCTTGTTTGGATCCCAATGCTCACCTAGCTCTAATGTTTGGGCTTTCCCCACCCCTATCTTTCCTCCTCTTCAACCCCAAATGCCAAGTGCATTTGCAAGCATGCCCTCTACGCTGAGCAAAAGATTAGGCTTGCATCCTCGCGAAAGAGATTTGCTTAAAATGTATGGATCGGATTCCTCCACGTGGAGGAATCGCCAACTGTGAAAATTTTCCATGCTAGGAATTTGTCTATCGGTTGACGGGGAGAAGTGGAAGGTCGCGACTCGCAGAGCGAGACAACAACTTCTCATAGATAGCTGTGAATATACAAGTTATATCTAAGGTCATTTGAGAGCGGGGAAGGAGGTGGAGGTGGAGGTGGAGGTGGAGTAGCCAAGCACCACGCCGTCCTCCCGCAATGCAGTTGTGGGGAGGATACCCATATTATGGCCTTCATATATCATGCACCGCCGCACGGACAATTGCACCCTGCAGTACCTCTGCACCATGTGGCAGCACCATCCTCGTCCCCTCTCTCTCTCTCTCTCTCTCTCTCTCTCTCTCTCTCTCTCTCTCTCTCAATTTGCCAGTTTTCGAGATCAGAAAATTATAGAGACAAGATAGACTAAATCCAAAATCTTTTCATGTAAAATTCCTCTCAAACTTTTGTAGGTATCCTCATGTAAACTACTAATTAAGGAAATTGCATAAACTGGGACACAATGCTAAATAAGTCTACAATAATTCTTTGCATAGACTTTCTCTTTGAACAAGTGATGGAAAATGTAACCTTTGCACACTTCATTCTGCAAAAAAGGAGAGTGTGCACTACCACACCTTATTTTGCAGGAAGAGAGAGAGAGAGTCCTTCACATCTTTAAATTGTCAATCTCCCACTTAAAAAATGAGGCATTGGTTGCGAAGCTATTTTGGTGCCTCACTTCAGTCCAAAAGATATAGCAATACTATGGCTTTGCTCTTTGGGCATGCCAAAAAACACAACCAAAATGCAAAGCTTAATCCATTCATTTTCACAATGTATATAAGGGAGGACTAGAGTGGTAAGAAGGACCAAGTAGAATTCTCTTAAAAGTGTTCTTTATGCTGTACAAATGTGTTTATGTCATTATGAAATTTGACATGATAAAGGTTTTATCAGAAATGTTAGTAGCCACACTACGAGATTCATCAAGTTACTACTTAAGCCATGCCAAATATTGATTATACCATCATAGTATTCTTGTTATATTGATCTCATATGGATGTAGAATGGACATGAAGTCATAATTTTGGTGCAATTGTTGATGAAGCTAGTAACATTGAAAGACTCTTCCTTTCAATCAAAATGGCGTTCTTCATCTCATCAGTAGAAATGGTGTCCAAGACCAAATTGATGAGGCACTTTGTTGTGATCCCACGAGTGGGACAAGTATCTTCTTCTCAAGGAGTTTACTAAAGACAGCACAACTCCTCGTATGCAGAAGAAGATAAGTTTGAACATCATAGGAACAATCCCATAATTTGTTTTTCTTTTGGAAAAACAAATTAATATCTTACCCATACAGTACCCCACAATGTTTGTGAATAGAGGCTACAGTATTAGCAAGAAATAAGTACTATGGTATGATACAAGAGACCTGTGCGCCAAGAGCTTTGCCATAGATTAAGGCTCATCAAATATAAGAGCTGATGCATCAAAACTGTAAGGGCTGAAACCTGGCAAAATAGGGTAGGAAAAAACTCTTCTGAAGAGAGCAAAAAGCGCCCTAGCCAACTACCAAAAGAGAGGAGAGAAACAACCCAGCAGCCTCTGAAAATTCGGCACTTCGAAGCCCTTGAACAGGTATCTCCAATGGCAATAGCAAGTAGACTATGCGTCATCCCTGTAGATGTCACATTTGCATCAAAATCAATTGCTTTATGGATGCACTCTTTGAGCATATTGCGCTTTCATTCCATAGAGGTCCAAACATAAAGTTTTTCCCAGCCTTTCACTCCCTTTCCAATATTGTTTCATAATTCATTCTACTCACACAGTCTCACGTTGTTGGGAAGAACAGAAATCCCCAATGGCCTTCATTGGATGGGGAGTAAACTCTTAACGATGAATAGTGGGCAGGCGTACATCCCTTCAAATATCACTCCAAAGCTGATGATGTATGCATTAACCTGTTAAGTCTCCAATGTGCAAGGCTGATAGGAAACCGGACATATGCTGGTAAGTCACGCCATCTGCACGGGCCCAGGACCAGATAGCTATCACCCAAGTATATGAAGCCTGAAGGTGAAAGAGTACCCTCTTCTCCGTCAAAACCACCACAATGGAGCCATCACACATTCATCCCCATAATATATAGCCTCGTGCAAGGGACTAAATGAATGGTCTGCATGCTTGCTGCCCACCATGAAAAGCGTTTTATTTATGTTTTGAGAGCGAAATGTTTCGAGCATTGAAATGTTTACCTTGATTATCTAATACCAATTTCTGGAACGGAGCAAGAGGAGGCATGCCACTTGGCATCCGTTGATTTGAGGAAGTTAATTTTGGTGCGCAAAGTGAGTCAAAGCTATACTTAGCCGGGGGAGAGAGAGAGAGAGAGAGTGCTACTTGGCCAGGAAGCATTGCGCTGTTTTCAGCAAATGTTGCAGGCATGTGCCTCTACGCAAGATGCTGATAAGGGCACAAAAATTCAGAGGCTGTTGAAAAGAGATGCTGTACTTAGCAGTGCCTTTGTTGACATGTATGCCAAATGTGGTGTACTACATAAAGCACAACAAGTGCTTGAGGGGCTTCTTGTCATCTCTTCGAATTCCTTGATCGTGACCAGGAAGCTCTGCGTTGTTTTCAGCAAATGAGAAGCAATTACAGATGATGGCCCTACCTTGCCATTTGAATAGACCTCTCAAGACGAGCCATAATTTATAGAGATGCACGTGATGGCCCTACCTCGAGACAGTTGCGGGGATGGCATGCAGAGAGGTGGCTGTGACAAGAACTGCTTTCGAGTTACTAAAACCTGGCAGAGGATGTATATGCATGCGTAGGAGGAGCTCTTTTTCCCTTCGTGTGTTTTAACAGTAGACCAAAAATTCAAATCCTACATCTCATCCTATATAATCATCACTGATCAAGGCAACAATATTGTCTCCAGGAAGAGGGGAGCAAGAGTTTGCAGATGATCTCGAGCATGAGATATTGCCTCTGCATGTAAACCCTATTAGCAATTGCCTGGTCCTGAGGGCTTATATCAGTCATTAATGATTTTACAGTCTTGAAAATTTTAATGGCGATGACAGAATATGTGCTTTAAATTTATCATCGCCCATTGCTTCAGTGTAAATACCGGCAAATGCTTCAACTCTTGACCTAGATATATTTCTGGCAAGGCCTGCAGCCGCCTGATGCATGTTTCTGTGTCATAGCACAAAACTAGTATCAATGATTTACAGGGTGATGGGCTGTCAAGCAGGAAGTACAAGCACTATATTTTTACCATAAAAGTGCAGAGGAATGTACTTGCAGCAAATTAGAAAGAGAAGCTTTTAGAAGAACAGGCTAAAAAGTCTTGATTACAGAGAAAAAAATCTAAATACAAGCCTGAGATGTAGCTTGTACATTTCACAACTTCATGAGCTACAACTAATACACAACGTAGACCTTAATATGATCTCAGCACATCATATTTGCGCTTCAAATGTAGTTCAGGAAGCTTTCCATAAGTGTTTAACTTTTGCATCAGTACTAACGTAAATATCAGTATTCTGGTACTTTGTACACTGAAAATTGCATGCTGAACACTAACCAGCTTTTACTGCTAAGACAGGCCTGCATTCATGTCGAAGATGAAAAGCTGGTGCCTTTGAGGGCCTCAATGAAAGACTGGAATGTTGTGAGTTGAGTTGGGAGCAGGGCAAGGGCAAATGCATTTGTCGGCGAGCTTTGTCAAGACGCCAATCTGCCAATGCAACGGCCTGGCCACAAGTCAAATAATTGCCATTTACTGAATGCTTCACTAGCTTGCCGGTGCAGCCACTACCTGCAGCTGCATGCCGATCCAACTTGCAAGCATGAGTACAGTTACTAGAGCTAGCCGCTGATACAGAGTGACATATGAATGGTAGCTCCCATCCTTGCGGCGTGGGTCGAGACGAGCGGGCTGCCTCATTATCTACCTCTTGCTTCAACTGGCCACCGGCTCTCATGACATTGTGAAAGACCCGTAATGGAGTGCGTAAAAGGCGGCCCTTCTTTGCCAACAGGTCAGCAATGTCGTTGCCTCGGACACATGTATGCCCACCTACCCTTTTGCAGGTGAAACCCATGCCATTTCAATCACAAGATACTCTCATCCTTTCTACTCTTTCTACTCTTAAGGCTTCCCAAAATCCATCTATGCATGTTTCAGTATCATGTTTCGCTGTGCTCTGTCATAAGGCTGAAATGTTTCATTTTCGAACAACACCTCTGGAGGGTGAACTCTCATCATAAGACTAGAACCATTCATAGTGGAACAACATGTTTTGTGGGTGAAACACGTCGGACTTGAAATGTTCGGCGGTGAAACTGCTACGATGGACATGAGGGATCCCAAGGCTTCAGTTTTCTTACATCAAACTACCACCTCAAGCATCTTCAATCCTTCATTGTCCATTCTCAGGGCCTGATTACTTTTAGCATCATTGTGCATGCCAACAGCTGCGTAAAGATCAGCCATCAGGAGATAAGCTGCGGTATTCTCTCTATCGAACTGTATTGCATGCTCAAATGCCCATCTCCCCACATTCACATCTCCCCATTTTCGACAAGCACCCAGAAGGATTGACCAGACCTCCAGATTATCAGAAAATGGCATCCCCTGAATCACTCCCACTGCCTTGTCAATGTGTCCAGAACGCCCGAAAAGATCGACCATGCAAGCGTAGTGCTCCAGGTCCGGCTTGATGCCATACTTCTTACTCAGAAGTGTAAAATAAAGGTGGCCATCATGTACTCGTCCCGAGTGACTACAAGCATTAAGCAAACTAGAAAATATGACTGCATCCGGAAAGAGGCCCTCCTGCTGCATCTGTTCAAGACAAGTCACAGCTTGTTCACACTGGCCCTGTTGAGCATATCCCATAATTAAGGCCGACCACGTGCTAATATCCCGTAACAGAAGCTCATCTAGCACTTTCTGTGCTTGTGCAAGAGCACCACACTTGGCATACATATCCACTAAAGCAGTGTCAAGCAGAAAATTGCTTCCCAGCAAACCTTGTCTAGCAATCTCATCATGAATTTGCTTCCCCTTTGCAACCGCTCCTAAAGCACCACAGGCCTTTAAGATGGAAGTAAAGGTTACTTCGTTGGGAGCAAGTCCCCCGCCTTGCATCTGTTCAAAAGTTTTCAATGCTTGCTCGCCCTGACCGTGTTGAGCATATCCTTCTATAAGTGCTGACCACGACGTGACATCCCGGTGAGGAAGATTCTCAAAGACTTGTTGTGCTTTAACAAGGACTCCACACTTGGCGTACATATCCACCAAGGCAGTACCAAGCACAAAATCATTGGCCAGCAATCCTTGTCTCGAAATCTCATTATGAATACACTCACCCTTGTCTTTTGCCCCCATGTCACCACATGCTTTCAAGATGCAAGCATAGGTCTTTGCATCAGGAAAAAGGCCCTCAGATTGCATTTGCTCATAGCATGCATATGCTTGCACGGCCTCCCCCTGTTGAGCATATCCTGTGATTAAAGCAGACCACGTGATAACATTCCGCGAAGAAAGATTCTGAAAAACTTGCCGAGCTTTTGCAAGAGCGCCGCATTTAGCATACATGTCTACAAGTGCGGTTCCAAGCATGACGTCATTTTCCAGCAATCCCTGATGAACGACTTCGTCGTGAACTCTCTCCCCCTTGTCAGCTGCTCCTATAGAGCCATAGGCTTTCAATATGGAAGTAAAGGTCACCGCATCTGGAGACAGGCCTGCACGTTGCATCTTCTCGAAGCAATCCACTGCCTCCTTGCCCAGCCCCTGTTGGGCGTAAGCAGAGATAAGGGCGGTCCAAGAGAACAAATTCCTGCTTATATGTAACTCAAGCAACTCTTTTGCTTTGGAAAGTGCCCCACATTTTGCATACATGGTGACTAAAGCATCTGAGCACTTCTCAAGCAAACCCATCTTCGTGATGTCATCGTGTACTTTAGTGCCTTTGCGCAGATCTTTGTTCTTGGCACAATTCCGCAATATGGTGACAAAAGCAGTAGCATCCGGTGGAAGTGCATGATCGTTACAACGGTTGCCATCTTGAGCAAATCCATTCCTTGCAGGCTCTTCATCGAGCCAAGAAGGGGTGAACCAACTATCAAAACACAGAGAATCCATGGTGATGACGTGTTCGAAAGAAGGGAAAGCCATAAAATGGCAGGACCTCTGTGTAGAGAGCCCTTGACATCGCCATTCTTCCGAGTTCCTGGCTTTCTCAAGGGTGCCTTCAGATGTCTTGAGCTTGTTCTCTTCCATCATTCCGAGGTACCATAGCTGGCCGTGAGTTCCTGCCATCATTCCTTCATTCTTTGGTTGTCAAATGCATGGCGCGCGCGCACTCGCGCGAATGCCTGATCTAATATGCCTCTCTCTCTCTCTCTCTCTCTCTCTCTCGTCATTGATTCAAAAATAAAAATTATTTTAAAACATATTAAGTGCATAAGTGAAGGGTGAGTTTAAGAAATGAAAAGATAGATGAAGGTGGAAAGTCAAAAGACGAATGAAGGTGGAAAGTCGTTCATCAGGGATTGCTGGAACGCCCTGATGGGGTTGGGCAAGGAGGTGGTGGATTGCTTCGAGAAGATGCAACGTGCAGACCTGTCTCTAGATGCGGTGACCTTTACTTCCATATTGAAAGCCTATGGCTCTATAGGAGCAACTGACAAGGGGGAGAGAGTTCACGAAGAAGTCGTTCATCAGGGATTGCTGGAAAATGACGTCATTCTTGGAACCGCACTTGTAGACATGTATGCTAAATGCGGCGCTCTTGCAAAAGCTCGGCAAGTTTTTCAGAATCTTTCTTCGCAAAATGTTATCACGTGGTCTGCTTTAATCACAGGATATGGTCAACAGGGGGAGGCTATGCAAGCATATGCATGCTATGAGAAAATGCGGTCTGAGGGCCTTTTTCCTGATGCAAAGACCTATGCCTGCATCTTGAAAGCATGTGGTGACATGGGGGGGCATGGGGGCAAAAGACAAGGGTGAGTGTATTTTGGCATGCCCAAAGAGAAAAGCCATAATATTGCTTTATCTTTTGGACTGAAGTGAGGCACCAAAATAGCTTCGCAACCAGCGCCTCATTTTTAAGTGGGAGATTGACAATTTAAAGATGTGAAGGACTCTCTCTCTCTCTCTCTCTCTCTCTCTCTCTCTCTCTCTCTCTCTCTCTCTCTCTCTCTCTCTCTCTCTTCCTGCAAAATAAGGTGTGGTAGTGCACTCTCTCCTTTTTTGTAGAATGAAGTGTGCAAAGGTTACACAGGCCTCATGTTTTTTTCATCACTTGTTCAAAGAGCAAGTCTATGCAAAAGAATTATTGTAGACTTATTTAGCATTGTGTCTTCTCACTGGCATGGTTCGGGTTTCAATTTGGAGCCTTAATGATTGAGAAAACCCAGTTTATGCAATTTCCTTAATTAGTAGTTTACATGAGGATAACTACAAAAGTTTGAGAGGAAATTTACATGAAAAGATTTTGGATTTAGTCTATCTTGCCTCTATAATTTTCTGATCTAGAAAACTGGCAAATTGAGAGAGAGAGAGAGAGAGAGAGAGAGAGAGAGAGAGAGAGAGAAATTGATTAGTAATGTAGGAGACAGCTGTGAATATACAAGTTATATCCAAGGTCATTTGGAAGCGAGGAAGGAGATGGAGGTGGAGGTGGAGTAGCCCAGCACCACGCCATCCTCCCGCAATGCAATTGTGGGGAGAACACCCATATTATGGCCTTCATATATCATGCACCACCGCACGGACAATTGCACTCTGCAGTACCTCAGCACCATGTGGCAGCACCATCCGCGTCCTCTCTCTCTCTCTCTCTCTCTCTCTCTCTCTCTCTCTCTCTCGTACCTTTATAGGTAGAAGACAACAGATACGAGAAGTTGTTGTCTCGCTCTGCGAGTCACGACCTT
The DNA here is from genome assembly GCF_014529385.1 of Adiantum capillus-veneris. Taxonomy (NCBI): domain Eukaryota; kingdom Viridiplantae; phylum Streptophyta; class Polypodiopsida; order Polypodiales; family Pteridaceae; genus Adiantum; species Adiantum capillus-veneris. The sequence goes on from NC_140944.1 coordinate 11,457,757, forward strand.
CCACTTCTCCTCGTCAACCGATAGACAAATTCCTAGCATGGAAATTTTCACAAATTGGCAATTTCTCCACGTGGAGGGATCTGATCCATACATTTTAAGCAAATCTCTTTCGCGAGGTTGCAAGCCTAATCTTTTGCTCAGCGTAGAGGGCATGCTTGCAATGCACTTGGCATTTGGGGTTGAAGAAGAGGAAAGATAGGGGTGGGGAAAGCCAAACATTAGAGCTAGGTGAGCATTGGGATCCAAACAAGGCAACACTTGGCATTCATGTTCAAGGCAAATATGAGCATGATGACGCATATTCCAAAGTGTGGAGCCATGTGCAAATGAGGGATCCTTCTCACTCCAATGCTGGTAATGTATCGTTAACCTCCACACACAATTCTCCTCTGTCGAGTGATGAACTACATCGATGGAAGAATTTTACCATCGAGAATGGGTACCTACCCCACAAGGGGAGAGTTTGTGTACCGACGGACATCGACATTTGGCGCCAAATTCTTTATGAATATCATGACAGTCCAAGTGCAGGGCACCAGGGTATTAAAAAGACTTATGATCTCGTACGATGACAATTTTACTGACCAGGTTTACATGGCTTTGTTCAAGATTATGTCTTGCACTGCCAAAAATGTCAAGTTAACAAAGCAGAGCACCTGAAGGCAGGAGGACTCTTACATCCTTTAGAGATTTCCAATGGGAAATGGGAAAGTATCTCTATGGATTTTATTGTGGGTTACCAACCACTGTACGAGGTCATGACTCAGTATGGGTGATCATAGACCGGTTGACTAAACTATGTAAGTTTATTCCAATCAAATCAACGATTAAGACTCCAAAATTAGCCAAGTTATTTGTGGACAATCTATACAGGTTGTATGGCTTGCCAAGTAACATTCTGAGTGATCGTGATCCCAAGTTTAACAATCATTTTTGGAGGGCTGTGTTTAAACGATTGGATACACAACTCAACCTTAGTACGACCGATAATCCAGAAACGGATGGTCAGACTGAACGAGTTAACCAAGTGCTAGAGGATATGCTATGCGCATACGTTAGCAAGAAACAAACAGACTGGGAAGAATACCTACCTCTTCTTGAGTTCGCTTAAAACAGTGCTAAGCATGTCACGACTGGATTTAGTCCTTTCATACTCATGTATGGTTTTCAACCTAGGTCACCCACTATTATGGTGGGGTTGGCAACCGAAAAACTCCAGCAGGTTAAGAATTTTCTCCAAGACCATATGGATATGCTGAAACTCGTTCGTCAAAATGTCTGACAAGCACAGGATCCGTATAAGAAGTACACTGATGAGAAACGTCGGCAAGTTACCTTTGAGGAAGGGAAACAAGATATTGTGGCCCTTTCAAAATTCTCAAGTGAGTTGGTGATTGTGCCTACAAATTATCGTTACCCACACACTCTTGTGTACATCCGGTGTTTCATGTGAGCCGTTTACGTAAGCGACTACATGGGGATGGCAATGTCATTGACCAATAGATTCTGATTGATTTCGTTGAACCTCCTACCCCACCGCATGAACCTGAACGAATTCTTGACTATCATGATTTACGTATGCGTCATCATGTACGTCCACAAGCTTTAATCAAGTGGAAAGATCGACTTGAAGAAGGTGCCACTTGAGAAAACATTAGTGCTCTTAAGAAGCACTTTCCCACTTTTGTTTTTTAGGACGAAAACTCTTCCTTAAGGGGGGAGTAATGTCAGGACAAGGGCAAGGCCAGGGAGTCACGGACTATGGCCAGGGGCCAGGTTAGGCAATGTGGACAGCGGATCCATCTAGGACAAGATGCTAGGAGCCTGCCTTTATAAGGGGAGGTTGGGAGGAGGATCTCAAGGTCTAGCTACCCTAGGCCTTATATGTAAGAAAGCTTTATATGGGTTGAAGCAATCTCCTTGTGCTTGGTATGAGAAAGATGACACTCACTTGGTCGAATGAGGTAATAGTCCAACAGAATGCACATTGTATGTGAAGCGTGAGGGTGATGTACTTCTCACTGTGGTTCTTTATGTGGATGATTTGTTGATCACTGGACCAAAAGAGAGACATATTGCTGAACTTAAGGCTAATTTAAATGCTACTTTCAAGATGAAAGATTTGGGGCTGTTGCATCATTACTTGGGTATACAATTTAAGCAGTGTGATAGTGGTATCGCCTTGTGTCAAAAAAGTTACATAGATACATTGCTATGTAAGTTTGGACTTGAGGATTGCAAACCGATTGCCACTCCATGGAAATAGGTTTGAAATTGAGTCTTCATGATACTGGTGATCCTGCAGATGTCAGTCTTTACTAAACTGCTATTGGATGCCTCATTTATATATGCAACACAAAGCCATGTATTTAGTTTGCAGTCTCACAAGTTAACAGATTTATGCATAGCCCAGGGTCTAAGCATTGACAGGTTGTCAAGAGGATTTGCACTACTTGAATGGCACTTTACATCTTGGCTTGTTTTTCCCAAGGGGGGGATCATTGCCGCCAAAATTACATGCTTTTTTGGACTCAAATTGGGCTGGTTGTTTTGACACGCGACTGTCCACAAGTGGTTTTTGTTTCATGCTTGGAAGTTCATGTATATCATGGTTGAGCAAGAAGCAACCTACTCTGGCCACTCCCAGTTGTGAGGCTAAGTACATGGCAATCTTCATAGCTACGATTGAGTGTGTATGGCCTAGATGCCTTATGGGGCTGATTTGGGTGTTGGACAGGACACAACCACCACTATCTACATTGACAGTTGCGAGGAACCCAGTTTTTCATGCTCGCACAAAGCACATTGAGGTGCATTACCACTATGTCAGGGTGTGTTAAACAGTGTGTAATAGTAGCTCTGTTAGTTGCAAGTAGGTAGGTTAGGTGTGTGTGTGTGTGTGTGTGTGTGTGTGCACGAGCGCGGCGCGGCGACCTTATCCAAAAATAAATAAATAAATAAATAAATAAATAAATTATTTAAAAGGAAGGACTGGGATCGGGAACATTCTCCAAGCCCAAGACCAAACGCTGTGCTATAAAGCACACCACAACCCCATGAGCGATATGCCCGTTTCAAGCTATCACACGCTTTAATCCAAAAACCAATCGTAAAAAGACTTTGAAAAACATCAAAAAACGAGTGAAAACGGGGTGCAAAACGCCCAAAAAATCAAGCGGTTAACCTTCAAGGGTATTCGCCGATGCTTGTAGGGTGCCAAAGGCACATGCATCTGCGTTCTGGTTGTGTGCTACAGGCCGAGCAACTAGCGAGCACTTCGACTTACACGGGTTCTCAATACCCACCTACCTTAGGTTCCAAGCCCTCGGCGGGGACCCAAGGTAGTACAACCCAAGACCCAAACATGGCGGCTAGTGACTCTTCATTTGACTACAATATTATGGAAGGGCATCTGGGCCCCCACAACCTGGATCTAGTGTGTTTAGGTACTTTATAGAAACCTTTAGTAGAGCTACTGGCTTTGAACCTGCGGCTAGTGAAGTTAACGAAGGTGAGGGAGAGGTAGATTCTCCTTTGGTATCTCAGGGGGAGACTATACTCCCCAAGAGTGTCCACGTCGATATCTTGCCCCCTGCTTTGATGGAAAACCCTACAAAGCAATCACCCCCCGAAGTTCTACTACCCGATGGTAGGAGTCTTGCGGAGGTGCAAGAAGTTGAGCGCTATATGCAAGCTGCTAGGGAGAGGGAAATGGAGAGTTTCCTAGAACAACACCGAGCCATAAAGGGAAAGACCCTTGGGACAACAGGCATAGCAATCAAGCAACCGAGTGCTCTTGAGTTAGTAGGCAATGTGGGTCAAACTGTGGGGAACAACAATGCTTCCACATCAAGGGAAACCTCTAATACGCCGGGCCTAGAAGGGTTATTTCTCAACAAAAATTGAGAATATGACCTACAAACTGAAACCTTGACTAACTTGTACACGAGTTACACAAATCATATAGGTTGGTTAGAAGTTGTACAATCTACTTCTAGTGCCACAAGTCTAGAGGAGCGACAACAGATGGTCTGCAATGTCATCCATAGCATCATCCAATCGGAGAGGCAAAACCAAGGGATTAACATTCCAACGAGCCTTATGAGATTCTTGGATACGGGCAAGGCCAGACAACCGGAGTTTCGGTACAGTCTGAAGTAGTTTTACTTTCACAAATCTAGCTCATCTTTCCCTTGATGACACCATGGATACCATGCCTACCCCAACGATGGGCATGCCAAGAAACACGCCATGGACCTCATTTGTTAGTAAAGCACCACAACATGGTAGCTCAATGCCTGCAACAGTACCTACAAGTTTGTACCAATCGTATACATCTATGGACCCTCATACTCATGTAGCCCCTACCCCTCCCATTGTTTCAAAACTTATGCTCCACAACCACAACAACCAAGCTCTTATTTCAATGGGACCATACCGGCTAGCATTAGCATGTCACATCCGATGTCTGCTATGCCTAGGGCCACACATACGAACTTTGGGCCACCACATGGCACAACACCGTACCAAACTTGGAACCTAAGGGCTTCCTATGCGCCAAGCCCAATGCCAATACCTACTCCACATGTAGTCTTTGGAGCACCTTCACCCACGGTGCCTACTCACTTAGATGACTTAGCAACATTTGCTCAAGCTATCGGTCGATCTATTGCTGAGAATATGCATAACACGCCTGATAGAGATCCTAGAAGTAAGGCAATATAAATAGCCAAGCTCACACAAAAATTTAGTGGAGACGGGGATGTGAGAAATCATATCGAAGTGTTTGAACAAATATGTGATTCTCTAGGAGAACACAATGACCTGCATAAGAGTAATGCTTTAAGCCTAACCTTAACTGGGAAGGATGGGGATTGGTATAGAACCCTAAGGGTGGAAGAAAAACAATGACCTGCATAAAAGTAATGCTTTAAGCCTAACCTTAACTGGGAAGGATGGGGATTGGTATAGAACCCTAAGGGTGGAAGAAAAACGATTTACCCTACTCTTAGGAGACTGTCCTTAAAAGAATACATACAAGAGGGCACTAGTGCTTTGGGGTGTAGCCTCTCAACTCCAGAAAGCCCAACGAGAGGAAGGAGAGTCGGTGAGAGACTTTATTAGTCGCTTGAAGCATTTGAATTCTCGTTGTAATCCAAATGATCCCTTCAATAATAATCAATTGCTTGATAAATTCATTAGGGGATTACGACATGAGGATATCTACAATGGCCTAGTCATTAGAGGTATCACCACTTGGGAAGCAGTCACCACCAATGCGATCCAATTGGAGGATAATTTAATGATTCAAGGAGAAACAGTGTCTGTTGAGCCTAAATCTACTAGCTTGCAAGCATCGGGGCATCATCCAATGACCCTAAATCCTATTGCAGAGGAGCCAAAGATATATGAGATGACTTTAGCAGATCTCACCAAGGCCATTCAAGAGAGTCTTAGAGACAATCGTGCTCCACAAAACAATCATACATATCCAAGAAGGGAGCAACAATGGTGCTCAATATACTATGGTCCGCATAGTACCAGTGAATGCCCTACTTTTAGAGTAAAATTCAATGGGAAAATGCAATGCCTATGGGAGGATCATCATCAAGCTAAGGATTGCATAGTATTTAAGCGTGTGATGGCCAATATACCAACCTTGGCATGGACACACACCTCGAGTGCCTACATTGATGCCGGCCCCACCTCTTGAACAAACATCACAACACATGGTCCCTAGGGCCCAAAATGTTCAAACAACACCCTTACCACCTCCAGTTCTAGGACCGCAACCACCACATCCGAGAATCACGTATATGAATCAAGTGGATTGTGAGTCATCTATTGCTTGTTTGGAAGGCTGTGAGGAAGATATAGACCCTAATATTTCCTATGGGATTGATGCGCTTGAAGAAAGTCCACAATACTACATGGAGGACTATTGGGGACAAGTCAAACCTGTCTATCAATTAGCTTCTCTTGTTGCAAAAGAATGCTACACTAATGCAAACCAATCAAGCGAGCACGTCTACAATGCCGATACTCATGTGTAATCAATGTGGCATAGATCATTTGATTGCCCACTTTCAGAATAATCCAAATGCACCAAAGATCACACCATAAACTTGATTGAGGTTACCAAGGAGCCATCACAAAGTGCACATGTGGTACCAGTAAACGTACTCACACAATCGATGCTCCAAAAAAAATATTATATTCTTGAAGAAAGAGACACGGCATCAATTGCCCAATCTCAGAAGAAGAAGAAAACACAAAGGAAGAGATCGCAAAAAGCAACGAAGTCATACCCCAATTCAAAGACCAACATAGGGACTGGTGACAACCCCGCATATATGAACGACGTTGAAGAGGATTTTAATTCATGTGAAACCATGGAGATGAAAACGACCACTAAGAAAGAAACCAACAAGAAAGATTGTCATGAGCCACAATGGCCAGGGTCCTAGAAGAAGATAGGAACTAATCTAAACCCTATAGAGGAGATCGAGCGAGTCAAGCAATTAATGAGTTTGGTAGAAGATACCCAAAGGGATCTAGAACCAACACCTAGGCAGATCCATAATACAGACACATTGTTTCCTACGCAACAACAACCTCACCAAGTCCTTAAACCCTTAGCCATACCTAGTGTCATCCAAGAAGAAAGTGACTTAAAGTCATGGGAAAGTGGGTGTACTTACTTCTTGTTGGAAAGAATGTTTACAGAGGGACTACCTGACCCTATCGAAGAAACGGCGATCCCATCTTCCCCACGTCAAGGGACTGAAGCCCAAAACATGCCTAAATATTGCCAAATTGATGGATTTTCATGGCTTTAGAAGTCAAAACCACCATCATGTCCAAACTGTATGGAGACCCTGAGCTATTATTAGCTCTTCGAGCCTTCCTCAATGGAGAACTGAAGGTCGAGCTACCACAATTTGCACAGATGGATGAAGCTAGGGAGATGCCAATACCCAACCTAGATGAGAATCTGTTTTAGAAATACCTGTTAACAAGTTGGGAAAATACTTTGAGGGTGATGAATCCAATGCAACCATACCAATCACTATCAAGGGATTAACTATGAAGGGAATCCTTGATGGTGGCGTTGGGGTTAGCATTGTGACTAAAAATTGATGGGAAACTATAGGAAAACCTCACCTTGGGACCACAACCATAGTAGTAAAGATGGCCAATGGATCTATTCTCAAACCTATTGGGATGCTAGAAGATCTCAAGATCAAGGTCTTTGGACACAAAATAAGAAATACCTTCATTGTTATGGATTCCTCCAAGCACACTATGGCATCTGAGATGATCTTAGGACGTCCTTTCAAGAGGGAAGCATAAATGGTGCATGATTGGTCTAAAAACCATGTCTACTTACAGTTCCAAGATTCTGTCATTCGAGTGGATCTTGTAATTGGTCGAGCACATCCTCTAGGAAATAGGTTTATAATTGATCACCACAATTCACTCAGCCCCATTGCAGTATTGTTGCACATGTAAAGTGGACAGTAATGTTTGGGAAGATTCTTCTTATATGGATGTACTACCTGGGATGATTGAGTCGGACAATGTGGATTGGGTCCACTTAGCAGCAACCATAAACACTTGGGAAAACACGGGAATGACCTAAGTAACACCTGAGGGGGATGAAATGCCACCACTCCTACCCTTGAATATGCTAGAAGCAATGCATATAGATTTTGATGACCTACAGGATGAAGGTTTGACTGGCATTGGAACCAGTAGCATCTCACAAGACTATAGCCCACACGATTTGGGGTCAAAATCATCAACTGAAATTGACTCTGAGGACGAAGAATCTGAGTTAAATGTTAGTACAAATGTGGGGACAAACCATTCAGGGCCTAGTGGTACCCTAGATGACAATCTATCCAAGGGAACAGAAGACACAAGTAGCAATTCATCTAGTGACTCTTCACTATAGATCAACCATAATAAAAAAGTTAGACAAGAAGAGTAAGAGATATAAGAGGCAACAATATCGAGCAAATGTGCGTGCTAGAATAAATAAAAATGAATCTACCATAGAATGGATTAATTATATAGGGGCATGTGATGCTCATCGAAAGTTGGTAGATAACTAGGGTGAATATCTTCAAAGCGTTATGTGGTGTAGTCCAAAACCTATTGACATCGCACAACTAGAGGCTACAGAGCAGCCAAAGTTGAGCCGTACCGTAAGGAGACAACAAAATTGAGAGTTAGCTTAACAACAAAAGGAATTGGAAGTGAAATCACAGTCCACAGAACAACAGGACCCACAGACTTACACCATGCACCTGAACATTTCAAATCCTACACCACAGAGGAACGTAAGATTGTGTATACAAAGGCTCAAAGAAAACCTATCGATGGAAGCAATGGAGTTTATGATGGTCCAACGATAGTTAAGGAAATAGAGTTAGCAGACCCACGAGAAGAGTCCAAACCTGTTTTCATTTCCCAAGATCTGACAGAGACTCAGGAGTGTGTACTTAAAGAACTTCTCACGGAATTTAGGGATATATTTTCTTGGACATATCATGATATGAAAGGTGTTCCATCTTCCGTGGTGCAACACACAATCCCCATGAATAGCATGGCTAAACTAGTTCAGCAACAACCCTACCCAATGAATCCTAAATATGCAAAGATCGTTCAAGAAGAGATTGAAAAGCTTGTGAAATGCGGGGAAATTCGTACTCTGGCTACAATCAAATCACAATTGCACTAGAGGACCAAACTAAAACAGACTTTATAACCAAATTTGGAGTTTTCGCATGTCATGTTATGGCTTTTGGCTTAACCAATGCCCCTGCTACCTTTCAAAGATTAATAAACACTGCTTTTAGAGAATGTTTGAGGGAGTTTTGCAAAGCTTTCTTAGATGGCCTTTGTGTTTATTCCTCTTGAAAAGAACATCTATCATGCTTGCGAAAAGTTTTTGAGAAGTGTAGATTGTATTGCATCTCCTTAAACCCTTTCATATGTCAATTTTGGGTTAAACATGGAGTCATTTTAGGGCATATAGTGTCCAAAATGGGATTTTCCACAGATGATAACAAAAATAAAGCCATTGATGAATTGCCACCACCTACAAAGTATAAAGGAGTTCAAAGGTTCATGGGCCATGTTGGTTATTACCGGCGGTTTATTTTAAACTTTGCCGAGATAGCTCGTCCATTGTACAAACTTCTTATTGAGTTTCACTGGACCGTGGAGTATGATCATGCTTATGAGTCATTGAAAAAGACCCCCGGGGCGGTCACTTTTTAGAATGTGTATGCTATCACGTGAGTTAACCGGAGAGGATTATTAAAAGATCAAAATGTATCAAAATGTATACATACAAAGGGGGGTGGGGGTTTTTTAAATAGGCACGTAGTGTAAATATAGTATGTATATTGAGGTATTATTAATAACCTCTTGAATGCACGTGATATAGGAAGCTTTTGATAAGTGACCGCCCCGGGAAAAGACCTTGACTAGCACTCCTATTCTACGAGTGCCCAATTGGAGTGTAAGTTTCCATGTGCATATTGATGCATCGAACTTTGCTATTGGGTGTGTTCTAGCTTAACCAGGAGAACATAAACTGGACTACCCCATTAGCTTTGCAATTCATCAATTGAATGATGCCGAGAGAAACTACACCACTACAGAGCGAGAAGGTTTAGCTATGATTTATGCAATAAAGAAATTCCGCTACTACCTTCTTGCCAACAAGTTTGTTTTCTATGTGGATCATCAAGCCTTGTTGTATCTAGTAAATAAACCTTGTTCCATGGGAAGAATTACATGATGGTTGTTAATTCTCCTTCAATTTGATTTTATCATTGTGGTGAGACCTGGTAAAAGACATGTCATGGCGGATCATTTGTCTCGCATACCCAATGGTGAAGCACCTACTAGAGTTAATGATGAATTGCCTGATACTTCTCTATTCCTAGTCGAGACCATATTTGAATGGAGTGAGAAGATTGTGAACTTTTTAGTTAACAGTTTTCCACCCAAAGAGCTTCGTAAGGACATAGCTCAAAAACTGTTAAAAGAGTACGAACCTTATTCTCTCATCATAGGAACTCTTTACAGGCTAGGGAAGGATGATATTCTTAGACATTGTGCCCGTGAGGATGAGTATTTATACATACTCCAAGAAGCCCACATGGGTATAGCCGAAAGACATTTCTCAAGGGAACTAACAGCTAGAAAGGTGTTGCAATCAGGCTATTGGTGTCCTACCTTATTCAAGGATGTATCACTTTTTGCAAAAGGATGTGATGAATGCCAACATTACAAGATCACACAACAAAAGGATAAGATGCCCTTAGATCATGTTAAAGTGACTCAACCATTTGAAAAATAGGTTTAGACTTTGTAGGCCCAATTAGTTCGGCACCTCGTAGCACTCAATCTCGATATATTATCATTTCCACTGACTATGTAACAAAGTGGACGGAAGCTAGGGTGACACGTAAAGCTGATGCAAAGTCAACAACCAAGTTTCTCTTTGAGAACATTATTACAAGATTTGGTTGTCCCTTTGAGATTGTGAGTGACAATGGTACTCATTTTATAAATGGAGTGATGAAAGAACTCACTACCAACTTCATGATAGCTCACCATAAGTCCATGCCTTATTATCCACAAGCAAATGGCCAAGTTGAATGTACCAGCAATACTCTTATCTCCATTTTGACAAAGACAGTTGAGGCTCATTGCAGATTGGGATTTGAAGCTTACATCAGCTCTATGGGCTTATCGTACTTCTTACAAAGTGGCTATTAATTGTACACCATTCAAAATGGTATATGGCCAAGAAGCAGTTATGCCATGGGAGTTTGTAATTCCTAGTCTGCACGTAGCTTCACAAGAAGGTTGGGATGGTAACCCTTTAGTTGAGCGCTTATACATCCTTGAGAGGTTAGATGAAGAAAGACAATTGGCTGTGAAAAACGCACTTGTGGAGAAAGATAGGAGGAAGAAATGGTTTGACCGTCATCTAAAGGACAAAGATATCAATGTTGGTGATAAAGTCCTTATGTATAGAGTGCATAACAAAAAGAAAAAGTTGAAATATGCACGAAAAGGACCATATAGAGTATGTGAAACTACTCCACAAGGAACCATTCGTGTGGAGACTCTTGATGGAGTTGAAACCATCGGATTCCTCAATGGTAGCAAATTTAACAGATATTATGATCCTTTAAGCCAAGAGGAGCTACGTGCCATCCATCAAAAAAAGGCAGCCAAGTCACAAACAAAATTGAAGAAGATACAAGTTTAAGCTGAGGCTAAAGAGAGACAAAAACGCATAAGACGCCAACTAGAGGCCAACCTTGGAGTTACACATGCATTCCACGTTGAAACAGAGGATGATTGGTTGGACTCGAACACACCTCTACGATACCCTATTGAGCTAAATAGTACATATGGAAAAGTGCTATATAACGCCTTATTAGACATGGGTGCTAAGTATAATCTGCTATCATATGGGGTGTGGTGTCAGTTAGGGAAGCCACCTCTATCTGAGAGTATTATCCAAATCAAGGATGTCAACAAGAAAAAATCTGTGGTTTTTGGAATCTGGCACACTTCTGTCAGTTATGACAATGGGGTTGTAGCTCAAGACTTTTTGGTCATGCTTGCTAGAACTATGGAGGGTAATATAAACCTAGGATGCACGTGGATGATAGCCACCAAATGCACTATTGATTGGGGGAATGGGGGTGTCACAATGCAGAAACCAATTCTTAGCCCTACCACTCAAGCCATAGTCCCTGAGATATTGCCTCTTAAGAAAATAAAACCCAAAACATTCCATGTCCAAGTGGTTGAACCATATGTCTCCATAGCCCAACTCTCTAGAGCTTTAACTACTGTAGTTGAAATAAAGCTTGATACACACAAGACCCATCCTAATATAATAAAGAAAACATACAAATGGGTCCCTAAAGCTTCTTTAGCGACCATAGCTAGTGCTAAAAGACAGGAGCCTGGTAAGAGACGTCCTTCTTGCCCCAAGAAATGTAAAGAAACGTTGCATTGGATTCCTAAAAAACTATTGGAAGCCCAAGGCTACTATGAAGGAAATGATCAAATTTGATTGTAAAACGTAAATTGTGCTCTTAATTGTCCCCTAGCCCATGTGAGCCCAATCCTATAGCTCCAAAAAACGAATTGAAGATCGTGGAAAGGAAAAAATCACGGAATGCTACACAACCGCTCCAGAGCTAGTTTGGGTACCAAAGAAAGAACAATTTGTTCCACCTAGCTCAGGAACAGGGAAATCAAATGAAGCTTCTTGCTCTTCATGTAGTTCCTATATGGAAATAGAAGCTTCTACACAACCTCCGCCTACCATTGTACATATCCATACAAACAAGAAAGAGTTTGCACCTCCCGTTGTAAGTTCACCACCTACAACAACGTTGCAAATAAAATCATGGGAGAGTACCTCACCACCCTTGCAACTAGATGAAATACCTAGGGCGGTCAAAAACTATTGGTCAAAGTCTTCACCCATAACAACTTGGAACAATTGGTTTCAAAAGGCGACAATATCATTCCAAAAGGTATGATCTACCCAAGGAAGGGGGGAGTGTTTGCTGACATCCATCATTCACTTGCTTCCCTCTCAAACTTTCTCCCTGACCTCTCAATCTCCCAATCTTAGAGAATGTATATATAAAGCCTTATACTCACAGAAAACAAAAATAAGAAGGTAAAAGAGCAAGAGCCACCAAACAAAAATTTGGAAACCTACAAGTTTTCTAGTACATGACCCAAATCATAAAAACACATTATGCAGAAGGACACAACCTTTTGACATGACTCTTATAATTTTTACTCTAACCATCATCTATCTGTGTGTACAGATATGGCTAATACGCTAGAGTCATCCACTCCTGCCTTGGATGAGAGGTATCCTCTTTAATTTTCACAAGTGTTTCACATGGTCTTTCCGGTGCTTGCCTGTGAATGGGATTTGGTAGGTACGCTATCATGTGACAGGAATTTCGAGGAGTTAGAATGGTTGATACGTCTCTTGACCACGACTGATCCATACTTAGTAGAGAGCGTCTCTCCCATTGCACAAGCTTACCCTTTTGACCAAGATGATTATAGACGTCTAGTGACCTTCTTAGTAAACATTGGTGCCTCTAATAATGAAGATGATTTACATGATTACATGGATGGCACATATGGTCTCACGGATGATGACTTTGTTTTTCTTGACGACAAGGATAGGGGTTTAGCCTTAGGGTTCTCCCACAATCTCTACAATATCCTATTCCCTTGACTCTCTAGGGGGAGTGCAAATAATTAGGTTAGGGTTCCTTATGTTGTTTAATTGTATTCAATAAGGGTTGGTACATCTTCCCACTGATGTGCCTCCTAGAGGTATTCTTTGTGTTTCCTAGTGTGTACAGGAACGTGTTACTGTTGTTAGGATTTGGACCTTCATGGAATCTTTCTCTCGTTCACTCTTCAAATCAAGCGCAATCATCAACACAAACAGAAGTTTCTTATTCAATAGCGTTGCCCCCTATATTTTTTGCATCCATGTTTTTTTGCTTTAATTGTGATTGGTAGCATAATATTCAGCTCATTTGCTTAGTATCAAACATTAAATTCAATTTAATTTTTTGTCATAGTCACTTGTCTAGGTTTAAAAATTGAGAAGTCCGACTAAGTTAGTTTGACCAAGATAGGCGTTAAAGATCTTCTCTTAATACCATGGGAAATACCTTCTTAATAATCAATGGTTACTTTAGGTTCATAATCCGATTGAGGAAGCATTGTGTGCAATGTACTAACGCTTTCTAGTGGGCTTAGTCCATATTGACCTTTAGCTTAAGTATTATAAAGGGAGTTTACTAGTGTGATGAGGGTAACAATGTTATATGACCCCCCAAAGTTACAAAATTAAATTGCTAAAAACGAACAAACAAAAAAATCAAAAGTGCCACAATGTAAAATCTTAAGCGGGAAGAGAAATCTCAGCTTGATTTGGTACTTCACTCACATGTATCGCCTATGGTACTAGAGCCATAGAGTTTCCTAGTGTGGGCGCTTTTCCCTGAAAAACAAAAAAACCCGAGGCATACAAAATAAGCACACACATCAAACTTGAATCAATGTGAAAAGACTTTAGAGGGTCGTTGACACAGCTGTCCGCGACTCACAGTTCACTTCAGGGTGGCAACTAATCAAAGATACATTCAATGAAGCGAAGTCGGGAGAGGCCAATTTGCCAACAGATGAGCAGTTTGAATCGACAACAAAACAACTCGTCTTGGAAAACATGGGTAGGCCCGTGGCACCCAGAGATCAGGTAATGAATAGTCAGCCTATTCACTTGTGGGGGAGGTCGATGCTGGAAATGGACGAGAATCAGATGGTAACTTTTGTCGTTCATTTAGATGGTATTGGAGATGGCCCAGTGATAAAATATCATGATCATTTTTTTTGTTGACAGGTGCTAGTGTATGACGATAGTTTCCTTAGAAGAGTGGGAGGCTCACGTCAAGGGCTTGTCATTGGAGTCTAAGGCAAGGATGCGGCGTTGTCTCACTACATCGGGCATTTCAACCACAAAAAGGTTTGTAGAAACAATTCAAGTACTTGGCAATTGTACTCATCTCACTTACGGCCCATAAATTCATTACAATTTTTATGTAGATCATAATATACCACAAGGAATACTCCGATAACAATGCAAAGTTCCCACTGTTTGCAATGAAAGTTATTACAAGATTATGTGGTGGGCACCCCCTCCCACTAAACGCAGAAAGACTAATTCTGATTGAGAAACATTTTGCTCTACGCGTATTTGGCATTGGGTATGGGTGCCAAGCACTCAGAGCCCCCTATTTCATGTCCTACACAGCTCAGGCTCTGGCTGCAGGGGTTGAAGACCCGAAAAGCTTAGATCCATACAACAAGAGGTTGTTTCTGAGGGAAAGAAGACACCTGATGGCTGTGGGGATGCTGCCATCAACAGAGGAACGAGCTCGTCTACAGAGCTTACACATCGAAGAGGTACAAAGTGAGGAAGAAAGAGGTGCATCGAAGAGGATAAAAACGATGGGCTCAGGTCCATCTTTTCCCTCTCCTGACTCGTGACCGTCGCCACCTCGCATAGCACTCCGCCGCATTTGAAGCTCCCGAAGCCATCTGTTTCTTCTCTTTGTGGATGTGTTGTAAAGACCGTGTAATTTCTGAACTCTTAAGAAGTTCCTTCTGCCTTGATCTATGAATTAGTCGTCTATAAGTCCATTGGTGTAACTCTAATAGGCTATTGGCCTTATCTTTTCCTCCCCCATGTCTAGTGTGCTTAAAATAACATGTTCTTGCCATGTAGTGGGTTTTTTCCATGCCTTGTGTGGACCATATTGATAGTGAGCTGTATGTCTTGGCAAAATATGGACCATGGTTGAATAGTATGTGCTGCATTGAAATAAAACAAAATGGTCAGTAGAGTACAATTTAAAATTTTATTTTGTATACACAGAATGCCAACCACCATGTAATGTGTGATATGTTGCTCACCCCACCCTATAAGGTAAGCCTTTTTTCAATCTAGCAAGGCTACTTGAAATGATGTGAGCTTACTTTGGTCCCAAGAATGCTGCTCAACGTAGTGGAAAATTTTATCTAGTGATTTCCACACATTCGCCTTGTGATTCTGGATTGCCCCACCACCAGCATTGTCTTTAACCACTTTATGTAACTGTTTCCATTTGTTGAACAGGTTTCTCCTTTCTTCTCTATCTGAATCTTTGAGGCTAAACCCAAGAAACCTTCTTGCCTTCACTCCGCCTATCGATGCTTTCCTCGGTACCTTGTATCGACTTTGAGACATCTTAGGGTCCTCTTTGATTTTGACATTGCCTCCATGCAAACCAATGTCTGAGAGCACTCCCTCTAATGCTTTGATCACTCTTTTCGACTTTGAGACATCTTAGGGTCCTCTTTGATTTTGACATTGCCTCCATGCAAACCAATGTCTGAGAGCACTCCCTCTAATGCTTTGATCACTCTTTTCGACTCACTCTCTGGCTTTAATGTCCATGCAAAACATATGTACAAATGAACCACCTTTTCAATTATTCGACAGAGTGCATGAAGTGTACAAACGGGAACTCTACTCAGAGGAATATCAAGCACTGGTTTAAAAGTCTTATCTTGAAGATGTCTGTTGGGAGCTCTATTCCATTGCACACTCTCAAGAGATTGTGCATCAACCATGCAATATAAGCATGGATTTGCCACAGTTGCTCCGTGTGTTATGTTGTACATACACTTAAGAGTCTTTAAGTCACCTGCCATGTGCCATTCCACTATGTAGTCACCAAATCCTTCCACTAAAAGAACGGCTCCGTTGCTTTGTTCACTGATGATAGAAGGAATTTGGGTTTGACTAAAAACCCAATCGAGGATTTCAAAATTTTCCTTATCAACCTGCAGTGAAAAACGAAAACACAAAATCAACAACCAAATAATCAATATTTTTGTTGTCATAGAGTGAACCAAGTATACCTAAAATGATCCTAGAGTTAAAATGTTGTTTTCGGATTGCACACTGAAGTATCGTGCATCCTCTTTCGTTATTGATGGATCCAGAGCTCTGTTCATGAGGGTAATGGTGACTCTCTCCAGCTTCTTGTTCTTCAGGACCTTGCACTCGTCGAGCTTCAAAACAAACTTGAGAACCACACCGCACTCCTCTCGACTGATGTCAAAGAAGTGACCTGCATACCTTTGCAATGCTTCAAGATCAACGAAGAGGTTGTTGTGCTCGTTAAACTGTACCTCTCTGCCGCCCTTGCCTAAGAACGTTGCTTCAATATGAAATGGTGACCCAAGTTTCTCAAACACCTCATCGTTTACGTGCCGGCGAGCAGCCTTTACATGTGATGGCTTTGGCAGCAATGATCCTCTCTGTAGTTTATTTTGAGACTTTTTAGCTAATGCTTTGAAGAATGCCCTGTATCCCATCTACGAGATGCCACTCTCATCAAGTATTGCTTGCACTTCCATTGGTTCCAGCCGATTCTCGTTCATGAAGGAGGTAAGGAGTCTCCCTTTCAACTTATGAAATTTTTTCTGAGTTATCTCTTCAACTACTTCTTTTAGAACTAGACGGCTGTAATGCACTCCGGCATTGAAGCCTGCACCGTTCAAGTTTGGATGCAGTAAAGACCTGCCAAAAAAGCACCATGCATTATGATCATGTATAGGAAAGTGTATCCATTTCTTAGTGAAGCACATTGAAGAAACAAACTTTGAGTTACCTTAAAGCTCGTATTCGTTTTTTCAGGCCACCACTACCAACCTTCATATTCTCAATGTTGCATAGATCTTGTTTTCTTTTCCGACTACCAAGCACGGTGTCTTTCTCTCGCAAACTTGTGATCTTCTTCTCAAGGCCTTGGATTGTCTCTTTGTTTGATGAAATCTTTTGAGAGCATGCTTCATTAAGTTTCTTCAGCTGCATGTTCTCCATCACCAGGAAGTTTCTTTGCCTTTCCGCATTCAATCCTCTCATTTCCAAATGTTCGGTGTATCCCAATAGCCCATCCTTGCCATCGCCTGGGAAATGTAAGAGGTTAGTGATATTAGCAAAGGGAGGTGGCGCATTTGTCGTAGGATCCTTTAGATAAATACACCCATCGGTCCACAAATCCAAATGATGTTCCTTGTTTGTCCTTCTAAGTTCTTTCTCCCATTGAGATAAGAAAGACTCCCTCCTACGTTTCTGCAACGGTGCGTACTCTTGCAATACATCAACATGAAGATGATGTGTGTTCTTTCTTTGAGTAACTGTTAAAGATGAAGGGGCTGAGGATTGCAAGTTTCATCAGGAAAAGAAGTGTTCTCCATTCCTAGAGTTGCTAGAGAAAAAGACGGAGACTCAAAACTCATGAAATATCTCAGGTTTTGGGAGGGAAGGCCATATTCTCAAGTTTAGAGTTGATAGAGTTCGTGTGGCTTATGTTTCTGGAGGGAACGCTTGTAAGTTGGCATTTCAAATCATTAGTCATATGGTTAGTTGGATTCCTGACAAGAGAACAAAGGATAAGAATGATAAAGACGGCGGCTACCTACCAAAGAATGTCATTTTGGCTTTTTGTTGCGCAGAAAAGTATCACATAAAATGCACAATTTAACATTTTCATTTTCTCTCTCTAAGATGACGTGGCACTTCTTACAGGGCCCAAAAGTGAGTCCAACTTTCTCCTAATGAGTAATAGGCTGATCTGTAACATTTTTAGAAACCCCCATAGGTTGTACATTTGCCTCATTGGAACTTACATTCGTATTTCCACCACTAAAAAGAGGCAACAAAGTGTCATAAATGTCCTGTGAGCTTACATTACTGTCTCTAGTACATGATAGCAAGGACTGAACAGAATCTTCCACAAACACTACATCCCGTGAAACCTGAATATGTTTTGTTTGCAGATGATACAACCTGTAACCTTTGCTTTTAGCACTATAACCAACAAAAATACATTTGACAGTCTTATCATCCAATTTTTTGCGTTGTGTTTGTGGAACCAAAGCATATGCCAAACAGCCAAAAACATGCATGTGCTCAATAGAAGGCTTTCTATCATGCCATGTGCTCAATAGAAGGCTTTCTATCATGCCATGCTTCATATGGAGTAATAGACTGCAAAGATTTTGTAGGACACCTGTTTAGTACATGAGTGGCACACATGATGGCCTCAAGCCAAAAATAATGCGGCAAAGCTTGACTTTTGACCATACATCATGCCATTTTCGTAAGTGACCTGTTTTTCCTCTCAGCAACACCATTTTGCTGAGGTGTATAAGGCATTGTACATTGGTGTTTTATCCCACAACTAGCCAGAAATGCATTGAATTCATGAGACATATACTCCCCCCCTCGATCGGAACGGAGGGTGCCCATAGTACATTTGGAGACATTTTCAGCCATAGCTAGAATTTGTTTGAAGCGCATAAAAACTTCGGACTTCGCTTTAAGCGGAAATACCCATGCATGCCTGGAGTAATCATCAATGAAAGTCACAAAGTAAAGGTAATTGCCCAAGGACGGAGTTTGCATGGGCTCACAAACATCACTATGCACAAGCTGCAACCTGCATGTGGCCCGAACTGAACCATCCTTTGGAAACTTAGAACGTTGCATCTTACCCAAAATACAGCCTTCACAAACATGTTTGAAGGTGCTTCAAGAGACGGCAAAGAAGCAACCATATCAGATTTTTGCAAACGCAGCAAACTAGAAAAATTCAAATGACCAAAATGTGCATGCCAAAGTTTTGCATCTAAAATAGCCCTTGAATCTGCAACAGCATTTGCAAAATTTTGTCCACACTTGTCATACAAAGTGAGCTTATATAGTCCACGGCACAAAAGGCCATATGCAACAATTTCATCACCAAAACTGAGATCATGAACTGTACATCTGTCATCCACAAATTTGACTACAAGTCCAAGTCTAGCAAGTGCGGATACAGACAAGAGATTCTTCTTAATCGTAGGTACATAAAGTGCATCAACAGGTGTAAAGGAACTGCCATTAGCAGCAGTAAGCACAATCTTTCCAACTCCCTGAACCGGATAAGAGGCATTGTTGGCACAAGTGACTGAATTCCCATGAGGGACAGACTCGAGAGAGGTGAACAATTCACGATGTGAGGTAATGTGATTTGTAGCACCATTGTCGAAATACCACACATGTGAATCTGCAGCAACTGACGAGCATGAATCATGGACAGCAGGATTGTAAGTGCACTCTGTGCTAAAAGACCATTCTGCATCAACATCAGCATTACAGTCTCCTTTTACAGAAGACTCAACAATGGTTGCATTTGTAGTGGAACCAGCATTTGCAGTGGAACCACCCTCTTTCTTCTTAGCCTCTTTTGCCTTCAACTTAGGACACTGCTTGATCAAGTGATCATTAGCTTTACAATAATGACAACGCATCTTCTTTTTGCCCTTATCACCAGAATTGCCTGACGAAGTGCTGCCAGCAGAAGCATTGGGAACAGAAGGTTTGCCACTCGCAGCAGAACCATAAGAAGCGGCTGCATTGTTGTTACCACCCTTTCTTTGAGAAGCAATAAAAGCATGTTCAATTGCACGCTGTCTAGTCCTTTTTTTTTTGGAAAGTGACTCTTGCAATAGCAATGTGCATAATGCATCAAATTTGACAACTTCTGGATTTCCTTGGGTCATAAGTACTAGCAAAAGTCTGGTAAGAATCTGGTAAGGAATCAAGAACAGTCTGCACAAGGGAACCGTTTGAAATGACTTCACCTGCAGAAATAAGTTACTCATTGATATCCTTGACACTAGCAAGGAAAGTGTCCATATCGTCTTTCTCATGCATAATCTTTGACTCCAGCTCTTTACGCAGCAAAGCAATTTTATCCTCATTGCGACTTGCATAAAGACCAGTCAAAATATCCCAAGCCTATTTTACAAATTTTGCTGAATGGATGTGAGGAACAATGGTGCACTTCACAGACAAGACATTCAATGCATGAGCCTGCGCATCCTTTACATCCCAACGAGCTTGTTCTGCCGTAGGCAAAACAACTCTAATAGCAGCAATCCTTGCAGCAAGACCTGCAACATCCTCAACATCACCTACATCCTCAGAACCGGGGCATACATCAATGCCATGCACAATATTCCAGACGCCCTTTGACACAAGAACGTGTTGCATCATATAAGCCCACATAGGGTAATTGTCCCCATCCAACCTGTCCTCAGAAGCAAACATCTTGAAGACATTTGTGTTGTTGTCATGGTAAATGTTGCACCTGATGTGAAAACTGCCCAAAAATAGGAGAAACGGAGTGGGAACAACACGTGCTATATAGCACAAACCGTAGAAGACTGTAAGGCACCTGTTATGCAAAAATTTTGCACAAAATGATGAAATTGACTGTGCATACCTGCCTGTAATGGAAACGGAGGCCGAAATGAGCTCGAATAAAAAATCTGAGCAAACTAAGCTCTACGACCTTTCCCAAAATATTTGTCGACCTGTGAACACTCGCCAAACCTCACTGTAATCGGAGAAAGTGAGCAGGTGTGTGCTGGAGCAGCTGGCGACTAAGCCCGGGAGGACGTAACCTGCTCTGATACCAATTGTTGGAATTTGGGTTGCAAAGAAAGGCACACAGCTTGGAGAAGACGAAGGAAGCTCAAGGCACACAATAGAGAGTGTGTTACTTAGTGTGCAATGGAAAGATAGATAGCCCTAGAGTGATGGGCATATATACAATGCACGGGGAAAAGAACCTCCTAAAGAGGGAAAAAATGCATCGGCGGTCCTAGTGTGTTCACACACATCACTACCACATGTATATGGTAACAGTATCATCCAATTTCCTGCGCTGCGTTTGTGGCACCAAAGTATATGCCAAACAACCAAAAATACGCATGTGCTCAATAGAAGGCTTTCTATCATGCCATGCTTCATATGGAGTCATAGACTGCAAAGCATTTGTAGGACACCTATTTAGTACATAAGTGGCACACATGATGGCCTCAAGCCAAAACGAATGCAGTAAAGCTTGACTCTTGACCATACATCATGCCATTTTCATAATGAGCTATTTTTCCTTTCAGCAACACCATTTTGTTGAGTCGTTTAAGGCACTGTACATTGGTGTATATCCCATGACTAGCCAAAAATGCATTAAACTCATGAGACATATACTCCCCCCCTCGATCGGAATGGAGGGTGCCCATAGTACATATTGAGACATTTTCAACCATAGCCAGGAATTGTTTGAAGCACATAAATAGTTTGAACTTCGCTTTAAGCGGATATACCCATGCATGCCTGGAATAATCATCAATGAAAGTCACAAAGGAAAGATAATTGCCCAAGGACGGAGTTTGCATGGGTCCACAAACATCACTATGCACAAACTGCAACCTACATGTGGCCTTAACTGAACCATTCTTTGGAAACTTTGAACGCTCCTTACCCAAAGTATAGCCTTCACAAACATGTTTGTCAGGTGCTTCAAGAGGCGGAAAAGAAGCAACCATATTAGATTTCTACAAACGCAGCAAACTGGTAAAATTCAGATGTCCAAAACGTGCATGCCAAACTTTTACATCTAAAATAGCCTTAGCATCCACAATTGCATTTGCAAAATTCTACCCATACTTGTCATACAAAGTGAGCTTATACAACCCACGGCATAAAATTCTAGATGCAACAATTTCATCACCAAAATTGAGATCATGTATTGTACATTTGTCATCCACAAACTTGACTACAAGTCCAAGTCCAGCAAGTGCAAATAGAAGAATTCCAAATTGCGAGCGAGATTTTTTGAGCGAGCCTTAAACCAAGCAGGAGAAAACAAGGTACTTCATCAAAAAAGGCAAACCCATCAAGGCTTACCTATTTATTCGAAACACCACCACAAGTGTAAAACAAGAATTTTCTCATCTCTCCTTGATTATGTCCTTGAGGGAACATCTCCCATGGGTGTAATAGTACGTTTGGAACCATTTATGGGCACGTCAGATAGATAATGGTACAACAAATGAAAGATAGTTTATTTTTATTGACATTTGTTATTGCTATTCATGCATGCTATGGACCTCAGTTATTGCTACATCAACATTAACAATTTTTGGACATAGTGGCCCCATGATTCAATGGATACCATTCTCCTATTACTACCTGCGTTCCCTATGACCAAATGAGGGTGGTTATTTTAAATACAAAGTGAAAAATATGGCACTCAAAGGCATGTTATGAACACGACTACAAATTCCCCATCCACATGTAAAGAGCATTACCCATGGGGGGTGAACTAGTATCTTTGTATTGAACAGTTAAGGTCTCTACCACTGAGATAGATATCATGACTTGAAATTAGGTTTTACTTAAATATGTGTTTAAGAGCGTTTTTATAGTTTTTTTCATCAAGCTATATAAACGAAATGTTTTATTTGATTTGGTTTCATAAAATTTTGGTCCACATAAATACATTATCATGCCAATTTCATTAAGCATTATTGTCAAAGACAAGGGGTAACATTGCCAACATTTAAGTGTTCAAAATTTAAACATATAAGATAAAAAGGTTGCGACGTCTAGAATTTGAACTTGGTCATCATTGTTTCAATATGCATCTAATGCAAACTGGCGTGGAGAGAGAGAGAGAGAGAGAGAGAGAGAGAGAGAGAGAGAGAGAGAGAGAGAGAGAGTATGCCATTTTTCACATATCCTAGTTTATTGCAATGTCAAATTTCTTTGATGAATCTAAAAACTTTCAAATTGTAATCTCAGGTTGGGTTCAAACGAGCCGGCAGCAGAGAGAGGCACAAGTGTGTGCATCTTGCATTGCATGCACAGATTGAGCAAAAGAAGCACAGGTTTTCTCTGGACCCACCGTTGCTTGGGCGATCCCCCCCCCCCCCCCCTCCTCGGAAGAGCCCGATTACAAGGCACTTTTTAGTGCAAAATGCGGGTACCACAACTTGAAGCATGATCTGTGCGTGCTCAACATGTTGCCACTGGGGTGTGGCTACTTGGTGAGTATTGTTCTCGCTATTACAATTTTTATTTTGTGCCTCCGGCTTGTGTGAGCAGAGGGCCTATGGATGCAGTCGAGAACCATTGAGCTTTGTCGTCGAGTTCGTCTGAACCGACTCCGAACCTCATTGGAAGGTGAAAATACTTTAGATTTTTACATAAGTCTGGACTGTTTGACAAGTTTGTTATAAAAAAACATGCCAATCAAAATGGTCTCTTGGAAAGGGTGGGGCCCCAAACCAAGGTAGTGTGAATCTATTTTAGCAGTCTGCACAAATATGCATTGCGTGAGTAGCAGGCAATGCAGAAGGGCCTGCATTTTGTTGACCTCGTTCTTCTGTTATAGCAGCAACTGAGGAGGCCTCAGAAGTCTAGCATGTTTTTCCCCACTTAAAGCATTGCACATCCACTGAATTGGCAGTGGCGGAGGGCCTCTTTAATTTGCGCTAGGAGGCT
Source organism: Adiantum capillus-veneris (assembly GCF_014529385.1). Taxonomy (NCBI): domain Eukaryota; kingdom Viridiplantae; phylum Streptophyta; class Polypodiopsida; order Polypodiales; family Pteridaceae; genus Adiantum; species Adiantum capillus-veneris. The sequence goes on from NC_140944.1 coordinate 11,481,800, forward strand.
TTTATTTCATGTTCTGTATCGCCTTCAGGCTTTGGCACAGCTTTTGAGCTTGGGGCTTGGTCCCATGTAGCTAGAGATTGAGGTAAGAACTGGTTGTTGTTCGTTTGTAACCTTGCCTCCGCTCTTGAGGCAAGAACTGGTTGTTGTTCGTTCGTAGCCTGCCTCCATCTGGCAGAAGCTTTAAGGAGGCTCCTATAACACCCTCTGATGTTTCTGCTACTCTTGCCAAGATTTTTCTTCATACAAGGTCTGTCAAGAGTCTCTAGAAAATTTGAAAAGCTTAAAAGAGTAGTTTCGCACGGGCGGGGGTTGACCCCAGCCTAGCGGGGGTCTGGCGGATCCGCACGCGGTGTAGTTAAAAGGCTGAGTTGAACGCAGCTAGGCATTGCTCCACTCTGTCGAAAACGGCAGAGTTGGCACTCCATGGCATGGTTAACTGGCGATGCATTGATTTCAGCGTGTGGGGCCATCCCAGCGTGGTGGAAAATTTTGCGAAAGTCGGGTGAAATTCTGTAGCATGCTGAAATTCCCGGGTACAGGCGGTCAACCCTGTCCACCCTGTCCACATAACGGGGCGGAGAACAGTGTGCGAATGCTTTGCTGCCTTAGGCAGCGTTAGGTGTTGGGGTTCGCCTGGAGTTGAGTGGGCGCCGCACGCGGATGTGCTCAAAGACAGGAGTGGAAAAAAATTGTCTCTAGCCATCCACGCCGGCGCGTATAGCTAGAGACATTTTTTTCGAACACCTTGAAAAGAAATCTAGACATATTTTTCAAGGTATGATCTGTTGGTTTCCCTGTCGGCTGGTTGCTTGTGCGTGGAATTGGTTCTGTTGGGGAGGTTTGATTTCCGTGTTGATGCGATGCTTGGTCGGTGGAGTGCTGATGGGCCCGTGGTCCTGGTTCTCTATCAATGGCTTCTGCCTGACTTCTTTTTTGGGATGGATCTCCTTTCAGCTCTCGGATCTGCTACATCTTGGGCTAGTTGATCTCGGTGCTTCTGATTTGGTTCGAGGTTCCTCGTCGCAACGAGTTGTCCGGTGGCAGCGGCCGCTCCTTGGTGGCAGCTCGGGTGTTCCTCTAGTATTGGTGAATTTACGAGTCTCTTGTCATCGGGGGGATGGCCTCTCTTGTTCGGCATGTGGTTGAGTTTTTGGACTGTGTTGGTCTCTTTGTGTTGGTTTATATGTTCTCTTTGGGTTGCTTTGGCTCGGATTGTGAGCAGAGCATGTGATATTGATTTTTGTTGTGATTGATATAATATCACTCAAAAGAGAAAGAGAGAGAGAGAGAGAGAGAGAGAGAGAGAGAGAGAGAGAGAGCTCTTCTTTGAGCTTCCCAAACACCTTGCGGACTCGCTGCTACTTTGCTTGTCTGGATGACTTCATAGAGTTCTTCCTGTTTGCTATGTCCTTCCGGACAACCATCCTTCCATGTCTATAGTTCCCTTGTTGTCCCGCTATCCTTGCCATTCTCCCAAGTCCCTCATGCTCCTTTCCCCCTTCCAGTCTCAACTTGAAAACCCCATTAGAGGTGCATCCTAGAAAGTGGAACTTCAATTTAAATCATTCTCTACTTCTGGACAGTATTCCCCTGAGAGAGGGACTCGAATCGTCTGGATCTTCCTGCAGTGGCTGACTCTCGGTCTTTGCCATTGCTTCTCCTCGTCTAAGAACAATAGTGCTATTGCATGCAGTCCTTGGCTAACTCTACCTCTTGGACATGCTTCGAGCTCTACCTCTACGAATCTGTCGCCTCTCTGTTGAGCATCACCTCTGAGCCGTGCTAGCGATCGTCAAGCTCACCATGTCCCATGCAGCAAGCCCATTGCAAACCTTACTTGCATGCACTTTCTCATCCGTCACCACATTCTACGCCTAGTTATACGTCCTTAAAGGTTTACTCATCCCTTTATTTATTTTTTGAAGCCATTGGGCTTGGTTCGACAGCAATTATGTGAAGGCAATATCTTATCGCAGCTCTAGTATGCCCCAACACTATCACTATACATCAAAACTAATATCAATATTTTTGAAAATTCACATCAATATATCTTTTGGAGCATCATCACTCCACATGCTACTTTGTCGTCTCTCTCTCTCTACTTCCTTTCATCCTCTCCACTACATTCAAGAACTTCACAAAACATTTTCAAATGGAGCTATATAAAACAACGATCGTTGCTTTCATCAGCAAAAACCTTGCTCTTTGAGCATGCAGTTGAAGTACTCTTCAAGGAATCATTTGAGAGAGACAGAGAGAGAGCGAGAGCGAGAGAGAGAGAGAGAGAGAGAGAGAGAGAGAGAGAGATTGGGTTTTGGGAACCCAAGATAGTGGATTATTATCCACTCAGTGTCCCAGCTGGTAGCCCCTACTCGCAGCCTCTTTATTATATTCATTCATTCAGGAGATTCCTCCTCGTTCCCATCCTTACGTTTCATAGCCAGTGTTGGAACTCATCTTTCAAAAGAATGACTAACGGATTTGAACACGTACAGTAGCACCAATCTCACCCATGAGGTGACTAGTGTAACTAACCTAACCGACAGTTACTGTTGCTTCAGACCTCGAGCCACACATTAGAAAAGAATCCAACTTGCGTCAGTAACGGCCAACTTTCCTGCCTGTGGCCACATCGTGCCCTATTGCCTCTCGACAGTCGCCACCTGCTTGCGAGCGGATCTTCTTGATTCCCATTAATAAAACATTAAACCAGATTGGGGCCCCCCTACTTGCCAAGGAGGAGGAATTTCTTTTAGTCCACCTATGCGTAGGATGTGCGCACATCCATAGTGTCCAGTATATTGAAGTACATAAGACAAATAACTCAATATCAAAGATGCAATTATTTTTGAAACAAACAATTTTTTTTGTTGCATCTCTATAGCTTACCCACGTTGTGGTACTTGTGGTGTTGGAGGGTGCAAAAACCTAAATTCTTTTGCTCTGGGTTTGGGAGCAAGTCGCTCGGTTTTTTCCTTGCTCGAAAATATCCGCTCGCCACTTGGTAAGACTCGTGCAAATATAGACAAAAGATTCTTCTGGATCCCAGGTACATAAAGTGCATCAACAAGTGTGAAAGAACTGCCATTTGCAGTAGTAAGCACAATTTTTCCAACTCCCTGAACCGGATAAGAGGCATTGTTGGCACAAGTAATTGAATTCCCATGAGGAACAGATTCAAGAGAGGTGAAAAAATCACGATGTGTGTTAATGTGCTTTGTAGCACCACTGTCAAAATACCACACATGTGAATTTGCAGCAACTGATATGCATGCATCATGGACAGCAAGATTATAAGTGCACTTTGCACTAAAAGCCCATTCTACATCAACATCAGCATCACAATCTCCTTTCACAAAAGACTCAACAATAGCTGCATTTGTAGTGGAACCAGCATTTGCAGTGGAACCACCCTCTTTCTTCTTAGCCTCTTTGGCCTTCAACTTAGGACATTGCTTGATCAAGTGATCATTATCTTCATAATAATGGCAACACATCTTCTTTTTACCCTTATCACCAAAATTTCCAAATGAATTGTTGCCAACAAAAGCATAACAGATGTTTTTCCACTCGTAGAAGAACCATGAGAAGTGGCTGCATCATTGATGTTACCACCTTTTCTTTGAGCAGCAATAAAAGCATGTTCAATTGTACTCTATCTAGTCCTTTTTTTTTTTTTGGAAAGTGACTATTGCAACAGCAATGTGCACAATGCATCAAACTTGACAACTTCAGGATTCCCTTGGGTTATAAGTCTCCAAGTACTAGCAAAAGTCTGGTAAGAATCTGGCAAGGCATCAAGAACAGTCTGCACAAGGGAACTGTTTGATGTACATCAATGCCCTGCACAATGTTCCAAGCGCCCTTTGATACAAGAATATGTTGCATCATATAAGCCCACATAGGGTAATTGTCCCCATCCAATCTACCCTCAGCAGCAAACATCTTGAGCACATCTTTGTTGTTATCAACCATAGTAAAAGATGCACCTAAAGTGAAAACTGCCCAAAAAGAGGAGAAGGAAAGCGAGAACAACACGTGCTATATAGCACAAACCGTAGAAGATTGTAAGGGACCTTTTATGCAAAAAAACGGCACTGATAAATGTTTTGCACAAAATGACGAAATAGGCTACATAGTACTAGTAGCTTGTAGTGGAAACGATGGCCAAAATGAGCCCAAATCAAAAATTTGAGCAGACTGAGCTCTTCGAACTCACCCAAAATATATGTCGACCTGTGAAGCTTGCCAAAGCTCACTGAAATGGGAGAAAGTGAGCAGGCATGTGCTCGAGTTGCTGGCGACTAAGCCCGAGAGGATGCAACCTGCTCTAATTGTTGGAATTAGGGTTGAAAAAAAAAACACACATCTTGGAGAAGACGAAGGAATCTCAAGGCACACAACAAAGAGTGTATTACATAGTGTGCAATGGAAAGATAGATAGCCCTAGAATGATGGGCGTATATACAATGCATGGGGGGGAAACCTCCTAGAGAGGGAAAAATGCCCCGGCGGTCCTAAGTGTGTTCACACACATCACTACCACATGTATATTAGCAAACACTTGTAGCTTTTGACACTTGCACTATATCACTCAGGAGGGCCTAGGAGAGCTTAGGAGCACTCATTTTTGGTCCTTTGTATCATTTGTACTCTTCAGTCAATCATTCCAAAGTCTTGTAACCTTGTATCTAAATCTAAATCTAAACCATTTGCATCCAATTGTACTCTACACTGTATTCAAAATGTGAACTAAAATTTCAGTTGTCTCATTTAGTGTCTCGTAATTTAAAAATGGTTATTCATTTTAATCCAGTCATTTGTCAATAATTCTGGTGCCAACCTAGTTTAAATCTATCATATTTGAAGTATACTTTTTCTAGGTTCTATGCCATTTGATTTGACCTCAGGTATCTAAACATGATTAGTGCATCTGATCACCTAGAACAGTTCAATCACTTTGAGTCTTAACTCTTAAATAGTTGTCAAGCCTCTATCTCATCCCCAATAGAATGGAAACACATAAAACCTTCTTCCTCACACTCTCACTCTTTATTTCATGGGAGAAAGACATAATTGCCAAAGGCTAAGTGAGGGTTAGTTAACCCCCACCTGAACTATTGGTAGAGGTCAGTGTGAGCTGGAATCCACATCCTCAACATGCATAGCCTTAGCATGGTCACCATTAGCCTAGCTTCGAGGGGGTGGGGGGGGGTTTATATTAATAATAAATATAACAAAAGATGCAAAGAAACATCAATATTTAATGCAACAAGCTAGAGCCGGTAAAATTCTATATAGACAAGTAGTCAAACATGCGATAGCTAAATGAGAGCATAGCTAGGGCATGCAAAGGTTTTGTAAATCATTACAAGGATGTAAGATGTTGGGAGAAATCTTGAACCAAAGCAAAAATTGACAACAATACTTACATTGGGAAGGGAAGTGGTAAAATTTGGTATAGACAAGCAATCAAGGATGCAAGAGCTAAGAAAAGGGAAACATCCATATTCTCTAAATGAGAGCATATCCAAGGCATGCAAAGGTTTTGGATGTAATGGAATTGATATATAATTATTTTACTACAGCTGACAAGTGGAAAAAAACATGACCGAGCTATGGGCTATGCGAAAGACATGACATTTATGTATGTTTTATTATTCAAGTGCTCTTTATGAGCTATGGCCATTTATGTCCACCGGCCAATGTATATTTATTTTGAGCATTCAAAAAATCTATAAATAAATACGTGCAAAAGAAAAATGCTCACTCTTTCAAGGGGGAAGATTGCACCCATTGTTTATGTCTATTGTTCTCTCCTCTCCTCTCTTCTCTCTCATTGTGCGGGTGTAGCACTCCACTCTATGGATGCATCTACTGCAGTTGGAGGGGCAGAGATCCCTGCAAAATACCAAAAACTACATGCTACAACTCATAGAAGAAACAAATCTACACACCTGGCAAATCCTGTGAGCATATAATCGAAGTCGTACGCATGCACACACACACACACACACACACACACACACACACACACACACACACACACAGGTTGTCAGAGACATGGAGTTGTTAATGCCACCATAGTCCTAAGCAACCAACCATAAATATACAAGGGGAGGATCACACCAAGTTGTGCATAATTGAAGAGGAGCAAAACATTCCCAAGGGGATAGCCCTATATAAGAAAGAGAGTAGGTGAGGTTCAACGAGTAGTAAAAAATCAACCAAAAGATCGAGCAAAACCCTTCATATTAATTGCATGTTGCTTCAAATTGAAGAGCAATCCAATTTTAGATGCAATTTACTGTAAGGAGGTTACCAAATAAGGAAGAGTATCAAGGCGTAAGGCTCAATGAATAAGTCTCTTCCTACTATTTTAGTTTTTTTTTTGTTTCTTCACTTTCAAGGTTTTGAACCTGCAAAATTTTTCTTTCATTGTTTTAAATTTTCTTTTCTCTATTAGGTCTCCCCTATCTCAGAAAAAATAAAAATTCTTTCAAAACATGTTAAGTGCATAAGTGAAGGGTGAGTTTAGGAAATGAAAAGACAGATGAAGGCGAAAAGTCAAAAGACAAATGAAGATGGAAAGTCAAAAGACCTTTTGTGTCTATATAAATAGGTGTTTCTCTACTCTTTCATTTTTCCTTCAACATTTTCTTCTAAGTTCTCTTTAGCGTTTCTCTCTCTCTCTCTCTCTCTCTCTCTCTCTCTCTCTCTCTCTCGTGCAATGTTGTATTCATCTTTGTTAGGTAATATTGTTGCAAATCTATGTGCTTCGCCATTGCCTGTCGTTACGTGCTATAGATTAACGCATTGTTTTTCTTATTTTTGAATGGAATCTTTGAATTATGAGCACCTTTTAATTTTTTTGAAGCCATTAGGAATACCTTTTAATTTTTTTGTTATTGTATGGTGCTGCCTTTGTTCAATCTTTGTTTTTAAGCTTGTACGTTGGTGTTTTTTGGCTATATTTTTGTTGTTCAATTCCTATTATAGGGTTTAAAATTGCTAATTTGGGATGTAGAGTTTCCATTTTTTGGATTACAACCTCTACGTTTTAGCTACTCTTTTAAGGGTTTGAACGTGTTCTTTTAGAGTTTGCTTGTGTTGTTTTAGGATTTGTAGGTGGTAATTTAGGGTTTCCACACATTAGATTGGCTTATGCGGGTTCTTGAAAGAGAGTAAATAAGATATGCTCTTTGCTTTCACTGTTTTGGATTCATATGCAAATTTTGTCTCAAGAATGGTCGATGTGAGGGTTAGATGATAAAAAGAGTCAAAAACCAATGCAAAATTTGGCATGAAGAGAGTCAATTGTCTCCATGATTTTTGGCAATGCTTCTCAACTCAACCAAAGATACCCCTATGGTTGTTTCAATGTCGGCCTTTTGAGATTGGGCTTTAGCTATAATTGATCAAAAATGCTACATGTAGGGTAGAAGAATATTAGGATTGTCTTTTGGAGTTTCTCAACTCCATGTTCCATGACTATGCTAAAAGCAAAGCCATACTTTGGAAGTTGAACTCTCGAAAGAAGATGTTCTATACACTTCTTTTCTTACAAGGAGGCCCTTCCTACCTTTGGAAGCTTCACTAACAAGGCTTACTTACTCTACTTCAGGGATACAAGAAATAGGAGTAGAATACACATACTTTGGGATACTTCCAGAAAGATCCCTAATTGGTTACAAATTGCCCCACCAAATTTCCACAAGGCCTCATGATTAAATGGGGTGCTTTTTGTTAGGGTAATGTTCAAGTGGCCTTCCAGACAACCCACACACCCATCTACTAATACTAACTATATTGTCCCTTATAAGTAGAATAAGGACTTAGTGAGATATTTCTCACTATTTGACTCTATGTTGGCCGGTTGTCAGGCCTCACCATATCAATGGTAGCAAATCTAGAACCATAGACACTAATATGTCAATCCGTCAATCCATGGAATGTAACTGACACTTACTAGTGCATGGATGCTACAAGAGGTTGCTATCCTCTCAGAGAACCCAATCCACCTTTCCAATTTAAGGTACAAATCTCAAATGCAAGTCAGGCACTAAAAGCAAGCCTAAAATCAAGTGACAATTTAGGGTAGCTACAAGACTCTGAATATACTTAACTTATTACATGAATAGTCCATGCCATAAAGTAAAGGACTATATAGAAACATTGATGGCAGTGAGGTCAACTTTATAGGTGCTCAGAGCCATACCCAAAAGAGCTGACAAATTACAAGCTCTTATATGTCTATACATATGGAGTCGATTGTCAATGGAAATCTATAGTTTTTGACAAGTATGGACGGCAATACAGAGCTGTAGAAAGCACAAACCCACACACTGCATTCGATGTCCTCAAGAAGTCAAATATCCATTTTACCACTTGGGAAAAATCATGATGCCTAATAGTAGTAGCTTAGTTTTAGTAGGTTGATTTGGATTCCAAAATCTCTTGGTAGCTTCCTCTAAGCATGCTCCATCTAGTATTAAGCTCTTAAATTGATTTCTATATGTGTTTTATGTAGTATGAGTATAAACAACTTGCAGAAAAACACACTTAAAACCACAGAGTCATTGTGAGAAACTTACATTAAACAAAATAGCTTTCCCCTGTGTATGCATAACAAGTCTCAGAATAGAAATTCCACACTATATGAAGGAGATATACGCAAGAGAGAAGATTGTGTGGATAGAACAATCGAATGCTAACTTTCATTATACAAAACTTAGGGTCAGGCTTTATAGCTTAGCTAAGGTCAAAATTATGTATTCTTGACAATATGGCTCATAAAAACAATAAGCTAAGTGCCTTGGGTATATAAATTATAAGATGGAATTCATCGCTCCCAATCTACTCAATAAAGGCTCAAATATACAACTATAAAAATAATAGTTATAGTTGTAAACCCTTCTTCAATCGCATGTGGTCCCTCTTTCAGTGGCATGTGTTAGCTTAGCTGCTAATACTACCCCCTTTCTAGCTCATGTCATTCCCCTTTCGACCATATGTAGGTTGGTTTATGAGCCGGTTGTCTTTAGGTGAAAAGCTTCAAAGGTCCTTCCTAATTGATATGATTTGAGACCTGCTATTCGTTCCTTGAGTATTTTTTGCTTGGGGTATTCTTGCTAGTCCATACATTATTCATGTAATGATTAAAATCCAAAATTCCAAAAATTCATAAATTAATACTTGTTTTCAACTTCAAATTTCAACATAATGATGCACAACATGTCTAAAGGCATAGGGGAATGCACAGGACTTGTAAAAAGTGAAAATTGACACATTAGACCAATATCATAATAGTGACCTTTTTTCCACATAAGCTAAGTGTCCACATTTCCTTGATGGTGTACATGAAATCTTAAGTGATTTGGAGCATGAAAAGTTGGTGTAAAGCCCCAAAACAAGATGACAAACTTTGAAATTGACTTATGTTGTGATTTGTGATGATTTATGGGCCCAAATAAGCTGAGATCTGGTGAGGAGACTTAGAAAATGGGTGCCAACATTCTACTGAGGAAAAAATCCCCCTTCATGAACAAAAGTCTATTATTGAGATAAGGAACAATTGCTCACAACATGGTATTTTGGCAATGGAAATTGGATATACATGCTATTACAAGGCTATTTTGTAATTCTTGATAAGTTTGGACCTTTGAATGAGAAATTAGCATGGATATGAAGACCCTGTAAAACTCACTAGTGATGAAACCTCCCCAAGTTTGAAGATTAGACTAGTATCACAATAGTGAACAATCTTTTGTCAATCCGTGAGACATAGCTAGCCCGACTAGTGCATGGAGGCTACAAGAGGTTGTCATTTTCTTGGAAAAACTAGTCTACTTGTTGCCAATGTACAAAGCGAATTCAAGTCTGTGTCAAGCACTAAAAGCTAGTTTGCTTTATCGCAAGCATCAAGTGACAATTTAGGGTAGCTACAAGGCTCCGGCATGCATTTTAACTCACTACAAGAATAGGCCGTGAAACAATAGATTTCCTTGAGATATCAAATTTCCATTTTAACACTCGGAGAAGGTTTTATTTCTATAGCCGTACTACCATTCTCTGAGTTGTGGCATAGCCAACCATGCCATATGAGCCAAAAGGGAATGAAAACTCTAGCACGTTTTGGGTATTTGCTAGTATTGATTTTTTGTGACTTTTCTTTGTATGAACATTGTGCCTATGGCAAGAAAACTAGAACTATTCATTTGCCATTGAATAGAAAGGGCATTGAGCCACTAGAGTTTGTACGTAGTGACGTATTCGGTTCTATGCTGACCAGATCTTTAGAGGGAGCTAATTACTTTGTAATATTTATAGATGTCTCTACTCGAAAGGTGTGGGTTTACTCTTTGAAACATAAGGATGGGGTATTCTCTACGTTCTAGAAGTTCCTTGCACTTGTCTATTCATTTGCCATTGAATAGAAAGGGCATTGAGCCACTAGAGTTTGTACGTAGTGACGTATTCGGTTCTATGCTAACCAGATCTTTAGAGGGAGCTAATTACTTTGTAATATTTATAGATGTCTCTACTCGAAAGGTATGGGTTTACTCTTTGAAACATAAGGATGGGGTATTCTCTACGTTCTAGAAGTTCCTTGCACTTGTCAAGAATCGGTGTAGGCAAAAGGCTTAAGAGCTTGAGGACTAAATGGGAAACATGTTTTGAAAGACATGACAGACTTCTGTGCAAAGAGAGGGATTTGGTGGAATCTTATAGTGCCATATACACCTACTCAAGATGGAGTAGCTTCAAACCAAAATCCTTGTGTCAAATTTTCCATAGAAAGCATAGTTGTAATGTGCTTTTGAATCATACGATTCATACACTCATCAACTTTATTCTGGGGAGGTATGTATGGCCCAGTAAATAGATCACATCATAAATAGATCACCCCAAAAGCCTTGTGTCAGATTCTCCATAGAAAATATAGCTGTAACACGCTCAAGAATCAAACGATTCATATGCTTAGCAACTCCACTTTGGGCAGGTGTGTATGGCATAGTAAACAGTTTGCATCATTGAAAAATCACCTAGTACGCTATTAAATTAGAAGATTCCACAAGAGTTTTGGTCAAGCAAGAAACCACACGATGATCATTTACGTGTCTTTGGTAACAAAGCATATGCTCATGTGCCAAAGGATCTTTAAAAAAATCTTGACCCAAAGTCACACAAATGCACCTTTGTTTGCTATCATCTTTGGCACCCGAAACCTCATAAAATTACACGTGATTTTCAATGAGTCAAAGGTTCATAAGAATATAATCAAAGAGGTTGAGTACAGAAGATCCATATTTGAGGATGTGGCCTCAGATTTGGTATGAACTCAAAAGTTTAGTGAGGAGCCTTCCACTAGCAACGCTCTAGAGAGAGAGCAGAGGGCAATCTAGCAAGGAGACATCCATTGGCAACACTCAAGAGGAGAGTAGAGAGCATAGTCAGGGATTGAGACCCTTTAGTAGAGCCTCACATCCACTTAAGATTTTTTTGGATAATGTCATGCTGACTGACTACGGAGAGCCGTTTTGCCTCCAAGAAACCATACAAATGGATGATAAGCTACATTGGGACCAAGCTATGCGGTCAAAATATGATTCAATTTTCAAAAATGAGACTTGGGAATTAGTCAATTTGCACGAGGAAAAGAAAGATTTACCTTGCAAATCACTTTACAAGAAGAAGTTTATATCAAGAGATCCGAAGCCTAAATATAAGGCTAGACTCGTAGCTGAAGGTTTCAAGCAGTAGAAAGGTGTCAATTTTGACTAGTAGCTATTGAGAACTTGGATTTGGTCCAAATGGATGTGAAAATAGCTTCTCTTCATGGTGATCTCCAACTCAATGTGTACATGCAACAACCTGGAGGGTTTGTTAAGCCAAGCACAGAGAAGCTTGTGTGTAGACTTAGAAAAGCGCTTTTAAGGCTTGAACCAAGGATCCAAGCAATCGTATCAAAAGTTTGATGTGTTTATGCAATCTCATGAATATAAAAGGATTCAAGAGGATCACTATTTGTACATGAAGAAGCTTTGTGATGGATCTCATTCTTGTTGTGTTACATGTCGACAACATCCTTATCGTTGAGAAAAACTCTCGTAAGATTGCAAATTTGAAGCAAATATTGGGTCAGACTTTTGCTATGAAGGATTTGGGTGAAGCTCGTCACTTTCTTGTACATTGTCATAAAATCTAATATCTAACTAACCCAAATGATTTTATCATATTAAACTGGTCATTTAATGTGGGAGAATAAACGGGAACAAGAGTTTGAAAATAGGCATGTGCTTATGGATTAATCTCGACACGGGGTCAAAGTCAATGGGTCCAAATGAAAGATGGTCTACCAAAGAGCAAATGCTAGCTAATGGAGCTAGAAAGACCTTAGGGTTATCTTCTTCATTAAAGACCTCCAAAGGTTAGTGTTAAAAGTCCTTATACCTAGGACCTTACACAAGCTAGGGATGTGCTTGAAGTGGGAACCCGGCCCAATCTTGAGGTGCTTGTCGTGCTTGCTGACTAAGATGCTTGAGGGACTTGTCGTGCTTACTGACTGAGTTGCTTGAGGTACTTAATGACTAAGGTGCTTAAAGTGTTTCATGACTAAGGTGCTTGAGGTGTTCCAAAAATTCAAACCCTTGCCTACACAAAGGGAGGCGAGCCCTACAAGCAGGGACATAAGAGAGCACACACACGCTCACTTCAAGCAAGCCAAGTCAAAGAGACAACAAGGACACATGTCAAGTTCCTCCCCATGTTGCCTTCATAAGGTGCCTTAAGCTTATTGGTTACCTCTAAAGGGATCCAATGAGAATTCAATTATTTAATTAATTGTTTAAAGCATTTTTCAAGCCCTCTCTCTCAAAGGAGAAAGGAGGACACTTATTCAAATGCTACATGGTTACTTGATATGCACTATGCATGTGATTGGCTAGGATTGCAAGGGTCCAATCAAATGTAAGCATGAGCTACAAGGAAGGACTGACCAAAGCAAGCTGGGGGTGGGCTTAGGGAGTATACTCTCATACACACAATCACATGCTCATTTTGACTTGATGAAAGTGCAATAACTCCATCTCCTTCTCCAAACTTGTTGAGAAGTGGAGAGCCTACACCAACACTCTTGACTATGTAATGCAAATCCAACCAAGAGCCATGTTTCAATGTTTAAGCTTGTCATCTTCTTCATCATCATTATTATGCTATGCTAATGCAACAAGAGTAGTAATAAATAAATAACTATTTCTTTCTTGTAAAAATGCTTCTTTTTCTTCCCTACCCTCAGTCCCTGCTAGCTCTCTCCACCTTTTAAGGTGTTTGAGTTTTTAAGACGGAGGCCGAAGACAAGTTCATGCTTTCGATTAGCTAAATTACGGACATAATTGTGGTGCTTGAAGCTCTCTATCTTCATGCACCATCAAGGTCTCAAGGAGCACAAATCTTGTATTGTATCAAGTCTCTCTTTATGGGAGAAATTATAATACAAAAGCCTTTTGGAGAGGGGACCGGCTCCACATAAATCTGGCCCTGAATTGTTATCAAGTTCTCTAATTCTCTCTCTTGCAAAAGAGTTATTCATGCCAAGTTAATTAAGTATAATGGTTATGTTGCTACCACTAATTAAGTTCACCTTCTGTGTTCTCAAAGTAGTCTCATAAAAATGCTCACTATAGTTCTCTTAATTCCGCTATTCTCAATGTCCATAGGCCATTTCCATTACATACATCAAGCATGACACATCAAAGGGCATTCTTGAGTTGTCTCAATTACTCTGCAAACCTTTTCTATGTAAATGCCCTCCCAAACAATAATCATCCACAACAAGGATCAGTGCAAGGCTTGGTATGTTGCTTGCATACTGCATGATAACAACACAACCTCTATCTCGTTAAAGACCTCTCAGAACATACTTGAAGGCCTCTTGAAACATACTACTATTGCCTTTAAGGAATCCTGTGCATCACCTGTATGATGTGAAGCGTGAAGACGTTCCATGCTTCAAAAACCATTAAAATAAACATATCCTGTGCATCACAGGTATACAATTAAACTCGACAGTTTTGTGTTGTTGGGCATAGTTGCAGCTCTGATAAAAGTTTACAATAGACAATACAAAGCAAGCAATTTTCAAACAATCCTGCTACAGAAAAAGACCGCTTGAATATTAACGTTGAGAGAATTGGCCGCCTGTTGTAAAATGACAACCCAGCTATCTCCCTTATTACAAACCATGGAGCATGTCTGGAATATTTGCATTTCTGGTCCATGATCAGACTATACAATAATGTTTTCAGTACAAAACTAGCAAAAGTCTTTCTAATGGCATGATAGTCATCTAAATGCATCACTGTTGCTTGTGTCAATCCAAAAAATATGTTCGAGCATAGCTGAGTGGCCAATCAACAGTCAATGAAGATAGATGGATCGCAACAGCATTCGTCCAAGAGACAACAGCAGCAGAGTGCAGCTAAACTGCAAAACCGTACCACACACTCCACACACATGAGAGAAAGCACAAAATCTATAATACGGTGCTTAGAAGTGCATTAAGCATACCAAACAATATGCATATCAGACAAATGTGCAAAAGCCAAGAACCTGAAAGTGCATTAAGCACTAAATAAACATGAAGCCTATCAAATACACCATTTCATGTTCATCGGCCAGATCCACAAAACTCCCCCTACACACACAAACCTAATAGTAAGGAAAATTTACCAGCCTCCGAGGAAACCCTGGCTACTCTTGCCCGGAGGCGGTTGCTGAGCATATTGCGGTGGGGGTGCAACAGGCGGAGGCTGCTGATAGTATCCCTGAGGAGGGTAACCTGCCAAAAGAAAGGCAAAGTTGAGATGCGCAACAAGTCGTTTCAAGCCCAGCCCTCCCTTCCCTCACTCTATCTCTCACTTCGACAAAAGAATTCTCGCTTGGCCTGATGCTCAGCCGAATAGCGCTTACCTTGCTGCGGATAGCCATAAGGTTGCTGCGGAGGGTAACCTTGACCTTGGTAGGGATACGCATACTTCGGCTCATCCGCCATTTAGAGCACGCACACACGATCTGTGTCGCACAAACTCTGAGAGGGGAAGTCACAAAAGCGCACTCACGCACCTCACAAACTCAGAGATGGGGAGCCGATGGAGCAGATCTGAAGCAGAGGCGGGCAAAACGGAAGCTCTAGCCTATTGCAGACAAAGAAACGTGAGAGGGAGCTGAAGAGATCGCGTGAGCGCCAACCAAATCTTTTCAGATGCCAGAAAAAGGAAACGCGGGGTTGTTCACGCGGCTTTAGAATTGAGAGAATTGTGTGTGCGCGCGCGCGTGTGTGTGTGTGAGAGAGAGAGAGAGAGAGACTTGAACGGAAGCCTTGTGAGGGGTGGAGGATGCGTGTGGGTCACACCTAGACGGAGTTGAGAGAGAAGAAAAAACGAGAGAGTGAATTGGATCGAGGCTTTTTGATTGAGCTACACCTTCTATAGAAAACTAGTCTTGCTTGGTGGGCAAAACGAAAGCTCTATTGCAGACAAAGAAACGTGAGAGGGAGCTGAAGAGATCGCGTGAGCGCCAACCAAATCTTTTCAGATGCCAGAAAAGAAACGCAGGGTTGTTCACGCAGCTTTAGAATTGAGACAATTGTGTGTGCGCGCGCGTGTGTGTGTGTGTGTGTGTGTGTGTGTGTGTGTGTGTGTGTGTGTGTGTGTGTGTGTGAGAGAGAGAGAGAGAGAGAGAGAGAGAGAGAGAGAGAGAGAGACTTGAATCAAAGCACCTAGCCCTTGTGAGGGGTGGAGGATGCATGTGGGTCACACCTAGACGGAGTTGAGAGAGAAGAAAAAATGAGAGAGTGAAGTCGAGGCTTTTCGATTGAGCTACACCTTCTATAGAAAACTAGTCTTGGTTGGTGGGCCTTTGCCGTACAATATAATCTAATAGATTTTGGAGCCTAGCTGGTTACTTGGTCAGTTGGTTGTGATTGTTGTCGCCTTGGGTTTTGTTCTGGTGACACGAGAAAATGCGTAGAACCAATTGATAGGCACCAATAATAGCTCAGCTTGGGACTTGATGAGCATTGGGGAAAAGAAAGTTGAATCCCATAGTGATTCATATATGACAAAGAGCTACTAAAGAGGGTAATTGAATCAAGCAAAAGGGTTGCAACTTAACCTACTTTGGTAGTTGTTTGTAGATTGCACCATTCAACCTAGTAATATAGACCATTTCGTCTATAAACCGTGGAACCATCTTTGAGACACCCATCTTATTCTCAATCAAGCATAGTCAATTTTCCTTCATTTCAATATATAGGTTGAATTGCCAAACTGTGAGAAAAGAAATGCATGTCTATTTGACATATATATATATATGATGATTGAAATTGAGAGCATGCATTGTTGAGGAAAACATGTGGCTAACTAAACTTAAGGAAGCTTTGACAAACTCAAAAATACATAAAGCATAAACAGACTATCAAAATTGAAGTACACTTCCGACCTGATAATCGTGTACGAATGTCATCCAATTGTGCAAGTCAGAGGACAATGTTTGAGTCAAGCTACAAAAAAGCAATGTGAATAGTTAAACATATCGTCTTGCAATCAAACATCATAGACTGAAATTACAAAGTATACAGTGCACGTCATGCAAAGGTGCCATACAAAAGTATGGTGGAGAGTTGGCAATATGGTCTCGCCAAAAATTATAAGAAACGGAAGCCGTGCCCTGCCTCGTAGCGTTTATGTGTTGTGCCAAGCAAACGCATAGTTATGGGGTGCTAAATACAGATAACAAACCTTGTAGTGTTGTCGAGCTAGAGTCATGCTTGTGCAATTGAAACGTCCACTGCTGTGAATATGTGTCCTCCCTGCTAGGCACAAAACATGCATTAAGACAAATACAAGAGATGTGGCATATTGCTTAATCTTAAAGAGAAGCAGATTCAATTTTATATTCTATATCGAAGATTTGCTACATAAAGAGTTATGGATGCTTTTCGATGTATTTTTCCTCGTTAAAATTACTTACTCTTACTCTCTCTCTCTCTCTCTCTCTCTCTCTCTCTCTCTCTCTCTCTCTCTCTTTGTGCTCAACTGTCAACTCTTTCTCCTGCCTTATGTTAATGAAGCAAGTTTCCTAGCCCTCTCCTTATAGACCAAGCATGGCTTCTCCTCAATTATGCAACTCGTCGGCCATGCAGTAGCATGCTATCATACATAGGGTCTATCCTCAAGAAGTCTAGGGGTCCTTTGCTGAGGATGAGAGGCCAAGGTATCCATTCCAGCTGGTTGCACAGGATCGATGGCACATACAGGATTCAAATATCTGCGCGATGGTTAACATCCCTTGATATCTTCACAGGCTTGGTGGCATGAGGTTCTGATGCAATCCCAAAGAGTATCTCTAGGAGCTAGGGTTGTCGCCAAGCCAAAATAGCAAGGACTGGGTCTTGCGTGTTGCTGTCGTCGATGTTGCAAAAGAGAATATTGCTTGGTTTGTTGTCACGATGGATGATATCATGGACATGGCAACGTGAAAGTGTTCGAGCAAGGCTGGCGACGATCGGAGCAGCCTCACGATCGTCAAGCTTGAAGAGGGGAGGGCGACAGTCTAGCTTGGTGAGGAGATCACCAGCATCGCAGAAGGTAGTGAGGAGATGGAAGCACGTGTCATCTCCCTTGAAGGTGAACACGAGGGGGAGGATTCCGAGTATGTCCCTCAAGTACTCGAGCACTTGGGCCTTCCATCGGAGTTCGGTGTTTGTAAAGTGCTCCTCAGCAATGAGCTTTGTTTTTCTTGCATAGGCCGAGAAATCATGATCTGATCCGTCGTGTCCTAGTGATCTCTCTCTCTCTCTCTCTCTCTCTCTCTCTCTCTCTCTCTCTCTCTCTCTCTCTCTCTCTCTCTCTCTCTCTCTACAAAAGTATAACTGAATTGAACCAAAATGTCAAGCATAGAAAAGAACGCTACATGATAGTTTGGCTCAGAGCGTCCAAGAAGATTACCATTGATTAGGAAATTACGCAGAAGCCCTTTGCTCCATATTGAAAGGCTGGGCATATAAGCCTAACAACTATAAGTGCTAACGGAAGGGGAAATGAAAAAAATGTTCAGCTTTATGAGTACAAGGGCAAGAGAAAGAGTTAAATTTCGTCATCTCCCTTTGCTCCTAGACCTCTGCGTCCATGTGAGCTTAATTTTAAGCCACATCCATAGCAAAATCCTGGAAGCAAGTCCAGATGCCATGCCCATTAGCTCTTGAGAGAAAAAGCAGCAGCTTCACTTCCAAAAAGCATGAACCTCAAAGCCCGGCCTCACACTCACGATTCTTGCGGCGAGTGCCCTGAATGGGCGCTGATCTCGTGCATGCAGTTGCAAGGAAAAAATATTTTCTAGCTCTACAGATGCTCCTATGATTATCATACATTATCCTCTGGTCGAAGTTCTTGTCACACGCATGCGTTGTCCCCGTCAATTTGCAGACATATAAACTGCCCTAGACATGCTGAATATAGCAGTTGAATCTTCCATCGCTACTACAGCTACTAAGGTCTGATTAAATTTCATAGCATTCTTCCTTCAAAAAGTGTGGTAGCTTGTTGTGCTCATCCTCCACATTGTGCAAGCACGAAGCAGAAGAAGCCCTTTGTGGGTGCAGCCGCAATGTCATGCAGAGACTAGAAGAACACCAGGAGGAAGACATAGAAGAAAGGATCTCTCTCTCTCTCTCTCTCTCTCTCTCTCTCTCTCTCTCTCTCTCTCTCTCTCTCTCTCTCTCTCTCTCTCTCTCTCTCTCTCTCTCTCTCTCGTGTTGATACATTCAAGCAATCAAAGCACAAGGAAACAATAGAGTGTCCAGAGACAAACCTGGAGAATTTCGAATGCGATTTTACTTCTGCTTCTACCTCTTGCTTGCGATTGGTTACTTGTTTATACGGCAGAGCAATCTATATATAGAGCAGGAAACAGTGAACATCATAAAAAGCTTGGCATGGCGCAGCTGCTTTTCTTTGGTTGGACGCGATGTGCTGTTTTTTACTTGATTCTGCATGTGCCACGTGGTGGCTTGTGGGTTCAAAGAGCAAAGAAAGGACCTTTGGCTCACCAAGTGAATAACAAAGTACCTTTCTTTTTTGAGGTATTAAAAGAACTACGTTGAAGGTTCTACAATTTAGGAGAAATTGTTGAATTTATTATTCGTGGTATTCTTTCTCGTCATACAACCCCCACTCGCATAGGGTGCAGAGCATCATGTGAACTCCCCCAAAAAACAACCATATAATTTTATGATCCCACTCTTGTTTCAAAGTAGCACAATAGCCAGTGTAAAAGCCTACAGAGCGGGATGGGGTGAGTTCAAGTCCCTAGGGCACAATGGGTTGACCGCTTTCTTTTTTCCTCAAATCAATCGTATGACCCATTCTAACAAGGATTTTTTGTTTTCGGAGGGCAGGGCAAGCCCTGCCGCTCCCCTTATCCACCATAAAAGTGGACAAGAAGAACGACCACGACTATGCCCCGAGAAACCGAAGGCAAACGCTTTTGTCACTAGTTTCCTCTGGACTCGGGAGGCCAGAATTATCTACACTCTTAGGGCGATGACTATTCCCTTGAGAGACCCATTTTGGTGGGCGTGACAACGACCAAGTACCTCTGTTCAAAGGCCCAGGTACTGCGGGACTTGCTTCGGTCTGCCCTTTGGAGTTGCCTCCTCCAGGTAACTTATCGCTCACCTCACTAAACTGCCTTTGAAACCCGACGGTTTTCCCCTAGGAAATGCCATACCCGCTTGGAAGGGCGTCGGCACCGTTGATCTAACAAGGATTGTGCACCGTTGATCCCTCCTAAAAAAGAAGGTATCAAATAGTGAGCAAAATTCAAATCCAATGAAGCAATAGCGGAACTTCGAGCCAACATGGGCTCAACATCAAACACACAGCGAGCCAGCTTAAGCTCCAACCAAACAAGGAGCGAAACATGAGCCAACATGGCTCAACACTGAAAACGTTGGTGACCGAGCCATCATGGCTTAACTCAAGGCAAGAAAGTGACCAAATGTGCACTTTGACACAGACACGACTCTATCTCTTCAAAAATGCGAGCATCGTGCTAGACAAACACAACTTAGTTCACTGTGCCCGACTCCTTTAGTGGCCAGTAATGAGCTGAAGACCCATTTAAGTATACAAAGAGGCTGAGGGGGCAAATGTGCAAGCACTCAATATGGGGTCAAAGATGGGACCAAATGGAGCAAAGGAGCTACATCCACCCAACCTCTACAAGTAGCTTGAGAGCATCCAAAAAGCTCACTCAACCTAACAGATTCCACTCGACTATCGCAAGAACCAGGCTTAGTCAGGGCAAGGGCAACTTTTAGGCCCCAACGACCCTCCAACACAGTTTTCAAGGATTCAAGGATGTCTATAACTGGCTCAAGCATTCATCAAGGAAACCTTGGCCATACCCAAGAAGAATATCCTTAAGACAAAACTTACTAAGTGTCTTCTTGGTCAACACTCAATAAGTTTGAAGACTAATCTTCAAAATATCACACCAATGCGAAGAAAATCTACAAGGACCGACTATCTACACGCTATATAAGGGTGGCAATGAAGCTTAATAGGTTTCTAAGGGTCACTTTAAATTTCAATGACAGCATGTGACTTGCAAATGATATGGGTCCAAATATGTATGTAATTGTGAGATTGAGGTTGACCAAACACTGTAACCAATCTCACATCGAAGCGGGGCATCTATCACAAAGAGAATTCTTGAACTACAAAGAAGCTATGAAGGCTCAAGAAGGACAACATGACTTGTCTCTACTTCCTCTTGGGCGTAGTGCACCAATGAGCTTGGCAATGTGCTTATACACAATCTGGCCCTTTAGAGGCCATGCTCATTCACTAGAGGGACCAAGTTTGAAACTTGAAGTGTAATGGTATTTATTTATGGTACATTGATATGTATTTATGTGTGGTCGAATGATAAAACATAATCCTTGTCATCAGATTTTCTCTCAAGATCTAAGGGTGGATGGCAAATACTCACGAATAAGGCTCTTTTAATAATGACAGAGACCTCTCTCTCTCTCTCTCTCTCTCTCTCTCTCTCTCTCTCTCTCTCACTCACACACACACACACACACACACACACACACACACATGGATCCCTCAATGAACCCATGTGAGCTTATTTGTAAATTGCAAAAGTGTTACGGGGAGAGAGAGAGAGAGAGAGAGAGAGAGAGAGAGAGAGAGAGAGAGAGAGAGCACGGGGGAAGCAAGCATACCATTAACCACCCATCCATCTTCTTATATAGCCCTTGGCCCAAGAGACCCCTTAAGTACATGCTTGCCATGAGGCAGAGCCTTGCTCTAGGCACCATGCCCACATGGGCACCGTGTCGAACCTTGTATGAAGCATCCATAGAACCCCTATCCTGACATTATTCCCCCATATAAGGAAGAGTTTTCATCCACAAAAACAAAAGTGGGAAACATTTCCACTTGACAAGGACTTGACGATGGACATGATGTCGTGTGCGTAACTCATGGAAATCCATGATGCGTTCAGTTCATGTGGACCTATATTGGGAGGTTCAATGTAGTCAACAAAGACTCCTTGATCAACTACATTTTCATCTTGTAATAAGCATTGACGTAAATGGATCACATGGAAAAGTGGATGAATGCATTAGCTAGGATCTCTAACTTGTATGTCGTAGAACCGACTCTCTTGAGGATCTTAAAAGGTCCACAAAATCGAGGAAACAATTTGGTGTCCAAGTTTTGAGACTTTCTACGTTGTATGGTACTTGTAAGAAGACGGAGTCACCTTCCTTGAAAGTCATTACTCATCTCTTCTCACTGACATACTTCTTATACCGATCTTGTGCTTGTCGAACATTTTGACGAGCAATTTTTAACATATCCATGTGATCTACTAGGAAGTGAACTTGCTATATTTTCTCAATTGCCAACCCTATCACAACAAGTGAACACGATTGAAAATTGTACACAAGTATGAACACAAATATGAAGGGACTGAACTTAGTAGTATGCTTGTAGCATATCTTCCAGCACTTGATTGACTCTTTCAATCTGACCATCTGTCTATGGATGGTCTGAAGTACTTACATTGAGTTGAGTTCCCAACCTCATAAAAACAACCCTCCAAAAATGGATATTAAACTTAGAATTGGGTTGAAAACCATACATAGGGTAGGTACTCTTTCCAGTCTAACTACTTTTTGTTGGCATTTTATCCATAGCATATCTTCTAGCACTTGATTGACTCTTTATTATGCCACGGTGACCTGCACTTGGACTATCATGGCATTCATATAAAATGTGGTGCCGAATGTCTATGCCTATTGGTATACATAACCTCCCTTTGTGAAGTAAGTACAACTTCGATACAAAAAATTACCATCAAGTAAGTTTGTCACTCAAGACAGGAGAACTGTGTGTGGAGAAACTTGGTGCACGATTAGCATTGATGTGAGGAGGATCCCTCATTAAAACACGACTCTAGAGTATACCTCATCATGCTCACATTTGCCTTTAAGAGATTTGAGAACTCACTTTTAATTTTTGTAAACAAAAGAGAGTTAATCTCGGGCATTCAACTACGAGCATCTTGTACAATATTATATCGACCCCTGCAATACCATAACTGAGAACCATACTCTCATCCCACCTAGCCTGCCTTTCGACCCTTCAAATCTATTTGTTGAGGAAGCCACTTAATACTTTCATGGTCAAATAGGATTTCTAATTGAGCTCCATATAAATAATGTTGCCATGGCTTAAGGGCATACACTATAGCATATAATTCTCATTCATAGGCATAATAATTTTGATGTAGCTTGTTGCTTTCAAAAGAAATAGGTCTTCCATCTTGAATTAAAACTACTCCAATAGCCCTAGCACTGGCATCTGTTTCAACTACAAATGGTTTTGTAGGATTGACAATATCCAAAATAGAAGCTACAACAAGAGTTGTTTTAAGTTTTTCAAAACTGCATTGTTGCTCATCACCCCAATGGAAAGACTTACCTTGGCCTTTCAATTGATCTATCATGGGGACAACAATCTTTGCATAGTCTTTGACAAACTTACAGTAAAAAATTGCTAAATCCAAGAAAATTTGGAGCTCTTCCAAATTAGTCGGATGTGGCCACTTAAGGATAGAGTCCACCTTAGATGTATCCATTTGTATACCCTGAGAGGATATAGTATGGCCAAGATATTTGTTTTTTGTCTTAAGAAAATCGCATTTGCTCATCTTAGCATAGAGCTTTTATTCTCAGAGTAAATCAAATACCAATTGAAGGTGTTCAGTAGCATTGTAAATAAGGATCTCATCAAGAAATACAATGACAAATTTACCCAAATAGGGATGTAAGACACTATCCATCAATGTCATAAAAGTAGTTGGAGAATTGGTTAATCCAAATGACATGACCAAAAACTCAAAATGCCTAAACTGTGTTCAAAAAGCAGTTTTGGGAATGTCACCAAGTCAAATAAAACTTGCTGATATCCAGAGCGTAGATTTATTTTTGTAAAATAGTGCGCTTCCTTGAGTTGATCAAACAACTTGTCTACACATGGCAATGGGCACTTATTCTTAATAGTAACCAAATTGGGACCACGGTAGTCAATGAACATGTGCATTGAACCATCTGTTTTCTTGACCAAGCAAATCTTCAGGAAATACATCTTTGTATTCCTGTAATAACTCCTAAATATTTAAACGGATATTGTTACTTGATTTAGACTCATTTAGAGTAGGAAGGTAACTAACATTCAGTATATGAGTAAGCAAATGTTCAAAAACTAAGTCTGGATCATCTTTTGAGTATGGTAATTGTGGTATTACGCTAACAATATTCTCACTTTCTTCTTAGCATTGAATGTGCTCGTAGCATTATCACATATACTCTTATTATTTAATCATGAACAAGCCATAGCAAAAGAAGAGAGAGAAGAATATGGCGTTGAGGAAGTTAATTTGTTGAGAAATATCTTTACACTCATCAAAGCTTGAATTAGACAACAAATGAGACAAGGAATAACAAAGAAATACTTCTTCTATTTCATCTTCATGAGAGAGATGGGAAAGCTTAGCAATACATATGAGTGGAGATGGTGGTACATTCTTTTCTCCTAAGAGCAACACATGTGTACCATGGCCATCAAACATGAAAGAATTATTCTCATACCTTCTTTTCAAAGAAATTTCTAACCCATGCAACCACTCTCGACTTAGAACCACATCAGCTGAGTCCATATTTATTAGGTGGAAATTTAATTGCATCATATGCCCGTGTATTTCCAACGAAATGTCATGAACAGAAGTGTCCCAGACTTTGGAATCCTTATCCCGAATCATCTCTACCTTGATGTTGCTATGAGTGCTAGGATATTGTGGGAACTTCAGCTTCTTAACCAACTTGAAAGTTATGGGAGGTGCAATCATCAACCAAGATACGCACATTATGCCCTTAATAGAACCATGCATCCTCACCAATTTGTGTGGATCAAAAGTTGGCTGCCACATATAAGTAGTAAGACAACACTCATGAATCGCCTCAATATGAAAAACATGCACACTAGCATATTGTGAGGACGAGTTGATTGAAAGGAGTTGCACCATGTTTCATTGCCTTGTTCATTCCCATCCCTAATTGTTTGAGTGTAGGAAAATCGTTCTTAGGATGATTCCCCAAATATTTAAAACAAAGGGTTTTTGTTTTTTGCACGCTCAAACTCTTCATTTGAGAGTGGTTTCCTTCATTTGAGAGTGGTCCTTGAGGCCCCTTGGGTCTCTTAGATGGTTCATTGTTGCCATTATTAGTATGCACAAGTTTCCTCTTGTTTTGTGATGTGTGTGCTGGAAAAGAAGGTGATCGTTTTTAATGCAAAAGGATGTGAACAATTGGATTGGTTTAGTGTCTTATCATCATCAGCGTCTTTTGGAATTTCAAGATTAAGACCTCGTAGAAAACCATGTAGTTGCAAAAGATCATATAGGCCATCAAGCTTGAGGATTATATCCTGATAGAAATAGAGATATTGGTTTAATGTGCGATGTCTCTACGTACACTTATCCTAGGCTTTCAAATTTCTCTGCTTCTCAATAGAAGGATGAAAAAGCAGCCTCAAACTTTGCCCAGTTTTTCGATCAAGTAGGTGTCTTATACGCCATCCACCACTTGTAGGCCTTTGCCTTCAAGGGATAAATTGGTTTGTAAAGCTCTGACTTCATCCTTAACTTGACACATGCAATGAATATCAGCCCAATTACTAAGAAAAGTATTTACCATTACGATCTTTCTCTTTGCCTCAAAAATTTGGCGGTTTCACGCTCTTAAGCTATTCCACAACCTCATTCGACTTGTGAGGACCCGAGACAGGTGTTACCAACCATGGATTAGTTCTAACTATCTCATCAGATGGATCGGCCCTTGGCACAACCTCACTGATAGTAGGTGGTATCCGTGCTACATGCGTATTCATGAAATTCACAAGCAAATCTACGAGTTTAGTCATATTTTCATTTAATTCCTTGTGCTTAATATCTAATGCATCTAAGCGTGGCTTTAGGATATTAAAATTGTACGCATCCACAAAGTCATGATTTTCTGCCAACCCTTCATCTCTTGTAACATCCACCATGCGAACATCAATAGTAGGGGCAGGGTTGACTGATGGGTTGTAGACAAAAGAACCTTCTTTAAAATCAAAGCAATGATTGCTTGGGATTTTTTATGCCATGGTAATAGTGTATGCACTTAAGAAAAAAAATCCATGGGTGTTCATAGGGCAAGTCGACAACAATCGATTTGAGAGAACTGAGATGAACTATAATGAATTGGAGTTGACTTCACTTTTGTGAGAGAAACTTGATTGAGAAGTAAAATGAGTCACTTTGATTTCATAAAATTCATCGCCTTCTTAAAAAATTCTAATGAAACCTTAAAGTGCGCTATGAAAATGTTGTAATCCACTGTTTTAGGTGAGCCTTGCTCCCAATCTACAAGTTATTTGACTAATTATGCATTATTCTGGCATGAGAATACCAACTATGTGCCTTGAGAACACCGAGCTTTGCCTTGTTAATGGCCTCTTGCAAAATCTGCGGCTGGCCACTTAAGCTAAGACTTGAACATGTGAACCCAAATGAAAAAATGGTGATGGGTAGCGAGTTGCAGAGGCAAGGGAGATGATGAAGCCCACAATAGATGATGGAGGCAAAAAAAGGGGCCACGACAAAAGCAAGAGTTGGCCAGCAAGTGGAGTGCTCCTATTGAGCTCAAAAAAATGAAGTTTCATATAGGTTCGCCTCAAGGGCGTGTGTGTGTGTTAGCAGGCATTCCTGCACCACAAGCCAACTTCTCTCCCCTTCCATGCACAATTCTCCCCCCTTGTTCTCCACAACTTGAGATAATTTTTTGCAAAATTTAGTCTTTCATGCAAAGCATGCATGACCTGGATAGAGAGACAGTGTGCTAGAGCCTTGCTCTTTACAACTACGGAAGAGAGATATCACACTAGCTCTGAAACTAATGTGAGAGCACGAGAGAATCAAGCATACCATTAAACCAACCATCGTCTTATGTAACCCTTGGCCCAAGAGACCCCTAGACTGCATGCTTGCCAACCTTCTCTAGGGTTCGTGCCTACGTAGCCAATATGTTGAACCTTGTCCTAAGCATCCGTAGGATCCGTGTCCTGATCGTGTGTGTGTGTTTCTGGGGGGTGGATAGCCTTTGCCCTTTTCTGGTGTGGTTCTTCTCTCCTCTCTCTCTCTCTCTCTCTCTCTCTCTTGTGTGCATGCATATCCTTGTGCATAACGCTCCAGTCTAGGAGACGTGCATGCCACTCTCTTCTCGTCACTCGTTCTTGTCCTCTTGCATCATATGATCTTTGTTGGAGGCATGCATGTTTGGTTATGTTGTTGTACGCATGTTATTTTTGGTATTTTGTAGGCTTGTTATGCTGCAATTATAGCAATGGTATCAGAGCTACAATATGCAGTATGTGTATGACTCAAGGCATGAGCAAAAATTGTATTTTGTAGGCTTGATATGCTTCCGATTGTAGCAATGGTATTAGAGCTACAATATGTAGTATGTGGATAACTCAAGGCATGAGTAAGATTTTGTTTTCATACAATATGTTCATGAGATGTAATTTTAACCTCTATGTTTGACAAGTTATGATGTACAAATTAATAACATAGCAATTGAGGGCATTTTCTTTCTTAATGGAGAAGTATGTAAGTAGTATATATCTATCGTACATTGACGTGTAGTTATCGTATGGTTGAAAATAAAAATTAATCTTTATTGTTATATTGTCTCTCAAGATGTAATGGTGGTTGTCAAATGCTTATGAATAAGGCTCTATTGCTGATCATAGATACCTCTCTGTTTACAATCTCCCCCCCCCTCCCTCCCTCTCTCTCTCTCTCTCTCTCTCTCTCGTTGGAACATTTATTAATCTATTTACATTTTTAACAGCATGTCACATTACATTTTAGCCAGGATGAGCATTGCTCTATCTTGAAATTTTTTATCCTCTAACACCCATATGTCCTCCATCATCTTGGTTCTGATGAAATGGGTGGGAAAAGAGGAACCAAAGAAGTGTTTCCCCTCAAACAAGGTGTGGTTCCTCCTTTCTCAAATAAACCATCTAATCCAATGAATGAAGGAGGGAAAGTAGTAACTCAGAGACTCATTAATTCCATACAAAGTTCCAAAAGTAGCATTGACTCTAGTCGTTTTCATTGCCCAAGATTTCCACCACCATAGTTTGCTTTATCTCCACCATTCTGCAACAGTTTTACAATACCCAAAACTATCGCCAAGGGTCTCTTGTTTCCCACATCTTGCACATTTTCGGTCCCCTATCTTCTTTTTAAGCATGAGCTCTTCAGTCGGAAATGATCCACAAATCACTCTCCAATGGAAAACCTTGTCTTTGAAGGAAGTTCTACTATTCCAGATGCCCTAGTGTTAGCCAAAATTCCATGCTTAGATAGCATCAACCTTTATATCACAAAATTATAAGTATTCTAGCAGTTTAAAGTGTGAGCAAGTAGCACGTAGGTAGTCCCCAAATGTCTTCCAAGATCAAATTGATGGGAATGTTCAGGTTATAGACACAAACATGTAAAATCCCCCAAGCTACCCTCATTCTAAAGTGAAGGGAGTATTGACTCATGCTACAATAAAAGATTTCAAATCCCCATTAGAGTCCATCGCATTACGTATACATCTCACTCCCTTTTTGAAGAAATACAATGCTTTCTTCTTCAATAGCAATGTTGGAGGATTATTAAACATAAAAGACCAAAAAATAGTTTCAGCAACAAAGGAGTTCCCTATTTATCTGATTCTACCCTTCTAAGCGAGTTGGCCACAAACATGTTTCCACGAAGCAACCCGCATTTGGGAGATTGCATAACCAATTTTAATCAGAGCATGGGAGAGTAGCTTATCCCAAGAAAGAAGATCTTAATTGAAGAATCAATCAAAATCCAGAAACATTCAGCCCACAAGGTGTCAGGTTTGATCACAAGGTGTCAGTATACCTCATCATGCTCACATTTGCCTTGAAGAGATTCGAGAACTCACTTTTAATTTTTGTAAACAAAAGAGAGTTAATCTCGGGCATTCAACTACGAGCATCTTGTACAATATTATATCGACCCCTGCAATACCATAACTGAGAACCATACTCTCATCCCACCTAGCCTGCCTTTCGACCCTTCAAATCTATTTGTTGAGGAAGCCACTTAATACTTTCTTGGTCAAATAGGATTTCTAATTGAGCTCCATATAAATAATGTTGCCATGGCTTAAGGGCATACACTATAGCATATAATTCTCATTCATAGGCATAATAATTTTGATGTAGCTTGTGGCTTTCAAAAGAAATAGGTCTTCCATCTTGAATTAAAACTACTCCAATAGCCCTAGCACTGGCATCTGTTTCAACTACAAATGGTTTTGTAGGATTGACAATATCCAAAATAGAAGCTACAACAAGAGTTGTTTTAAGTTTTTCAAAACTGCATTGTTGCTCATCACCCCAATGGAAAGACTTACCTTGGCCTTTCAATTGATCTATCATGGGGACAACAATCTTTGCATAGTCTTTGACAAACTTACAGTAAAAAATTGCTAAATCCAAGAAAATTTGGAGCTCTTCCAAATTAGTCGGATGTGGCCACTTAAGGATAGAGTCCACCTTAGATGTATCCATTTGTATACCCTGAGAGGATATAGTATGGCCAAGATATTTGTTTTTTGTCTTAAGAAAATCACATTTGCTCATCTTAGCATAGAGCTTTTATTCTCAGAGTAAATCAAATACTAATTGAAGGTGTTCAGTAGCATTGTAAATAAGGATCTCATCAAGAAATACAATGACAAATTTACCCAAATAGGGATGTAAGACACTACCATCAATGTCATAAAAGTAGTTGGAGAATTGGTTAATCCAAATGACATGACCAAAAACTCAAAATGCCTAAACTGTGTTCAAAAAGCAGTTTTGGGAATGTCACCAAGTCAAATAAAACTTGCTGATATCCAGAGCGTAGATTTATTTTTGTAAAATAGTGCGCTTCCTTGAGTTGATCAAACAACTTGTCTACACATGGCAATGGGCACTTATTCTTAATAGTAACCAAATTGGGACCACGGTAGTCAATGAACATGTGCATTGAACCATCTGTTTTCTTGACCAAGCAAATCTTCAGGAAATACATCTTTGTATTCCTGTAATAACTCCTAAATATTTAAACGGATATTGTTACTTGATTTAGACTCATTTAGAGTAGGAAGGTAACTAACATTCAGTATATGAGTAAGCAAATGTTCAAAAACTAAGTCTGGATCATCTTTTGAGTATGGTAATTGTGGTATTACGCTAACAATATTCTCACTTTCTTCTTAGCATTGAATGTGCTCGTAGCATTATCACATATACTCTTAGTATTTAATCATGAACAAGCCATAGCAAAAGAAGAGAGAGAAGAATATGGCGTTGAGGAAGTTAATTTGTTGAGAAATATCTTTACACTCATCAAAGCTTGAATTAGACAACAAATGACACAAGGAATAACAAAGAAATACTTCTTCTATTTCATCTTCATGAGAGAGCTGGGAAAGCTTACCAATACATATGAGTGGAGATGGTGGTACATTCTTTTCTCCTAAGAGCAACACATGTGTACCATGGCCATCAAACATGAAAGAATTATTCTCATACCTTCTTTTCAAAGAAATTTCTAACCCATGCAACCACTCCCGACTTAGAACCACATTAGCTGAGTCCATATTTATTAGGTGGAAATTTAATTGCATCATATGCCCGTGTATTTCCAACGAAATGTCATGAACAAAAGTGTCCCAGACTTTGGAATCCTTATCCCGAATCATCTCTACCTTGATGTTGCTATGAGTGCTAGGATATTGTGGGAACTTCAGCTTCTTAACCAACTTGAAAGTTATGGGAGGTGCAATCATCAACCAAGATACGCACATTATGCCCTTAATAGAACCATGCATCCTCACCAATTTGTGTGGATCAAAAGTTGGCTGCCACATATAAGTAGTAAGACAACACTCATGAATCGCCTCAATATGAAAAACATGCACACTAGCATATTGTGAGGACGAGTCGATTGAAAGGAGTTGCACCATGTTTCATTGCCTTGTTCTTTCCCATCCCTAATTGTTTGAGTGTAGGAAAATCGTTCTTAGGATGATTCCCCAAATATTTAAAACAAAGGTTTTTTTTTTTTTTGCACGCTCAAACTCTTCATTTGAGAGTGGTTTCCTTCATTTGAGAGTGGTCCTTGAGGCCCCTTGGGTCTCTTAGATGGTTCATTGTTGCCATTATTAGTATGCACAAGTTTCCTCTTGTTTTGTGATGTGTGTGCTGGAAAAGAAGGTGATCGTTTTTAATGCAAAAGGATGTGAACAATTGGATTGGTTTAGTGTCTTATCATCATCAGCGTCTTTTGGAATTTCAAGATTAAGACCTCGTAGAAAACCATGTAGTTGCAAAAGATCATATAGGCCATCAAGCTTGAGGATTATATCCTGATAGAAATAGAGATATTGGTTTAATGTGCGATGTCTCTACTTACACTTATCCTAGGCTTTCAAATTTCTCTGCTTCTCAATAGAAGGATGAAAAAGCAGCCTCAAACTTTGCCCAATTTTTCGATCAAGTAGGTGTCTTATACGCCATCCACCACTTGTAGGCCTTTGCCTTCAAGGGATAAATTGGTTTGTAAAGCTCTGACTTCATCCTTAACTTGACACATGCAATGAATATCAGCCCAATTACTAAGAAAAGTATTTACCATTACGATCTTTCTCTTTGCCTCAAAAATTTGGCGGTTTCATGCTCTTAAGCTATTCCACAACCTCATTCGACTTGTGAGGACCCGAGACAGGTGTTACCAACCATGGATTAGTTCTAACTATCTCATCAGATGGATCGGCCCTTGGCACAACCTCACCGATAGTAGGTGGTATCCGTGCTACATGCGTATTCATGAAATTCACAAGCAAATCTACGAGTTTAGTCATATTTTCATTTAATTCCTTGTGCTTAATATCTAATGCATCGAAGCGTGGCTTTAGGATATTAAAATTGTACGCATCCACAAAGTCATGATTTTCTACTAACCCTTCATCTCTTGTAACATCCACCATGCGAACATCAATAGTAGGGGCAGGATTGACTGATGGGTTGTAGACAAAAGAACCTTCTTTAAAATCAAAGCAATGATTGACTGATGGGTTGTAGACAAAAGAACCTTCTTTAAAATCAAAGCAATGATTGACTGATGGGTTGTAGACAAAAGAACCTTCTTTAAAATCCCAAGCAATGATTGCTTGGGATTTTTTATGCCATGGTAATAGTGTATGCACTTAAGAAAAAAAATCCATGGGTGTTCATAGGGCAAGTCGACAACAATCCATTTGAGAGAACTGAGATGAACTATAATGAATTGGAGTTGACTTCACTTTTGTGAGAGAAACTTGATTGAGAAGTAAAAAGAGTCACTTTGATTTCGTAAAATTCATCGCCTTCTTAAAAAATTCTAATGAAACCTTAAAGTGCGCTATGAAAATGTTGTAATCCACTGTTTTAGGTGAGCCTTGCTCCCAATCTACAAGTTATTTGACTAATTATGCATTACTCTGGCATGAGAATACCAAGCTATGTGCCTTGAGAACACCGAGCTTTGCCTTGTTAATGGCCTCTTGCAAAATCTGCGGCTGGCCACTTAAGCTAAGACTTGAACATGTGAACCCAAATGAAAAAATGGTGATGGGCAGCGAGTTGCAGAGGCAAGGGAGATGATGAAGCCCACAATAGATGATGGAGGCAAAAAAAGGGGCCACGACAAAAGCAGGAGTTGGCCAGCAAGTGGAGTGCTCCTATTGAGCTCAAAAAAATGAAGTTTCATATAGGTTCGCCTCAAGGGCGTGTGTGTGTGTTAGCAGGCGTTCCTGCACCACAAGCCAACTTCTCTCCCCTTCCATGCACAATTTCCCCCCCTTGTTCTCCACAGCTTGAGATAATTTTTTGCAAAATTTAGTCTTTCATGCAAAGCATGCATGACCTGGATAGAGAGACAGTGTGCTAGAGCCTTGCTCTTTACAACTACGGAAGAGAGATATCACACTAGCTCTGAAACTAATGTGAGAGCACGCGAGAATCAAGCATACCATTAAACCAACCATCGTCTTATGTAACCCTTGGCCCAAGAGACCCCTAGACTGCATGCTTGCCAACCTTCTCTAGGGTTCGTGCCTACGTAGCCAATATGTTGAACCTTGTCCTAAGCATCCGTAGGATCCGTGTCCTGATCGTGTGTGTGTGTTTCTGGGGGGTGGATAGCCTTTGCCCTTTTCTGGTGTGGTTCTTCTCTCCTCTCTCTCTCTCTCTCTCTCTCTTGTGTGCATGCATATCCTTGTGCATAACGCTCCAGTCTAGGAGACGTGCATGCCACTCTCTTCTCGTCACTCGTTCTTGTCCTCTTGCATCATATGATCTTTGTTGGAGGCATGCATGTTTGGTTATGTTGTTGTACGCATGTTATTTTTGGTATTTTGTAGGCTTGTTATGCTGCAATTATAGCAATGGTATCAGAGCTACAATATGCAGTATGTGTATGACTCAAGGCATGAGCAAAAATTGTATTTTGTAGGCTTGATATGCTTCCGATTGTAGCAATGGTATTAGAGCTACAATATGTAGTATGTGGATAACTCAAGGCATGAGTAAGATTTTGTTTTCATACAATATGTTCATGAGATGTAATTTTAACCTCTATGTTTGACAAGTTATGATGTACAAATTAATAACATAGCAATTGAGGGCATTTTCTTTCTTAATGGAGAAGTATGTAAGCAGTATATATCTATCGTACATTGACGTGTAGTTATCGTATGGTTGAAAATAAAAAGTAATCTTTATTGTTATATTGTCTCTCAAGATGTAATGGTGGTTGTCAAATGCTTATGAATAAGGCTCTATTGCTGATCATAGATACCTCTCTGTTTACAATCTCCCCCCCCCTCCCTCCCTCTCTCTCTCTCTCTCTCTCTCTCTCTCTCTCTCTTTCTCTCTCTCGTTGGAACATTTATTTATCTATTTACATTTTTAACAGCATGTCACATTACATTTTAGCCAGGATGAGCATTGCTCTATCTTGAAATTTTTTATCCTCTAACACCCATATGTCCTCCATCATCTTGGTTCTGATGAAATGGGTGGGAAAAGAGGAACCAAAGAAGTGTTTCCCCTCAAACAAGGTGTGGTTCCTCCTTTCTCAAATAAACCATCTAATCCAATGAATGAAGGAGGGAAAGTAGTAACTCAGAGACTCATTAATTCCATACAAAGTTCCAAAAGTAGCATTGACTCTAGTCGTTTTCATTGCCCAAGATTTCCACCACCATAGTTTGCTTTATCTCCACCATTCTGCAACAGTTTTACAATACCCAAAACTATCGCCAAGGGTCTCTTGTTTCCCACATCTTGCGCATTTTCCGTCCCCTATCTTCTTTTTAAGCATGAGCTCTTCAGTCGGAAATGATCCACAAATCACTCTCCAATGGAAAACCTTGTCTTTGAAGGAAGTTCTACTATTCCAGATGCCCTAGTGTTAGCCAAAATTCGATGCTTAGATAGCATCAACCTTTATATCACAAAATTATAAGTATTCTAGCAGTTTAAAGTGTGAGCAAGTAGCACGTAGGTAGTCCCCAATTGTCTTCCAAGATCAAATTGATGGGAATGTTCAGGTTATAGACACAAACATGTAAAATCCCCCAAGCTACCCTCATTCTAAAGTGAAGGGAGTATTGACTCATGCTACAATAAAAGATTTCAAATCCCCATTAGAGTCCATCGCATTACGTATACATCTCACTCCCTTTTTGAAAAAATACAATGCTTTCTTCTTCAATAGCAATAATGGAGGATTATTAAACATAAAAGACCAAAAAATAGTTTCAGCAACAAAGGAGTTCCCTATTTATCTGATTCTACCCTTCTAAGCGAGTTGCCCACAAACATGTTTCCACGAAGCAACCCGCATTTGGGAGATTGCATAACCAATTTTAATCAGAGCATGGGAGAGTAGCTTATCCCAAGAAAGAAGATCTTAATTGAAGAATCAATCAAAATCCAGAAACATTCAGCCCACAAGGTGTCAGGTTTGATCACAAGGTGTCAGTATACCTCATCATGCTCACATTTGTCTTTAAGAGATTCGAGAACTCACTTTTAATTTTTGTAAACAAAAGAGAGTTAATCTCGGGCATTCAACTACGAGCATCTTGTACAATATTATATCGACCCCTGCAATACCATAACTGAGAACCATACTCTCATCCCACCTAGCCTGCCTTTCGACCCTTCAAATCTATTTGTTGAGGAAGCCACTTAATACTTTCTTGGTCAAATAGGATTTCTAATTGAGCTCCATATAAATAATGTTGCCATGGCTTAAGGGCATACACTATAGCATATAATTCTCATTCATAGGCATAATAATTTTGATGTAGCTTGTTGCTTTCAAAAGAAATAGGTCTTCCATCTTGAATTAAAACTACTCCAATAGCCCTAGCACTGGCATCTGTTTCAACTACAAATGGTTTTGTAGGATTGACAATATCCAAAATAGAAGCTACAACAAGAGTTGTTTTAAGTTTTTCAAAACTGCATTGTTGCTCATCACCCCAATGGAAAGACTTACCTTGGCCTTTCAATTGATCTATCATGGGGACAACAATCTTTGCATAGTCTTTGACAAACTTACAGTAAAAAATTGCTGAATCCAAGAAAATTTGGAGCTCTTCCAAATTAGTCGGATGTGGCCACTTAAGGATAGAGTCCACCTTAGATGTATCCATTTGTATACCCTGAGAGGATATAGTATGGCCAAGATATTTGTTTTTTGTCTTAAGAAAATCACATTTGCTCATCTTAGCATAGAGCTTTTATTCTCAGAGTAAATCAAATACGAATTGAAGGTGTTCAGTAGCATTGTAAATAAGGATCTCATCAAGAAATACAATGACAAATTTACCCAAATAGGGATGTAAGACACTATCCATCAATGTCATAAAAGTAGTTGGAGAATTGGTTAATCCAAATGACATGACCAAAAACTCAAAATGCCTAAACTGTGTTCAAAAAGCAGTTTTGGGAATGTCACCAAGTCAAATAAAACTTGCTGATATCCAGAGCGTAGATTTATTTTTGTAAAATAGTGCGCTTCCTTGAGTTGATCAAACAACTTGTCTACACATGGCAATGGGCACTTATTCTTAATAGTAACCAAATTGGGACCACGGTAGTCAATGAACATGTGCATTGAACCATCTGTTTTCTTGACCAAGCAAATCTTCAGGAAATACATCTTTGTATTCCTGTAATAACTCCTAAATATTTAAACGGATATTGTTACTTGATTTAGACTCATTTAGAGTAGGAAGGTAACTAACATTCAGTATATGAGTAAGCAAATGTTCAAAAACTAAGTCTGGATCATCTTTTGAGTATGGTAATTGTGGTATTACGCTAACAATATTCTCACTTTCTTCTTAGCATTGAATGTGCTCGTAGCATTATCACATATACTCTTATTATTTAATCATGAACAAGCCATAGCAAAAGAAGAGAGAGAAGAATATGGCGTTGAGGAAGTTAATTTGTTGAGAAATATCTTTACACTCATCAAAGCTTGAATTAGACAACAAATGACACAAGGAATAACAAAGAAATACTTCTTCTATTTCATCTTCATGAGAGAGCTGGGAAAGCTTACCAATACATATGAGTGGAGATGGTGGTACATTCTTTTCTCCTAAGAGCAACACATGTGTACCATGGCCATCAAACATGAAAGAATTATTCTCATACCTTCTTTTCAAAGAAATTTCTAACCCATGCAACCACTCCCGACTTAGAACCACATCAGCTGAGTCCATATTTATTAGGTGGAAATTTAATTGCATCATATGCCCGTGTATTTCCAATGAAATGTCATGAACAGAAGTGTCCCATACTTTGGAATCCTTATCCCAAATCATCTCTACCTTGATGTTGCTATGAGTGCTAGGATATTGTGGGAACTTCAGCTTCTTAACCAACTTGAAAGTTATGGGAGGTGCAATCATCAACCAAGATATGCACATTATGCCCTTAATAGAACCATGCATCCTCACCAATTTGTGTGGATCAAAAGTTGGCTGCCACATATAAGTAGTATGACAACACTCATGAATCGCCTCAATATGAAAAACATGCACACTAGCATATTGTGAGGACGAGTCGATTGAAAGGAGTTGCACCATGTTTCATTGCCTTGTTCTTTCCCATCCCTAATTGTTTGAGTGTAGGAAAATCGTTCTTAGGATGATTCCCGAAATATTTAAAACAAAGGTTTTTTTTTTTTGCACGCTCAAACTCTTCATTTGAGAGTGGTTTCCTTCATTTGAGAGTGGTCCTTGAGGCCCCTTGGGTCTCTTAGATGGTTCATTGTTGCCATTATTAGTATGCACAAGTTTCCTCTTGTTTTGTGATGTGTGTGCTGGAAAAGAAGGTGATCGTTTTTAATGCAAAAGGATGTGAACAATTGGATTGGTTTAGTGTCTTATCATCATCAGCGTCTTTTGGAATTTCAAGATTAAGACCTCGTAGAAAACCATGTAGTTGCAAAAGATCATATAGGCCATCAAGCTTGAGGATTATATCCTGATAGAAATAGAGATATTGGTTTAATGTGCGATGTCTCTACTTACACTTATCCTAGGCTTTCAAATTTCTCTGCTTCCCAATAGAAGGATGAAAAAGCAGCCTCAAACTTTGCCCAGTTTTTCGATCAAGTAGGTGTCTTATACGCCATCCACCACTTGTAGGCCTTTGCCTTCAAGGGATAAATTGGTTTGTAAAGCTCTGACTTCATCCTTAACTTGACACATGCAATGAATATCAGCCGTAGCCAATATGTTGAACCTTGTCCTAAGCATCCGTAGGATCCGTGTCCTGATCGTGTGTGTGTGTGTGTGTGTGTGTGTTTCTGGGGGGTGGATAGCCTTTGCCCTTTTCTGGTGTGGTTCTTCTCTCCTCTCTCTCTCTCTCTCTCTCTCTCTCTCTCTCTCTCTCTCTCTCTCTCTCTCTCTTGTGTGCATGCATATCCTTGTGCATAACGCTCCAGTCTAGGAGACGTGCATGCCACTCTCTTCTCGTCACTCGTTCTTGTCCTCTTGCATCATATGATCTTTGTTGGAGGCATGCATGTTTGGTTATGTTGTTGTACGCATGTTATTTTTGGTATTTTGTAGGCTTGTTATGCTGCAATTATAGCAATGGTATCAGAGCTACAATATGCAGTATGTGTATGACTCAAGGCATGAGCAAAAATTGTATTTTGTAGGCTTGATATGCTTCCGATTGTAGCAATGGTATTAGAGCTACAATATGTAGTATGTGGATAACTCAAGGCATGAGTAAGATTTTGTTTTCATACAATATGTTCATGAGATGTAATTTTAACCTCTATGTTTGACAAGTTATGATGTACAAATTAATAACATAGCAATTGAGGGCATTTTCTTTCTTAATGGAGAAGTATGTAAGTAGTATATATCTATCGTACATTGACGTGTAGTTATCGTATGGTTGAAAATAAAAAGTAATCTTTATTGTTATATTGTCTCTCAAGATGTAATGGTGGTTGTCAAATGCTTATGAATAAGGCTCTATTGCTGATCATAGATACCTCTCTGTTTACAATCTCCCCCCCCCCCCCTCCCTCTCTCTCTCTCTCTCTCTCTCTCTCTCTCTCTCTCTCTCTCTCTCTCTCTCTCTCTCTCTCTCTCTCTCGCTCGTTGGAACATTTATTAATCTATTTACATTTTTAACAGCATGTCACATTACATTTTAGCCAGGATGAGCATTGCTCTGTCTTGAAATTTTTTATCCTCTAACACCCATATGTCCTCCATCATCTTGGTTCTGATGAAATGGGTGGGAAAAGAGGAACCAAAGAAGTGTTTCCCCTCAAACAAGGTGTGGTTCCTCCTTTCTCAAATAAACCATCTAATCCAATGAATGAAGGAGGGAAAGTAGTAACTCAGAGACTCATTAATTCCATACAAAGTTCCAAAAGTAGCATTGACTCTAGTCGTTTTCATTGCCCAAGATTTCCACCACCATAGTTTGCTTTATCTCCACCATTCTGCAACAGTTTTACAATACCCAAAACTATCGCCAAGGGTCTCTTGTTTCCCACATCTTGCACATTTTCCGTCCCCTATCTTCTTTTTAAGCATGAGCTCTCCAGTCGGAAATGATCCACAAATCACTCTCCAATGGAAAACCTTGTCTTTGAAGGAAGTTCTACTATTCCAGATGCCCTAGTGTTAGCCAAAATTCCATGCTTAGATAGCATCAACCTTTATATCACAAAATTATAAGTATTCCAGCAGTTTAAAGTGTGATCAAGTAGCACGTAGGTAGTCCCCAATTGTCTTCCAAGATCAAATTGATGGGAATGTTCAGGTTATAGACACAAACATGTAAAATCCCCCAAGCTACCCTCATTCTAAAGTGAAGGGAGTATTGACTCATGCTACAATAAAAGATTTCAAATCCCCATTAGAGTCCATCGCATTACGTATACATCTCACTCCCTTTTTGAAAAAATACAATGCTTTCTTCTTCAATAGCAATGTTGGAGGATTATTAAACATAAAAGACCAAAAAATAGTTTCAGCAACAAAGGAGTTCCCTATTTATCTGATTCTACCCTTCTAAGCGAGTTGCCCACAAACATGTTTCCACGAAGCAACCCGCATTTGGGAGATTGCATAACCAATTTTAATCAGAGCATGGGAGAGTAGCTTATCCCAAGAAAGAAGATCTTAATTGAAGAATCAATCAAAATCCAGAAACATTCAGCCCACAAGGTGTCAGGTTTGATCATATGTTTAATAAGAGTTGCCCTTGTAGCATAAGCATGCTTAGCCAAATGAGCACTCCCATCCCACCCTCATCTATGGGTCTTTCCGAAAAATTCCATGCTATTAGCCAATATTCCTCCCCCATAATAATTTAAGCATGGCAGGCCTGAAGGCCTTTAAATTTTTCTCAAACCAATCCAACAGAGGCAACAAAAATTGCAGGTATAGTACAATGATGGCTTGCAAGATCCTAACCCTTACATGGAAAGATTGTCCATTACAATTCCATTTAGCGATATTTTGGTGAACTTTGTCAAGAACCCTTAATTGCAACTGGTTTTGGGAGACCATTACCCCATGATGATATCCTAGGTGTCTGAAGATATGTCGCACAGGTGGGTTTTTCCCTTGCCAGATGAGGGCTTCAAATTTCCCAATAAAGACATCAATAAGTTGGGACTTCATAACATTAATGCTCATTCTAGGAACAAGGTGTAGTCACTTGCCATGGCTAACAACAACACAGATGTGCTCAAGCTAAGGATAAATTGGATGGGGATACAGGTTGTGTTGAGGATGCTGCAAGTTTTGGTGGCAAGACTGTTCCTACTAGAGCTGTTTTGCCTATGACTGAGCGATCTCATTGGGATGTTAGAGATGCACATGCTCATGCATTAATTGAATTATCTGTGAAGCACACTATTACTCCTCACATTCGCTCAGCTAAATCAACAAAATAGGCTTGGGATATTTTCGTTGGTCTTTATGCAAGTCGTAATGAGGCTAAAATGGCGTAAAGAGTTGGAATCAAAGATTATGCATGAGGAAGATTACATGGACACTTTTCTTGTTGGTATCAAGGATATTAATGAGTAACTCATTTCTACAGGCAACATCATTTACAGTTCGCTTGTGCAAACTGTCCTTGATGCACTGCCAGATTCTTACAAGACTTTTGCTAGTACTTGGGGACTTATGACCCAAGGAAGTCCCGATGTTGTCAAGTTTGATGCATTATTGCAACTTGTGCATAGCGATGTTTGTGGGCCTATTAGCTATACTTCGTGACTTTCATTGATGAATACTCCAGGCTTGCATGGGTGTATCCGCTTAAAGCTAAGTCCGAAGTATTCATGTACTTCAAGAACTTTTTGGCTATGGCTGAAAAGTCTCTAATTGTACTATGGGCACCTCTCGTTCATATCGGGGGGAGTATATGTCTCATGGATTTAATGCATTTTTGGCTAGTCGTGGGATACAATGCCAATGTACAGTGCCGTATACACCTTAGTAAAATGGTGTTGTTGGAAAAAAAAACAAGTTGCGTACGGAGATGGCATGATGGATGGTCAAGAGTCAAGCTTTGCCACATCCTTTTGGCTTAAGGCTATCATGTGTGCTACTTATGTACTTAATAGGTGTCCTACAAAATCTCTGTAGTCTTTGACTCTTTAAGAAGCATGGCATGATGAGAAGCCATCTATTTATCACGTGCGTTTTTGGTTGTTTGGCTTATGCTTTGGTGCCACAAACGCAGCGTAAAAAATTGGATGATAAGGCTATTAAATTCATTTTGTTGGTTACAGTATTGAAAGCAAAGGTTTGAAGTTGTACCATCCACAAACAAAACGTATCTTGGTGTTCATGAGATGTTGTGTTTGTGAAGATTCTGTTCAGCCTTTGTTGTCATGTACTAGAGACAATAATGTAAGCTCACATGACATTTTTGAAATTTTGTTGCCTCTATTTGATGGTGGAAACTTGAATGTAAATTTCAATGAGGCAAATGTATAGCCTATGGGGGTTTCTGAAAATGCTACGGATTTGCCTATTACTGATGCAGATATACATGATGTACTTGATGTGGAAAGGGTTGAGAAGGAGTTGGATAGAGGTATGCCAAAATGGCTGGTGTATACTTTGCATGATAATAAATTGAATACACCTATGTTTAGGCATACTCGTTCAAGTTCTTGCCATGCATACTATGCATTAGATTGTTATGCTTTGACTGTTTCTAGTTTATATGATGATGTGGAGGAACCTCTGTCTTTTGATGAAGCATATAATTTAAAAAAATTGGATGGCTTCCATGCAATCAGAATATGATGCACTTATAGAAAATGACACGTGGAATTCATGTGATTTGCCTCCTCAAAAAAAGGCCATTGGTACAAAGTGGGTTTACAAGTTGAAACATAAGCCGGATGGTGAGATTGATCGCTAAAGGCTTGACTTGTTGCAAAAGGTTACACACAATAGAAAGGCATAGATTATGAAGAGATTTTTGCTCACACTTATCGTATGACTACTATGCATTTTCTATGTACATTGACAGCTCATTTTGGATGGGATGTACATCAATCAAACATTGTTACTGCTTTCTTGAATGGTGATACATTTGAGGAAGTTTATGTAATGCAGCCTCATGGTTTTGCCATAAAAGGACAAGAAGATAAAGTGTGAAAATGTAAGAAAGCTTGTATGGGTTGAAGTAGTCTCCTCGTGCTTGGTATGAGAAAGTTGACACTCATTTGGT
Organism: Adiantum capillus-veneris; assembly: GCF_014529385.1. NCBI lineage: Eukaryota > Viridiplantae > Streptophyta > Polypodiopsida > Polypodiales > Pteridaceae > Adiantum > Adiantum capillus-veneris. The sequence continues at coordinate 11,523,865 of NC_140944.1, forward strand.
TAAATGAGGTTTTTATAACAATCTAATAGAAAGCACTTTGTATGTAAAGCATGAGGGTGATGTGCTTCTCATTGAAGTTCTTCATGTTGACGATTTGCTGACCATTGGACCAAATGAGACACATATTGCTAATTTTAAGACTGATTTGAATGCTACTTTCAAGATGAAAGATTTGGGGTTATTGCATCATTATTTGGGCATACAGTTCAAGCAGCATGATGTTGTATTTCCTTGTGTCAAACAAGTGATATAGAGACATAACTATGTAATTTTGAATTGAGGACTGCAAACCTATTGCTACTCCTATGGAAAGGTTTGAAATTGAGTCTTCATGATGTTGGTAATCCTGCCAATGTCACTCTTTATTATGCAATACGAGGCCTGATATTTAGTTTGCAGCCTCATAGGTCAGTAGATTTATGAATAGCCTAGGGTCTAAGCATTGGTAGGCTATCGAGAGGATTTTTTGCTACTTGAGTGGTACTTTACATCTTGGCTTGTTTTATCCCAAGGGGGGATCATTTCCACTAGATTTACATGCTTTTTTGGACTTAGGTTTGACTCATTGTTGTGACATGCAAGTGTCCACAAGAGTTTTTTGTTTCACGCTCAGGAGTTCATGCATATTATGGGTGAGCAAGAAGCAACCTACTCTGACCACTTCCAATTTTGAGGCTGAGTACAAGGCAGTCTTCACAGGCTACGATTGAGTGTGTATGGCTCAAACGCCTTACGGTTGATTTGGGTGTTGGATAGGAAACTTCCAATAGCATCTACACTGACAGTCGGAGCGCATTGGTAGTTGCAAGAAACACAATTTTTCATGCTCGCACAAAGCACATTGAGGTGCATTATCACTATGTCAGAGAGAGAATCTCAACGGAAGACATCAGTCTGGCTTATGTGCTGACACAGGACAACCTTGCAGGTCTGTTCAGAAAGGCATTGCCTCGTGAGAAGTTTGAACCTTTTTGCAAAGCTTTGGGAATGTATCCCTTTGTGGATTGATCATGCACTCAAGGCATGGAACTTCCTTATACACTATGTGTCAGCTCTTGTTCATTGCATCACTCCCAGGGGGATTTATTACCATCTATAAAGTAGTGATGTGTGTGAACACACTTAGGATTGGCCAAGCATTTTTTCCCTCACAGAGAGGGTTTTCCCCCCGTGTGTTGTTGGAATTGGAGTTAATCTCTTCAGACAGCTAATTCCGATGTTAGAATTTAAAGCTACTGGGTATGCTGTCAGTTCAGATAGTGAGACTGGAACAAAGCATTGACTGAACTAAAATAGATAAATAAACTGGAATATGATACTGGAACGAGAGATATAATTGGAAGACTAGAAAGAGTATTTGCCGATTTAGGTTAATAGCTCAAGGTCAACCAGTATAGTGTATAACGGTCCAAGCTTAGATGATTACAGAGTTGATGATTACAAAGTGAAGCTAGAGGCGAAGAGCTCAAAAGTGCTAAGAAAGCTAAAGCCAAATACAACCAATTCTGAACCCGATTACAATGTAGCAGGTCCTATTTATAGCTATCCGAAGTTACCACAATAACTTCTTGTGGTAATTACTGCTAGTCTAATTGCCTCTTGCTGCTCGGTCTGCTAAGAGGCAGTTCTCGCCTGCTAGAACTGTCTTTGCCTTGTACATCCTTTCCTCCTTTCTTGAATTTTGGTATAACTCCAATTTTTTTGAAAAATCCACCGCTTGATTATGATATTGTGTTGCTGAGTTGGCCTATGTTCCTCATGATAGTACTCTTTCGGTATGGATTTATACCATACTTCATGCTTGTTGAGTGCCTGACACCCTTATAATTGTAATTCCAAGAGTGCCCAGCCAAGGAGATCCCAGTGCCTTACTGGAAAAATCCACCGTTTGATTCTGAGATGGAACTACGCAGTATCCTTCCACTAAACCCGCTTCCTCTTGCCCTTCTTTGGTGTTGTAGAACTCCCAGTGCCAACATTGACCTTCTGGATAAGTCTATAAATGGCCTCCTGCTCAAGCTGATCCCGCCTTTCAGTGGACATCTCAAATTCATAAGGCGTGAGAGGATTGTAAGTTTTGGTATCGAGATCATACATAGTGCTCTTCCCCTTTGTCAGACGGGTTCTGGCCAATTTGTGACAGTGCAAGGCAGTGTGGATCCATCCCTATGGAAGAGGCTGATTTGTCTTGATTCTAGCTTCGAAGAGAATCTCAACCATTTCTCTGTATTGTGGTCCCAACCCTGGTTTAGCAGTGATATCCTTTTCAGGGATTTTGGAAGCTTCCACAGTCAGTTGAAGCAATTGATTTGTGATCTTTGTTAAACCTTGGAGATGGATCTTCCACTGTCCCATACAAAGTTTGACCCTCTGCATTTTTCCCTGCAACTCCATGACATCATCCAATTTGAGGGCATCATTGATCAGTGTTTGCCAGGTTTTCCATTCCACAGTGGCCCGCTCATACCAATCTTGAAGGTCATTAGTGATACCAAAGTAGGTGAGCTGGTCCACTGGTTCAGAATGCTGGGGATACAAGGTCGGAAAGAATCTGGGCAATTCAGCTTCTTTAGCAGGTAATGCATACAGGAGTGTGCGCGTATGTCGCACGTGTCAATGCAAGGAACTTGCCGATACACCGTGTGCGAGCCACAAATGGCTCCAAGCACACAACAAGCCTAAACTAGTAAGCTCAAAGAAGGCGATGGTGTGTCACTCACCGCTCTACGCTTGCTTCGTGGAGGATTCCTCGCCGCGAAGAAGAAGGAGACGCCGCTACGCCGTGCTCAACCGCTTCACCGCCGTCGTGCCTTCGTAATGCTCGATCGCCCACACACTCCCTCTCTCTCCCTCTCTCACTCTCTCTCTCACACACAAAGAGATGATGAAGAAGAAGAAGGAGATGGAGCAAGAGCACTCTTCAATTGCACATATGAGAGAATGAGTGAATTTTAGGTTTAGTTGACTTTTATATGAGCTCGCCCCATTCACACTTGGGTGCCCATGCTTAGCCAACTAATCCCTTGAATGTTCCAGTTAGAGTGCGCCTCTCATCGACGATCACTCTTACCCTTTTCCTATTGGACCGACAAGCCCGGTACCTGACTCTACAAGTAAATAATACAATGTCCGCCGTAGGTTACAACGTCCGTCGTAGGTGATAGGGTGTCCGTGAGCCATGAGGGTTAACATGCCCCCCTTCCTGATATAGATTCCTTCCTCGGAAGCTATTGAGTTGAAGCTCGTTGGTGGAAGAGCATTTGAGATGAATGTCCTTAGCCTTCTTCAGTCACTGCAAAATCAAACAACATTGGCCTAGTAATTGCATTCTCATAAGCAATTAAAAAGCATATGCAGTTTGAGGCAGACAAATTGATTGGTAACAGAATTTTAAACAATTTGTCAGCAATAAACATTAAATTGCAATATAATCAAATGCATAAACAGATGTAAAGGTAAAAAATTAAACAAGTCTGGGATCGCTAATTTAACGGTCGAAAGGCACTAGAGATCGACTATTAATACCATGGGTAAGCTTCTTAATTTTCTCTGGTCAATTAAGTTGTTTAATCGCGAGAGCCAAGTATTTCATGTTCGAGGGCTGACTAGAGGCTATACCTAGAAGACCTTGTAATTAAGCTACGATAAAAGGACTTTCTCATGAAATCATCGCCTGACAGATTAACTTTTCTTTGACCCCCCAAAGTCTTTTCACAGTGATTCAATTTTGATGTGTGTGCTTATTTTGTATGCCTTGGGTTTTTTGCTTTTCAAGGAAAAGCGCCCACACTGGGAACCTCTAGGGCTCTAGTACCATAGGCGATACATGTGAGTGAAGTACCCAATCAAGCTGAGATTTCTCTTCTAGCTTAAGATTTTACAATGTGGCACTTTGACTTTTTGTTTGTTCATTTTCAACATTTTAATTTTGTAACTTTGGGGGGTCATATAACACTGATACACCTCCCCAGGCTCATCACACAAGTAAACTCCCTTTATAATACTTAAGCGAAAGGTCAATAGGGTCAAGCCCACTAGAAAGCCCTAGTACATTTCACACAATGCTGCCTAAATCGGATTAAGAACCTAAGTAACCATTTATTATTAGGAAGGCATTTCCCATGGTATTAAGAGAAGATCTCTAACACCTAACTTGGTCAAACTAGCTTAGTCGGACTGCTTGATTTTTAAATCTAGACAAGTGATTATGACAAAAAATTCATTGAATTAAATGTTTGATACTAAGTATATGTGATGGATATTATGCTACCAATCACAATAAAAGCAGACAAACATGGATGCAAAAAAGATAAGAGGCAATGCTAATGGACAAGAAACACCTGTTTGTGTCGATGGTCACGCTTGATTTGAAGAGTGAGTCGAGATAAAGATTCCATGAAGGTCCAAATCCTAACAACAACAACACGCTCCTGTACACACTAGGAAACACAAGGAATACCTCTAGGAGGCACATCAGTGGGAAAAAAGAACTTTGCTAATCACTCAACTCTAAAACAGAAACACTCCTATTGTATTAATCCTACCTACCCTCCATCACTCGAGTGATGGGGATCAAAGGTATTTTATGACATAGGTTTCTGTTTCAATGTACCGGATGTGAATGTGTAGGTCTAAGTCAATGTTTTGACTTTTATTGTGCATACTCGTTTGCTAATTGCTCTTGCTCTTTATTTTTTTTGTGAGTATAAGGCTTTATATATATACATTCCCTAAGATTGGTGATTGAGAGGTCAAGGAAACAAGGTTGAGAGGGGAGTGAGTGAATGATGACTGTCAGCAAACATTCCCCCCTTCCTTGGGTAGATCATATCGTTTGAAATGTGCTCGTCACCCTTTGAAACCAATTGTTCCAGTCGATAATAGGTGAGGATTTTTGCCAGTAGTTTTCTCTTACCTTAGGTGCCTCATCAAGTTGCAAGGGTGGTAAGGTACTCTCCCAGGATCGAACTTGAAGTGGTTCATCAGGTGATTCTTGAACACTGGGAAGTGTGGATTCCTTTGTAGCTTTATGGAGGTCCACTATTGTAGGTGGAGGCTCTGGAGAAGCTTTTACCTCTATGGATGCATTACATAAGGATCTAGAAGCTTCATGGGACTCCCCCCTTCCTGAGCTAGGTGGAACAAATCGTCCTTTCTTTGGTACCCAAACTAGCTCTGGAGCAGGTGTGTAGCATTCCATGATTTTTTTCTTTTTGAGATTGTCAATTTGTTTTGGAGCTACGGGATTGAGCTCACATGGGCCAGGTGATAGGTAAGAACACAATCTACGTTTTGGCACCCAGATTTGATCATTTCCTTCATAGTAGCCTTGGGCTTTCAATAGTTGTTTAGGAATCCAACGCCACGTTTCCTTACATTTCTTGGAGCGAGTGGGACATTTCTTACAAGCCTTCTGTTTTTTAGCACTAGCTATGGTCGCTAAAGAAGCTTTAGGGACCCACTTGTATGTTTTCTTCGTTATATTAGAATGAGTTTTGTCAGAAGCTATATGCATTGCTTGTAGCATATTTAAGGGTACAAGTGGTGGTATTTCATCCCCCTCAGGTGTTACCCAGGTCGTCCCTCTATTTCCCCAAGTGTCTATGGTTGCTGCTAGGTGGACCCAATCCACATTGTCTGACTCAGTCATCCCAGACAGTACATCCATATAAGGAGAATCTTTCCCAACATCAGTGTCCTCTTTACACGTGTAACAATACTGCAATGGGGCCGAGTGAACTGTGGTGTCAGATCGATGATCAATTATAAAATTGTTTCCTAAGGGATGTGCTCGACTAGTAACAAGATCCACTCGAATGACAGAATCTTGGAACTGTAGGTAGACATGGTTTTTGGACCATTCATGCACCATTTTTGCTTCCCTCATGAAAGGATGTCCTAAGATCATCTCCGATGCCATAGTGTGTTTGGAGAAATCCATAACAATGAAGGTAACTCGTATTTTATGTCCAAAGACCTTGATCTTGAGATCTTCTAACATCCCAATAGGTTTAACAATAGACCCATTGGCCATCTTCACTACTATGGTTGTGGTCGCAAGGTGAGGTCTTCCCATAGTTTCCCAGCAATTTTTAGTCACAATGCTAACCCCAGCGCCACCATCAAGGATTCCCTTCACAGTTAATCCCTTAGTAGTGATTGGTATAATTGCATTGGATTCATCACCTTCAAAGTATTGCCCCAACTTGTTAACAGGTATTTCTATAACAAGGTTCTCATCTAGGTTGGGTTGTGGATCTATGTATTCCTCCTCTATTGGCATCTCCCCAGCTCCATCCATCTGCGCAAATTGTGGTAGCCCAAACTTCAGTTCTCCATTGAGGAAGGCTCGAAGAGCTGAGACTAGCTCGGGGTCTTTATATAATTTTGGACATGATGGTGGTTCTAACTTCTGAAGACATGAAATCCATCAATTTGGCAATGTTTAACGTCACCTTTTGGCCTTGAGTCCCTTGACGTGGGGAAGATGGGATCTCCATTTCTTTGATAGGATCAGGTAGTCCCTCTGTAAATATTCTTTCCATCAAGAAGTGAGTACGCCCACTTTCCCATGACTTTAAGTCACTTTCTTCTTGGATGACACTAGGTATGTCCAAGGGTCTATGGACTTGGTGAGTTTGTTGTTGCGTAGGGAACACGGTGTCTGTAATCTGGATCTTCCTAGGTGCTGGTTCTAGATCCCTTTGGGTATCTTCTACCAAACTCCTTAATTGCTTGACTCGCTCAATCTCCTCTGTAGGGTTTGGGTAAGTTCCTATCTTCTTTTTGGATCCTGGCCATTGTGGCTCATGAAGATCTTCCTTGTTGGTTTCTATGTTAGTGGTCGTTTTGGTCTCCATGGTTTCACCTGAATCAGAATCTTCTTCAGCGTCGTTCATATATACGGGGTCGTCACCAGTCCCTATGTTGGTCTTTGAACCGGGGTCTGACTTCGCTACTTTTTGCGATCTCTTTCTTTGTGTTTTCTTCTTTTTTTGAGATTGGGCAATTGATGCCGTGTCTCTTTCCTCAAGAATATAATTTTGTTTTTGGAGCATCGATCGTGTGAGTACGTTCACTGGTACCACGGGTGTACTTGGTGATGGCTCCTCGGTAACTTCAATCAAGTTTAATGGCGTGCTCTTCGGTGCATTTGGATTATTTGGACATTGGGCAATCAAATGATCTATGCCACATCGATTACACATGAGTATCGGAATTGTAGACGTGCTCGCTTGATTGGTTTGCATCCGTGTGGCGTTCTTTTGTAGCCTAATAGGACACTCAGCTACACGATGTGGACCTCCACACTCATAGCATTGAAGAGGTGGTCTCTTAGCGGTGTAATTGATATTTTGGCCTCTTGCCGCAAGAGCAGCTACTTGATATACAGGTTTGACTTGTCCCCAATAGTCCTCCATGTAGTATTGTGGACTTTCTTCAAGCACATCCATCCCATAGGAGATATTAGGATCTATATCTTCCTCATAGCCTTCCAAACAAGAAATAGATGACTCACAACCCACTTGATTCACAGAAGTGATTCTCGGATGTGGTGGTTGCGGTCCTAGCACTGGAGGTGGTAAGGGTGTTGTTTGAACAACATTTTGGGCCCTAGGGACCATGTGTTGTGCTGTTTGTTCAAGAGGTGGGGCCGGCATCAAGGCAGGCACTCGAGGTGTGTCTGTCCATGCTAAGGTTGGTCTATTGGCCATCGCACGCTTAAATACTATGCAATCCTTAGCTTGATGACCATACCTCCCACATGCATTGCAGTTCCCATTGAATTTTACTCTAAAAGTAGGGCATTCACTGGTACTATGCGGTCCATAGCATACTGAGCACCATTGCTGCTCCCTTCTTGGATACATATGATTGTTTTGCGGAGCACGATTGTCTCTAAGACTCTCTTGAATAGCCTTGGTGAGATCTGCTAAAGTCATCTCAGATATCTTTGGCTCCTTAGCAATAGGCTTTAGGGTCATTGGCTGATGCCCCGATGCTTGTGAGCTAATAGATTTAGACTCAACAGACACTCTTTCTCCTTGAATCATTAAATTATCCTCCAATTGGATCGCATTGGTGGTGACTGCTTCCCAAGTGGTGATACCTCTAATGACTAAGCCATTGTAGATATCCTCATGTCGTAATCCCCTAATGAATCTATCAAGAAATTGGTTATTGTTGAAGCGCTCATTTGGATTACAACGAGAATTCAAATGCTTCAAGCAACTTATAAAGTATCTCACCGACTCTCCTTCCTCTCGTTGGGCTTTTGGGAGCTGAGAGGCTACACCCCAAAGCACTCCCTCTCGTATATATTCTTTTAAGAACAATCTCCTAAGAGTAGTGTAAATCGTTTTTTCTTCCACCCTTAGGGTTCTATACCAATCCCCAGCCTTTCCACTTAAGGTTAGGCTTAAAGCATTGCTCTTATGTAGGTCATTGTGTTCTCCTAGAGAATCACATATTTGTTCAAACACTTCGATATGCTTTCTCACATCCCCGTCTCCACTAAATTTTTGTGTGAGCTTGGCTATTTGTACTGCCTTACTTCTAGGCTCTCTATTAGGAGCGTTGCGCATATTCTCAGCAATAGATCGACCTATAGCTTGAGCAAATGTTGCCAAGTCACCTAAGTGAGCAGGTACCGTGGGTGAAGGTGCTCCAGAGACTACATGTGGAGTAGGTATTGGCATTGGGCTTGGTGCATAGGAAGCCCTTGGGTTCCACGTTGGGTATGATGTTGTGCCATGTGGTGGTCCATAGTTCATATGAGTGGCCCTAGGCATAGCAGACATCGGATATGACATGCTAATGCTAGCCGGTATAGTCCCATGGAAATAAGAACTTGTGTATTGTGGTTGTGGAGCATAGGTAGTTGAAACAATGGGAGGGGTAGGGACTACATGAGTACGTGGACCCATAGGTGCATACGATTGGTTCGCACTTGTAGGTACTATTGCAAGCATTGAGCTACCATGTAGCGATGCTTTACTAACAAACGAGGTCCATGGTGTGTTTCTTGGCATGCCTATCATTGGGGTAGGCATGGTATCCGTGGTGTCATCCAGGGAAAGATGAGCTAGACTTGGAAAAGTAAAGCTATCACTTGTGGGCTCAGATTGCATTGAGACCCCTGGTGAAACAACATATGGGGGATCGATGGGACTCACTGGGGGAGTCTCCATTTGTAATAGAGTGGGTTGTTTCCCTTTGCCCGTGTCTAAAAATCGCATAGGACCCGTTGAAGGTATGTTTATTCCTCGATTTTGCCTCTCGGACTGGATAATCCTACGGATGACATTGCACATCATGTGTTGTTGTTCCTCTAGACTAGTGGCACTAGATGTGGATTGTACAACTTCTAACCAACCCACATGATATGTGTAGCCCATGTATAGGTCGGTCAAAGTCTCCGTGTGTAGGTCATATTCCCAATTTTCATTGAGAAATACCCCGTCCAAACTTGGTGTACTAGAGGGTTGCTGTGAGGTGGATGCAATGTTGCTTCCCGTGTTTTGACTTTTAGTCACCGCTACCTTAGAGGCGACTTTGGAAGGTGGTAGCTCCGTAAGGCCCTCATTAAATGAGGTAGGTAGAATGTCCACGTGGACACTCTGAGGGACTGTGGGGTCTACAGGAAATGTGAATGGTGATTCTACTTCCCCACCCCCTTCGTTTACTTCACTAGCCGTAGGTTCAGAGCGCGTAGCTCTACTAAAAGTTTCCATCAAACGGCTAAAAACACTAGTTCCAGGTTGTTGGGCCCAGCTAGGTACGGTTTCATTTGTTCCCCCGGGGCTTTGTGTAAGATGCTCTTCCATAATATCGTAGTCAGAGGAAGAGTCGCTAGCCGCTATATTTGGGTCTTGGGTTGCACTACCTTGGGTCCCCGCCGAGGGCGTAGACCCTAGAGTGGAAGGATAGCGAGTACCCCCGTAAATCGAAGCACTAGCTAGTTGTTCGGACTCTAGCACACGACCAGAGCGTAGATACATGTGCTTTGGGTGCCCTACAAGTGTCGGCAAGTACCCTCAAAGGTTACTTGCTTTGTTTTGTGGGTGTTTTGCACCCCATTTTCTACTTGATTTTTTCTTATTTTTGATGTTTTTTGAATGTTTGATTTTTTTGATTGAAGTGTGTGATAGCTCGAAACGAGCATATCACTTAAAGGGTCGCTGTGTGCTTTACAACACAATTTTCGAGCATCTGACGTTCCGTTGGTCCTCAAAAAATCAATTTTTAGCTACGTGTGAAGCTAATTTTTTTTTTTTTTAAAGGCAACTGAGGCCGAGGCCTGAGCGTGAGCTTGGGCTTAGGTCTGGACTTGGATCTGGGAGATATTCCCGATCCCGGTCCTACCTTTAATTTAATTTTTTAATTTTTTTAATTTTTAATTTTTAAAGGATAAGGCCGCCGCGGCCTGCGCGAGAGCACACACACACTTTCTCTACCTACTTCTAACTAATACACCTACTCTTACACACTAACACACTCTATTAAATCTCACTAATCTACTTCCTACTTACTATACACAGAAAACTAACTACCTTAATACACAGAGAATAAACACAGAACCTTTGAAATCTCTATTAACAAAGAAAACTAACTACCTTAATACACACAGAATAAACACAATACCTTTGAAAACTCCATTAACAAAAAAAACACACAGTATAACACCAAATCCCTCTTCTCAACACACACACACACTCCTTCCTTACCTTTCCTACAATAGAAATTACACCACGGAGAAGCACAGAGTGCTACTCGAGCTTCATGTATGGCATTCCCCGGCAGCGGCGCCAAAAATGTGCGCGTATGTCGCACGTGTCAATGCAAGGAACTTGCCGATACACCGTGTGCGAGCCACAAATGGCTCCAAGCACACAACAAGCCTAAACTAGTAAGCTCAAAGAAGGCGATGGTGTGTCACTCACCGCTCTACGCTTGCTTCGTGGAGGATTCCTTGCCGCGAAGAAGAAGGAGACGCCGCTACGCCGCGCTCAACCGCTTCACCGCCGTCGTGCCTTCGTAATGCTCGATCGCCCACACACTCCCTCTCTCTCCCTCTCTCACTCTCTCTCACACACACAAAGAGATGATGAAGAAGAAGAAGGAGATGGAGCAAGAGCACTCTTCAATTGCACAAAGGAGAGAATGAGCGAATTTTAGGTTTAGTTGACTTTTATATGAGCTCACCCCATTCACACTTGGGCGCCCATGCTTAGCCAACTAATCCCTTGAATGTTCCAGTTAGAGTGCGCCTCTCATCGACGATCACTCTTACCCTTTTCCTATTGGACCGACAAGCCTAGTACCTGACTCTACAAGTAAATAATACAATGTCCGCCGTAGGTTACAACGTCCGTCGTAGGTGATAGGGTGTCCGTGAGCCGTGAGGGTTAACAAGGAGAACTGGAGATCAGACACAAACTCAAAAAATTTAAAATAGTTTGGTTCTCTTGCTGCATCATCTTCCTGGTAACCCGGACAAGCTGAAAGAGTCTTCGAAGAGTAGTTGCATGTTCTCCTACTGTCATTTGAGTCCGAGGTCCTTTGCTACTAGAAGACTGGTCCTCAATGATGGCCTGCACACCCTCTAGTCCAAAACTCCTTTGGCAACTTGCATCTAAAATAAAACTTCTTTTAGTTGAGTTCTGACTTCCTTCATACACTTGTATGTAGGCCTGTTTCCAAATAGCAAGTCTAACTCAAGGGCTAGGGAGTGTCGGTCTGTAGTGGATTGTTGTTGCCAATGTGGATTGACTATCCTCTCATCAGAAGTTGGCGCCCACTCAAGTACCCTTTCCAACAGCTGAATTTTGTTAGGATGTACAGGCAATTGGCACACTTCTTGATCATGGAAGGAAGCCGATTTCCAGTGATGTACCATTTCTCTGGCTCCCACATATAGCATTTGAAAGCGTGCCAAATCAAAGATCAGAGTATCATCCTCCAAATACATCCTTGTAATAGGAGCGTGTTTATGTCTCAATCTCTTATTCAGTGTGATGAGCTGTAATGAATGTTGCTCATCACCCTTTGGGGACTCAATCACAGCTTTGGATTTTCTTTTGCTATCAGCAAGGTGTTGTGACTGGTGTACTAGAGAATCTCCAGTGTTGCCCTTCTTCTGCCCACTGCCTGGCTGCTGATCAGACCATTGGTCTGGCTTGTCTTTCTGCTGGTTTGGCTGGTCTCTATTGGGCTGACCGCCCCCTGTGGCAACAGATCCACCAGCTCCAAATCTTGAAGGTGGGGAAGGAGGAAAGTTATCATATTCACCGTCTGGCTTGTCGGCCTGGTTGTCGTCTCCTTCCTCATCCTTCTCTTCTTCCCTCTCAGAATCCTCATCAGGATTATTCTATTTTTCAATGTAATCCAGGATGGCTTGATTTGCCAATGCTGTGTTGTATTCTGAGAGCTTATCTTGCAGATCACTTTGAATAGTCTCCATCAGGGCCTTCAGATTGTCCATATTCAGAGTGACATTGCCTTCTGGACTCAGAATATCAGCAAGATTGTTATAAACATATCGCTCTGTTAGAGAAGCCTTTATCGCAGTGTGCACTGTCATCAATTCTTTGTAATCGGTCTATAGTTGTTTATATGGCCGCCACTCTAGGGCTAAGTTATCTTTCCATTGTGCATTAAGCAATATGCTCTCCGTTGTGTGCCTTGAGTTTCGTCATCTTCTCCAAGCTTTGTGTGTTTCCTTGCAACCGTATTTACAACAACTATATCAATGGACTTCATTGTTTCTGGAGAGGGCATATCCATCAAAACATCAAAGAGAATGGGTGATGTATATCCAGCTGATAGATTTCTAGGTTTAAAGTTTAATCTTGCATGTATAAATCCATCCTTTTGACCTACATGTCTCTTTCCCTTTTCAGAGGCCTTATTGGTATTCTTACCAGAGTTCAAATTTGTTGTGTGGCTCCTTGTTACTGGTCTAGAAGTCCCTGGGAGTCTTGCATACAAGGGTGTTTTAGGAGTTAATATGGCAGGTTGAGGGGTTTGAAGACCATCAGAGGCAACATTTTGGCCTCCCAGTGCATTCCTTGATGGTTTCCCAAATATCTGTTCTTTAGGTACCATCATTATACTACCAGGATAGGATGGAATCATTTCCACTTGGGTATTAACAATAGTAGGATAGTTTTTGGAGAAGTGTCCCAACCGTCCACGTTTTAAATGGTTGCAGGAAATTTTTGGTTTGTCTGCCACATTATGCATGCCTTGTTTCTATATGGGCAAGTGAGGGTGGGACAAAACAAGACTTTATCAAAGGAGGCATCAACACCCGCTATAGATGGCCACATGAAGGAAGGCAAATCCACAAATTCCACCCAAATGGGGCATTTAGATAGTAGCTCTTCCTTGATTTTCCTAATTGGTTTCCAAGGAAGCACATGAGCTATTTGATCACAAATAATGATTGTAAGGGTAGACAAGAAAGCCTTACGATCCTCTTTCGTGAAGAAGGTTATCTTGAATAGCCCTGCTCTAGAGTAGAAGATCCCTTCTACGCCCATCTTGCTGAATCCTAGGTCAATATAGCGTGCAACATCATTCACATCACGCAGATCCCCTATGAAATATAAGACCACCACCTGCTCTTGCATGACATTGACATGACCCCAAATCTGCTCAGAAGCCATAACAACCTTATGTTGCCCTTTCACATTAGGGCTCATCGTTAAGCTATCCTTCAAAGATGCAACCATATGAGTGGGGTTAAACATAGAACTAGAAGTAGAAGCTTGCTGTGAGCTTTCACTCCATCATGGGGGTTCAACTTGAAGGAGTCAGGGAGGTTCATTTTAGGGAGTGAGTTGGAAGAGTAAAAGGGTGGTATCATGGGATCAAACTTCTATGAATGCATTTCTTAATCCTTTGTTCTATAAGGCAGCATGCCTTTTTGAGTAGGCCGATAAGAAAAGGGAAGTCTAGCCATGTAATGATAAGAATAATAAATGATGTGAATGTCCATGAAAAGGTGGATCCAAGAAACAATTGAAGTGGCAAATATCCGCTAACTCTCTTCTCTTCTAAGCCCAAAAAGGCATACAAAAAGTTGCATTATAAAAAAAACGAGTAAATTATAACATAAAATGGCATGTTTTTCTTTCTTAATATAAAAAGTAGGCCATTTTTTTAAAAAAAACTTGTCGTTGTGGACAAGCTCTCTCTCTCTCTCTCTCTCTCTCTCTCTCTCACACACACACACACACACACACACACACACACACACACACACACACACCTATATACGCATACACACAACATAATAAAGGCAACTCATGAACGAATTTGAGCTTTTTCTTAAATAATCTATCTCAAAAGAAATCAAAAAAGATTTTGAAAGAAATGTCACTATCTTTCTTTCCAAAAGATAGTAAACGATTATATGGCCACCTAAACCCAATCATTAATTTGAGCTAAGAGTACAACTTGTTAAAGTGCTTCTTTTCAAAGATTCTGGAGAAAATGAGACCCCAGATGAGAGGGGATCCGTACTTTTCAATGACCTCCCTCAAGGCTTGTCCGAAAGAAATGACTCTCCAAAGCCATCTATGCCTCACAACCACACCTTGAAGGGAAACAAGGTAAAGTTTTCATGGTGGCCTCAAGAAGGCAAATTTTTTAGTTGTAATAAATTGTGTGTGTGTGTGTGTATGAAAAGAGAGAGAGAGAGAGAGAGAGAGAGAGAGGGAGGGAGGGAGGTAGCGTTAGAAAAAAACCCGAGGTCCAATGTATTTAACTAACTAAAATTGTGAAATCCTTGTAAGATTTTGAGCTTGCCTTTAAGAAAACCAAGAGATTTATACAAGTTTTAGTGTTATAATGGGCAAAAGCTTCATATTTTGAACTAAAAATTGAAAGAATCTCAAGTTTACCCTTATTTTCACAGGTTAGGGAGAATCTATTTTTTTTAGCTGTAGAGGGAGGGAGAGGGAGAGGATCTTCTTTATACATCTTCAATGCCTTACACTAGCACCAATTTAGAGACCCCTTTTAAAAACATAAAGTGGAAAAACAAAGTGAACCTTCACTTTGGCATTCTAAAATAATAATAGAATGCAAGAAAGGTCAAGCCATATCAAGTTGTGAAATGAAAGGTGAAATAACAAGGTGATTAGATTCACTAAGGATGTTGAGTTAAGAGGGGATGAGATTTATGGAGAGTATATTAAAATCAACGCTTACAATCACATGCTATTTTCGTTGTGTTTTATATAAAATCATATTGTCTATTATATACATATAAATCACAAATTTTTTATATATTACAAAAGGTCTCACTTATACAACAAGAAATGTGCACATTGGCATTATAAAGCAAAATAAAATAAAAAGGAAATCACATTAAAACATTAAAATAAAAAGACCCATTGATAAACTAAAGTAAAAAAACATTTAATTAAGTGTATAAGAAAACTTAAGTTTACAAGAATAGAAAATAATAAAACACTTTAATGGAATAGTTTATGAGGCCCTTGAATAAAAGCACTCTTTTACAAATAACAAGTTAAAAAGTCACGACGGCTTTCAAAAACAATAAGAAAGTGATAAAATTGTTAGGTTGAATTAAACTAGTATCAGTGTTTGAAAAAGGATTGTCTCATCTTAGTCTTGAGCCGATTGAAAATTGAGACTAGCTAGCTGCAAACCATGGTAAATGGAAGGAAAATCGATGAAATATGTCAGAAAGTCATCTAAAAATTTTGCAAATATGAAAATTTTGCTAGTATTTCCAATTTTCTTCTTTGTGAGAAGGAAACTCGACCAGCGGCTGCTTAATAAAAGCGGCTTTCTCGAACGTTGACATTGATTAGAATCAAGCTATAGAATGCAAAAAATGTAAAGCCATGTGAAGTTGTGAAATGAAAGGTGAAATAAAAAGAACTAATTAATATGTGTGTGTGTATATAGAATTTATTAAAATTATGCAAGGTGAAGTTTTAATTTAGCATTTTAAAACAATAGAATGCAAAAAAAACATGTGTGTGTGTGTGTGAGAGAGAGAGAGAGAGAGAGAGAGAGAGAGAGAGAAATTTACTAAAGTTATTCAAGGTGAAGCTTCACTTTAGCATTCTAAAACAATAGAATGTAAGAAAAGTAAAGACATGTAGGATGTGAAATGAAAGGTAAGTCTCCATCATGCACTTAAAATTATGAAAGTCTCTCTAACCCAACACAACATTAAGGTTTCTTTTAGAAAGCCAAAAATATTAAAAGAAATTTCATTGAATCAATACTTCACATTGAGATTCAAAAGGATCAAACTCCTATGAATGCACTCCTTGATTTCTTGTTTTTTAAGGCCTTTTTGAACCGGCAAATGGACCCATTTAATATAGTAAATCCAAAAGGACATTTAAAATTCATTAAAACATTGAAAGTATGTCTAACACAACTCTCCTCTAACCCTTAAGGCTTCTTTTAGAAAGCCAAAAATCATATTGTATCTAATGAGATGGTGATAAAAAGATTAAAGTGCAAACAAAGGTTATATTACATATAATGTGACAATGAAACTTTTGATGGTGAGAGATTTTCACTATTTCTCACTCCTCTATAAAATGTAATGTTAAGCTTTTAAAGTAAGAGAGTGAAAGAGAAATGGTCCTCAAAAGATGTGCCTCATAAGATTTGACTAATTAAACAAGGTGAGACACAAAGGCCTGCTAAGTAAAGGGGAGATAAGAGAGAGTAAGTTAAAATACATGCGTACAATCACATGGAATTTATGTTGTGTTTTAATATAAAATTGTATTATCTATTATATATATATAATCACAAATAATTTATATATTACGAAGGGTCTCACTTAAACAATGTGAAAGGCATTCCACATCAACATTTTGCAACATAATAAAATGAGAAGGAAGTAAAATAAAAAGAATAAAATTAAAAATTTTAAAAAACTTTATTCATAAGAAAAGATAAATTTAATCAACATAAAAAATAATAAAACAAATTAGTGAAGAGTGGATGCATGAATAGGGTGGTACACTAGCTACCCATTTTTGGGGGTGGTAGCAAGGGGGTGGGCTGGTTGGTAGCTAGGTGAGTAAACATTGAGAATCTTTTATAAGGTTTTATTTGAAAATTGTTCATCAAAAGGCTTGAGCAACGAGCTGGATTTGAAAACTTTAAAAATTATCTTTTCAGTTTCAACTGTGTGTGTGAAAGTAGTGCGGGGGGGCCACCTTACTCCACAATCATGAAGCCTCCTGCTCGTCGACGGTTGTAGAGGGGGGGCAACTCAGGTGGCCAAGCAGCTCCTGCAGTCAGCTGAAGCAAAATCAGCCACAATTACTGGGAGGTGGAAGAGGGCCCGTCATTCATCTCCCTCACCTGATCCACCCTCGGACTCCCCTGCTGGAAAGAGGAAGAAGAAGGTGACTCCTTCACCAAAGCCCTGCACTCCTATAGCAAAGAAACATTCAAAAATGGCAAATGTTGTAACCCCCAACACTGAGGTACTACTGCATCTTAGTGTTGCTCGCTGTCTCTGCACAATTTATTGTTGTAACTTGTTTCCAAGGTCCATGTAAACTCTCTTAAGCTTACTTTGAAGCAAACCTAAGTTAGAGGCTAGATGTTTGTAGATGCAATCAACCTGCATAAGCTAATGTGCATGCATTCAAGCTTGCATTGAAAACCCGTGTAGAGGCATGCATGCATGCATTCAAGCTTGCATTGAAAACCTGTGTAGAGGCATGCATGCATGCATTCAAGCAGATATATTTGTGCACATTGCATTTTTGAATGAACTTCAATTGGCTGGCTGCACATGCATTCATGTCTTGTGCATAGTTGGGACTGTACTCGTATGGATTGCAAATCATAGTGCTATGAAGAAGCATGAATCAGTGATACTCTATCAGTGTGGTAGCTACCACCTGCAACACTCATTTAATATAGGGAAAGTGCATCAGAGATCATCAAGATTGTAGCATTCAGCATTCTGCAAAAAACATAACAAGTTGGTAGCATTATGTTAACCAGCTACCAATCAAAAAGTTCATTGAGCAAAGAAATACCAAGGTGGTAGTTACATGGTAACTATCTGTCTGGGACACAAGTAGTTGTACCACCTATTCATGCACATGCCCAGCCTGCTTCTGCTCCTGCTCAATGCAACAATTGATGTTTAATGTGAAAACTTCTGTAAAATTGTGATATTATAAATGCTCACCATGCATAAGTTATCTTAGTTTTCAGTAAATTTATGGCCGTGTATGTTTCAAGCTTAAGTGTTGCACCATACTCCAATCGTACTTCCATACTCGTATGCGTTTGCCGTATGGAAACAACTATGGTCTTATGTTTTTCCCTGTATTTTACAGGGCAAAGGCTGTTGGTGCACTCCATATGTGCCATTTGGAAGGAAGACAGTTTTTTGCATGACAAAGCCTCAAGCACATGAAGTATACGACCTCCCCAACTCTGGAGTGGATGCTTGACTGCTGACTGAGGCAGATTTCACCAATAAAGATTGGTTGAAATGCTTTAAGGAGGTGCCAAAGAGGGGCAATAAAGTAAAATGTAGAGATGTGAAGCCAGAGCTCTGGAACAGGTTTTATGTATTGTTCACATCCATGTATCAAGAACCTCCTGGCAATTATGGTATGGAGGTGACTAAAGGATTTGCTAGAGGATTTCAATATGAGCAGTTGAAGGGACAGGTTGACTGGGCCTTGTTTTCAAAAAGTATTGTCACAAATATGGATCCAGGAAAATTACATGCAAAGAAGCAGCGATGGGAAGCTTTCCATTCCTCCTCTGCCCCTAACAGTTTGCGGCGAATGACGAGGACTCCAGATGATTTGGAGGCACCCCAGGAAACTCTGATCGATACAGTGGATGATGTGCAGAAAAAGAATTTATTTGGTCCATTGTCTCTTACAGAGTTAGATACTATTTATAACATGGTTGTAAGCAAGCATTCTTTTGCATTGTCAGAGTATAATGAAGCTTTTAAGAAGCTCAAATTGCTTCAGGCTGATGTGCACCGAAATGAAGGTGCCAACCTCCTAGTGGAAAAGCTCAGAGGCCAGTTGAAAGATGCAGAGGCTGCATTACTAAAGGCAGAAGGTAGCGTCGATGCAATGAAGGTGGAGCAGCTTAAAAATACTGTTGGCAGGTTGTCGCTAACACTCCAAACATTGCAAGTGGTAATTGAGGAGAAGGCACCACTTGATGCTATGGATAGTGCTCTAAAGGAGAGAGATTTTACACAGGAAGTGGAGGAGTGTGCACAGGTGCGGATGGATTTTGTGAAGACCATGCAGGTCAAAAGAAGTATAGTTTTGTTGTCTGCACCTCCGCCGAAAGTTCCACATGTGGATATGGGCACCTTGCCTTTGGACAAAGTTTGCAGTGCTTGTGGGTTGACGATGTACGACGATGTGCTTGTGGGTTGACGATGTACGACGATGATGCACTTGGCATGTTTTTGCTGCCCTGCAATCATGCCTTTCACATGTACTGTTTTGGCCATCTTGTTGCAAGCAAAGAAACATGCATGGAGATGGGATGCATGCAGCCGATTTCGCATACCATGCGGTCTTTGGTGATCCTCGGCAGTACGAATGCCAATTTCCAAGGAGTGCAATCAAACACCAAACCCTCATCAGTGCCCTTAAGCATGGACCATGGTATACACCCTACTACATTTTGTAGCATTGAGCTTAAATTTATCTATTTTTTTGTGTTTCTGTTATCAAGGGAACCCTGCTAACTGTAGCTACTAATACAAGACTGGTAGCTACTAGTACAATACTGGTAGCTACCACTCTCATAGTGGTAGATGTCATGCTAATCCTGGTACAGCTAGCTACCAGTATGGCTGTGGCTACCATTCTTCCATGAGCTATTCTCCCATGGAAGTCTTGCTAGTGGCAAGGTAGCTACCATTCTTCCATTAGCTACTGTTTTACCATGGAACTCCTGCTGGTGACAAGGAAGTTCTCACTGTCAACCCTGGTAGCTACCAGTATAATAGTGGTAGATACCATTCTGCCATGAGCTGCCATTCTGCCAAGGAAGTCCTGCAATTGACAAGGTGGCTACCAGGATTGCATTGGTAGCTACCATGAGCTGCCATTCTGCCAAGCAAAGGGAAAGAAAGAGAAAGATGACAGGTGTTATTTCTGGTTTTGTTTTTTCCTAAAGGTAGATAATATTGCTTAAGGTTCATTCTTGTTGATTGTTTCTTCTCTCTTGCAGATGGAGCTGCCAAAAAGCCTACAGAGGATGCAGAAGGGCAAACAAAGACATCAAAGGACCAATTATCCATAGAGACTGGAGAAAATAGTAACATGGAATCTGGAAGAAAAGGTGCTACAACAACCAGAGTCAGAAAAACACTCCAAACATAGTCTCGATATTTTTGCTTTGTAGCCTATCCCCATTTTTGGCTCTTTTCCTAAATCCTGTCGCCGTTTTTGCCTTTGTAACAATTCTCCATTTCCTATGAATTAAGAAAGCCAAAATCAATTTTTTTTTTGTCCTGTCCATCATTGTTGTTTATCTCATTAATGTTTTTATGTTCAGATGCTGCCACTAGCAACATTGACAATCTTGATCACATAATAAGTATGATAGCACAATCTACTATGAAAGACCCTCCTGATGTAGATGGTTCATTTAGAGTTGAGGGCCAAGTCCCATGTGCTAGCAGCATTGATGACCAAGAGGATAAAAACACGGAGTTTTTTGTCCGCGTTACAGGTGAGGACACGGAGATTATCATGAAAAAGTCTGAACCAGGAAGGGAAAATGGTGATGCATTTGTGGATGCTGGTGGTGATGCAAGTTGTGCAATTGGTGCAGGTGATGACATGGAGATTATAATTGATAAGTCTGAACCACCTCGGGAAGATGGTGACGCATCTGTGGATGCAGGTGGTGCAATTGGTGCAGGCAGTGTAGGTGAAGACACAGACATTATCATTGAAAAGTCTGAATCACCTTGGGAAGATGGTGATGCATCTGTGGATGCAGGTGGTGAAGCAAGTTGTGCAGGTGGGGCAGTTGGTGCAGGTGAGGACACAGACATTACCAATGAAAAGTCTGAACCACCTCAGGAAGATGGTGATGCATCTGTGGATGCAGGTGGTGATGCAGGTTGTGCAGCTGATGCAGTTGGTACAAAATATGTAAGGCACGATGATGGGACGTTGTCTCGGTAAAGGGAGGATGGAGGAGGTGCAGGTGGTGTTGTAGATTATGTTAGGAACGATGATGGGACGGTGTCTCGTCCATGGGAGGATCCTGGGAACATATTGTTTGAGAGTAAGCCATCTCTAATCCTTGATATTAATGGTGTCTTGCTGACTTCATTAGACAAGAGGTACCGTTCACGGAAGCCTGCCTACTGGAATGATCTAGAAATTGTAGACATAGCAGGGGTGTTTGTTGGGTATAAAAGGGATGCACCTGCATTCTTGGACTGGTGCCTTGTGCACTTTGATGTATTTGTGTGGACCTGCTGCATGAAGACTAAAGCAGAAAACCTGTTGAGTGCCTGCTTTCCTGATCAGTTTCCCCAATTCAAGGAAATTCTTGCACAGCAGGATTGTGTAAGAGATGCTAGATTCAAGAACTGGTTGAAAGCCTGTATTTTACAAGAAGCTAAGTGACTTCTGGGAGAAAAGAGGTCAGTACACTGCTACGTCCACAATTCTAGTGGATGACACACAATACAAGCAGCTGTGGAATCCTCCAAGCACTTTCTGCATTGTGAAGAATATGGAAAATCAAAATCCCACTGAGATTCAAGGATATCTTACAACAATTGTAAGATCTTGGCTCACGGCTTGGCTTTGTGCGGAAGATCGCCTCAAGTATGCCGAGGACTGTGCACTGCCGAGACCGATTGATAACCTGAGCATTAGGATCTCAAAGCGTCTAGAGTATAATGGCTAGATATATTATCCTGACATGTAACCATGATAAGCGATGTAAACAGTCAACCATTTACTGACTTATGGAGTATTTTGCTCACTTGTAATGATGACACAATGTAGTAAAGCAGCTTCCAATGCTCAATGTAGTAAAGTAGCTTTTGTTAACTTGTACACTTGTTTATGTTTTCGCATTGTTCATCACTGCACCTCCACAGTTGCACAATTACAAGTACTTAACACAGCTTCCGATACTAGGAAATGTTAAGGACAGCTACCAGTCTGCATAGTAGCTACCCTTGGAGCTACTTAGCTACACTTGTTTAATTGTTCTATGTCTGTTGTGGAGATGATTTATTTCTTATGGCTTAATGTACATGTGGGAGTACTGGTGGGCACTTGGGTTGGTTCTAGTGGTCATGATCATTCATGCATCAGATGTATTCAGCATTTACCAGAGTCACATGTCCATTGTCTCTTAGGACTCGCACATGCAGCCTCGAATGTTCGAAAAGTGCTGCCACGTTTGCACACCCCTACGCTTACTTTGAACGGCTCCTTATCACCCCCAACGTGATGACCCCCCCCCCCCCCCCCCCCCCCCCACACACACACACACACACACACGACGTTCAGCTATAACGGTGCCGATGGCGAAGGCGGGAGAGAAGTAGGAGCCTGCAAAAAACTGCTAACACCTGCTGCTGCAGGCCTGCAAAAGCTGACCTTATCCTCTGTCAACACAATCGTTGAGAAACCGCCTGCTGTGCATGTGCGAGATCCATCATTGGTTGGTTGTCCGGTCAGGGGCATCGAACCTTGAATGGCCGGCTGCATGTGCGAGTCTCATCTGGAGTTGCCCTCATCTCTTTTTTTAGGGAAAGGCTTTCGACAGAGTGTTCATGCTATCTGCCTCAGGATATCACATAGGCATTTTAGACACAATTCAAGCAATTGCAAAACAGGGTGATGCTCAGCACAGAGATTACGGAGATTCTCCCAAAGAAAAAAAAAAGAAAAGATGTTGAAGGGCCATCGAGAGCACCTTAGATTAGAACTAGGAATGCTATACATCAAAAGGAGTGCTATTGTAAATAGCCTCATATGTTTCTAAGGAAAGTAAGAATTTTCTTGTACGTCCCACTTTTTGCATTGGGAACTTAATAGCTCGTACAAGGTGGGATTGCCAGGTGGCTTCAGGCTCAGAATTTAATAGCTTGAACTCATAGGGATTTTCTTTTGCTTGTTTGTACCAAACTCCTTTGACAACAAATGAGCCGGCATTGCAAACATTCCCCCATGCATCTCTTAGCAAAGCTTTAGTTTGCGTCTTTTCTGTTGTACATTTCAAGACATAGAAATCCACAAGCTCCTTATTGTCATGAGGAGCTATAACAACAAAATTGTCACCAACATGAAGTGCATCACTCAACGCATCATGGTGTCCTTCATATGCAAACTCTTCAATCTCATCATCATCTTCGACATCATCTGTAGGTTCAAGGGTAACATAATTCCATGCAGAAACGTGTGATTTGTTCGAACACCTCCTCCAGCTGCCTTGCAAACAAGCACTACAAAAGCATGAGAATTGCCTATACCTAAGAAGTTTACCATTTGTTAAGGAGTAGCCACTGACACAATGTAACCCACGTGCATTAGGCACAGATTTACAATCCCGACGTTGGCTTCTATCCACATCACCTACTTTGACCTCCCAGAACAGTCAAGTAATTGGTCGTACCTGCGAAGAATACGTGGCTGTAGCACCATTGGACATGGTTTCTCTCAAAAATGGCACCACATCTGCTGCACATTGTAATTTCACACAGTCTGGCTTTAGCTGCTCGTGAGTGAGATGCCTCTTAATAACATCACCTGCACCATCATGTTCGCCCTTCCCATGACCTGAACCTGGAAAGTGATATGTCATTTTCAAACTTGTCAGAGTTCCATATCGAGCAACAAAATAAAAAGGCCTCTTTGCTTTGAACTGCAAGGCTGCTCCATCTGACCAGACCCAATGTTCTTTGAGCGATATGCCTAGCTCTTTCAACCAACCATAATGGAGCATAAAGAAATGTTGGACAAAAAGAGTATCATGGCTTTTATCATCAGATATATAGAAATGATAGTATTTTTGGACACTACCTGCAATCCTCACATATGTAATGTGAACGAAGATTGTCACCTGGCTAGAAAACCAATGCATCAATTGGATGTCGTTTTGTTCTTTGAAAGTGTAATTTTCAGCGAAATCCACCACTGACACTACCACATCTTCAGGGAAGATACGTAGACAATCTTTAAACTTCTCGGCCTGCCATCTGTAAACAAAATTGTGCTTTATAAACTTACTCAGATGATCCTTGAACGGTATGAAAGCTGCCTGCACTGCATCTCCTTGTGAGAAAGAACTTTTCTTTTCTTCTTTTTCCCTGAATCTGTTTCGCCAACTTCAAGGTCTTCAAAAATCTTAATTGTTACCATGCGTGCACCATTTAACTCTTCAATCAGGCAAGTTGGTAGCTTCTTTGAAGGCCCACACGAAGAGCATTCGCCAATCAAACACTTCAGTGCAAAAAAATTTGACTCGCTAGCCTTCGAGCATAAAACTGATTCCCAAAGCTTTGTAAGGCTAGGGCACTGATTTGTCTGAGCACTACATTTCAAATCTGCATCACAAATATCACATTGACAACTACACTCTTTCCCATGCACACCATAAGAAATCTACCTTATATGGTTTACAGCATCCCTCAAGAATGACATTTGAATATGAGTGATGCAACAGCAGTTGTAGCGATCTTGAAGCTTGCGTACAAAATAAGGTTTCAGCTTTTCAAATGTCCTTTGGTGAATTTGTACCTCTGGGTGACTCTATGGCAAGAAAGAATTCTACGTACATTAAATAATGATATTCAGTACACTTATTGGCAAAATCATAACTTATTGTTGACATGCAAAACTGAGATCAATCTAGTGGGAGCTACTATAAGAATGGTAACTAATACTATTGTGATCAGTGGAAGGAGAAAAGTTACAAGAGCCTGAGTCTAATAGTAGAAAGCACTCTAAGACCTGGTTGTTATCAGACTACCTAAGGGTAGCTGTCAGGTTAACAGTGGTAGCTACCAGGTTGACAAAGATAGCTACCAATCCACTAGGATTGCCATGGCAAACTGGTAGCTTCCACCAAGATTTCCATGGCAGACTGGTAGCTTCCACCAGGATTGCATGGCAAAGTGGAAGCTATTACTCTCAGAATGGTAACTAATATTTTGTGATGAGTGGAAGGAGAAAAGTTACAAGAGCTTGAGTCTAATAGTAGGAAGCACTCAAAGACTTGTGGCTACCTTTACCATGAGTAGCACTGTAAGGCTGGTTGTTATCAGACTACCTAAGGGTAGCTACCAGGTCGACATTGATAGCTACCATGTTGAAAGTGATAGCTACCAATCCACCAGGATTGCCATGGCAAACTGGTAGCTTCCACCAAGATTGCCATTGCAGACTGGTAGCTTCCACCAGGATTGCATGGCAGACTGGAAGAGTGATAGCTCCAGCTAGCACTAGGATACTGATAGCTACCAAGTTGATAATAACAGCTACCAGTACACCAATACTACCATGGAAATCTGGTAGAAAGCACTATCAGACTGGTGGCTACCTTATCATGACTATGAGACTGTAAACTAGCAGGTTGAACGTGGCAACCAAGAACACCATGGCAGATTGGTAGCAACCCCTATCAGACTAGTAGCTACCTTTATCGAGGACAACATGGATGCTACCAAAGTCTGACAGTGGTAATTATAAGGATCACAGTGGTAGCTACCAGTCATGTATAGTAAGCTACCTATTTGGCAGTGGTAGTTACTAGGTCTAAAGCAATGTGCAACAATAAGCAAACTGTACAACAGTCAACTAAAGTACAACCAAACGAGTGCCATAATTGTCAATGAAAATAAGCTTGTAGTTACTCAAGAAGTCAAAACAAACTGGGGTTGCTCAAGCAGATGCACTGGGTGTTTATCAAATACTTTGTGTGCAATACGCTTTCGACACACATCCTTTTTGTTGGGTGATACGCGAGTATTGTGAGTCCAGAAGCTCACCACTGTGGCCTTTACTTCCTCTGTAATTACACTATTTGTGTATGGTTGTTGCCCACACAAATGCAATGGCAGTTCTGTATGATTATGTTTCAATCGAGATCTAGCTGCATAGAAGTTCCTTCGATGGATACCAAGAAGCCTCGATGCAGCTGCTATATTCGGTTTTATGCTTGTGGAATTCATAACCATCATGATACTCGCCCGTTTAATAAACAACTCTGTCGAGCTTTTTGGTCTCTTGATTACCTTGAGAGTACCCTCTGCTCATCATTGGAAACCTCACCTCCTGTAGATTGAATTTTTAGGTCTCTCAATGCTCGATGCTTGAGAATGCTCCTGATGATTTCCTCTTTTGCCTTGTTGTCAAGACCCTCTGTGCACTGCTTGAAAAACTTGATCACCTGTGCAGTAATTTTGTGGTGCTGAAATTCATTAATATCGACCTTTTTAATTCTAGCTTCCCTTTCTTTGATTCTCTCGTGATATGCGCGCTTTCGGTTTGCTTGATAATCCTTGATTGCACTCTGTTTGCATGAGCTGCACTTGACTGAGTCACAACAAAGGCATGTGCTACTTGTTACACTCACAACATCCTCAACTGGAATGATTTCCACCATCTTGTGAGTCTTTGAGAGGTGGAAAGAGGATGCCAAAGTGGGTACCCTGTCCAAAGCTAAGTCCTAAACACCAATTAGGGATTCGCATGCAATGTGTGTGTGTGTGTGTGTGTGTGTGAGAGAGAGAGAGAGAGAGAGAGAGAGAGAGAGAGAGAGAGAGAGCAGTAATCGAGGAAGGCAAGCTACTCTGAGAGAGAGTGCGTGCTAAGCTATGGAGATGGGAAGTGTAGAGAGAGAGAGAGAGAGAGAGAGAGAGAGAGAGAGAGAGAGAGAGAGAGTAACGAAAAAGTGTAACAACCTTCGATTGTGGTCTCTGTCACGTTTTTTAAAATATCATTATTAAATTCACTCAAAAGTTTTCCTCCACCTTTAGATTTGGGAGGTAGCTACCAGCGTGCTAGTGTGTCCGGGACGCAGGTAGTAAGTCCACCTATTCATGCATCCACCCTGAAATAAATCTTTATGAAGTCCTTAAATGAAAGGATCCATTATGAATACCTTAAATCATGGGATCAAACTCTTATGAATACACTTTTTAATCCAAAAATTGGAATGCAACTTTAGAAAATAGCATTTGAAAGACCATGATATCTTTTCATTACAAGACTTTTAAGTTTCCTTGGGGACACTTGTCTAACAATGAAAATTAAATGACCTTCACCCATAGTGCACTAAGGTTCTTTAGCAGGCCAAAAAGACCTCTTCATACAAGAAACACCTTCTAAGTGATAAAATCACTAGGCCTACCCATAAGTTCTCAAATAATTTTCCATAAAGAGAGAGAGAGAGAGAGAGAGAGAGAGAGAGAGAGAGGGGGTCCACATCCATAAGCTCTAGACCCTGCTTTTAAAGCTCTACATAAGTTGGAAGGATTTTTTGAAACATGTTGAAAGATTCTTATGGAGGAACAACACTGAAGCCTCATCACCGTGGCAATGGGCAAAGTGGGAAGGTATCGCTCGACCATTGGTCCAAGGTGTCTTGGGAATTCTCAACCCCGTTGTTCATGTTGAGGCCTTGTGTGCCAAGTTTGTGGTCTCAATCGCAAAACAAGACCAATCTTCGACTATCATGACCAAGGATATGATAGATAAGGAAAAATTTTGCTCTGAAGGTGGTCAGTGGAAAGGGATCGAGGTGCACAACAAACTATTAGCCTTGAGGTGGTCTAGCCTGAGACTGGGTGGCATCTCAGAAGAGCTTGTGCAAAAGTGCAATAGAGTAATAGGGGTACTGGAAATACATGAGGTTGATTGGTTTGCCCCTTTGAACATGCAATGTAAGAAACAATGGACGGTAATTATTGTGCCACTGTGAAGGCTTAGACCTTCACAAAATGGAGAATTAAAAGTTGTATTTGCTTGATATTCTTCTATGTAGTAGATATAGAGATCTTTGTGTTCCTTAAATAATTTTCCACGTCATAGTGGACAGTCCTTGAGATTTTGACATTCTCTTGCCTATTTCTCCATGTCACCAGGGACTTTTTTGACATTTTTAGGTTGTTTTGTTCCTGAAGAAATCCATAAGATCCCCTCTAACCAAATCTTAGTGGTTTGTGAATGTTATATTGCTTCTTTATTATTTAGCCCTGGAATTATTATTCTCTCTTACTCCCCTTAAATTATTTTAAGTTAGATACTCTCTCTCTCTCCTCTAGCTTTCTTATGCATGCCTTTCTGTTGTTTTTGTTTAAAATTCCACACAAAGGACTATGTGGTGGGGATGAATTCTTTTGCCCTCCCAAAGACCCAAGATATGTGGGTTTGGCTTTGGAAGTGTTTTTTTAATGAGGGATATGCCTCCTTGAGAATGGGAAAGGAAAAGGATGAAGTGCTGGTGAGGCCGACATGTGTCCTTAACTTTGAAATAACTAAAAATGGAGAATGGGGGATGCTCACCATTTCTAAAAAGGGAGAATCTTTGTAGATTCTCTCTCTCTCTCTCTCTCTCTCACACACACACACACACACAGTACTTCAAGTTTGCTAGGAAATCCACATGTCACCAAGGCCCCACATATTTTCTCATATTATGTGTTGGATGAATATCCCTTAAAAAAAAAAGCAAAACTCACAATTTTGAGTGAACAATATTAATCAACCCAAATAATTACAAGGTCTTCTCATGCTTGTGTTGAGCCATGACATCATCCAGGGATCAAAATTACGTCGACTATCAGGGCAACCATCCCTACCAAGTTGCCCCCTTATCCTTGATACATAAGGTCCATTATCATGTTCTTCTGAGATCTTTTAATTACTAATGGCCAAAATTTTCCCCCGTCCTAGGCTTGCCCTCTGCTGACAACAAGGTACAAGTAGTCCTAGACCAATCCTTCGAGTGTTGCTTGCGTCCGAGCGTCCATATTAGCACTTTGCTTTCTTGTATAATTTCTGCAAAGCTTGCCACCTCAAGACCTCCTTCAAACACACGGCGGTTCTTTGTCTGCCATACATTATGTAAGAAGAAGTACCTGACAATTTGAGTGCTGACGAGGAGGGCAGGACCACCTGAATTTTTCCCTCCAAGGAATAGATCAGTCTTGTAAAAACCAATTTTCCATGTTCTTTGGACCCACTTGTATATTTTCCCTGCGAGGCCTTTGATAGTTGGGCAATCCATGAAGAGGTGGGCCAGAAATTCACTAGCCAACTTGCACCCTAAGCATCGATCTGACCCAATCCCTCTTTCTTGAATCTTCACCCCCGTCGGTAGAGCACCCCAAATTACCTTCCATAAAAATACCTTCATGTGCTGCGGAACCTTTGGCTTCCAGATGTTCTCCATTACTTGCTCCCACCTTTCCTCCGACCATTGTTTTTTTCATATCTTGTTAAGGGGGTTAGATCAATTCTTCATATGCATCATTGTATGATAAATGTCTTTAGGATGGGGTTTCCATAAGAGTCTGCTTTCGGGCCATTTCGAGGCATTCCAGTCAAACTCTAAATCATAGATAGACATCACTATATTGTCAAGATCTTTCATCACTTTGTGGACCAGCAAGACCTCCAAGCTATTCAATTGGTATTGGGTAACCAGAAGGTCAATGGTTTTCAAACTCTTGTTGTCACTGTCCAGAAGTTCTTATAATCATCACTATGCTTTCTGTCCACAAAGTGGCTGCTGAAGCTTAGATATGCAAGGAAGGCTATTTAGAGCAAAAGCTTAGGCTGGGTTCACATCGGCCGAGCGGAAGGCATGAGCAAAAGATGCGAGCCAATCAAAAGCTCTCTCCCCCCCCCCCCGCCCGCCCGCCATGTTCACATAAGACCGCAGAAGGTAATGACATGGCAACCACGTCAAGGAAGAAAAAACATTTTTCTCTTCCAAACCCCCCTATTCCTCTTCTGACTACGCCACCCCCCTCCCCCCCTTGCCTGCCCGTGATCACTTCCACTGTGACACCTTTTTCTTCCAACCAATGGAGCATTGCCACACACTCATGAAGCTTGTGCAACTTCCGCCTTGTGTGAACTCTTGGAAGGCGAAAGAGATGGAGCTGCTTGTGTTCGCATTCTCTCTCTCTCTCTCTCTCTCTCTCTCTCTCTCTCTCTCTCTCTCCCCGGTGTGATGGAGCTCACCGTAGCCTGGTAGGTGGTGGCAGAGTTTGGGATCCTAGTGTTGCTCCCCCATTTGCTTTTTGAGAGCTTGGAGCCTTAGAGTTTGCTAAGGGAATCTCAAAAATAAATTAGTCGTTTTGTTGAAATGGAGCAAAAGTAGGTAGTGCAAATGGGCTCATTAGTGGAAATCTTCGGAGATACTCCCATCCATGTGTAGGGAAAAAGGGGAGAAAGTGGCACGTGAAGGGGAGAGAGAGAGAGAGAGAGAGAGAGAGAGAGGGCATATTTTTGGCATTTCTAAGGGTATGAGAGAATCCACAGTCCTTGTGTTGGAAAGGAGAGCAAGTAGGTGGGGCAAGGTAGGGCAGTGCCTTTGCACGCCAAGTTGGGCATGGCATTGGAGGCCGACTCGGAGGCAGAGGGAAGCACATGGGTAGGTAACGGGAAGAGGCGAAGCCAGGGTGTTCTCCCTCTCTCTCTCTCTCTCTCTCTCTCTCGTTCGTTTGCATGCAGATACCTCTCCTGTGATGTTGGAGCTGATGGCCATAACGCATGCAGGGGGCTAACAACATGTGTGTGCAGTAGGAGCAGGCTAGGATTTTTTTTCGTCTCTCTCTCTCTCCCTCTTTCCATGTGTCTACACGACACAAAACAGACTACATATATTTCATGCTCTCTCTCTCTCTCTCTCTCACTCTCTCACGCTACAAGTGACACTCTCTCTTGGTGTTGGAGCTCCGAAGTAGGCAACATATATTTCTCCCCCTTGCTGGTTTGCATGATGTGCAATACGTAGGTTCGTGCATCATTGGGGTGTCCCTGCGCTAAGTGATGTGTTGTAGCAAGTCTGCACATCATGCAATTGTGTCTCTGATGCCTTTTATGCAACAGATTCTGCACACTAGCTAGGCATGGAGCAAGGAAATGCTGTGCGTGGTCAGTGACACAGACGATGGACTGGCTTGAATTTCATATGAGAGCATTGGAGACGAGGAGAGCGCACACAAATAAGTTTTGTTGAAATACAACAAGTAGGGGGAACCGACTGGGGAAAAATAAAAAAAAAAAACAGAATCCTAGGTGATACCTGCAAAGGTAAACAGAAATCTCCAAAAAATAAAAATCTTTTTGAAACATCTCAACTGTATAAGTAGAGGGTGAGTTTAGGAAAGGAAAAGTTCCACGGACAATGGACAGTCAAAAGGCTTTTCGTGTCGATATAAATATAAAGAAGCAATGGAGTGTGCATTGATACATTTGTAATTTTATTCGTGGCCTTTTTCTATCGTTTTCTTCTTTTTGGAGTTTCTCCTTCCTTGCATTGCATGGCGTGAGTTTTTTTTTTTTTCAAAACTCACAATTGTAAGTGGATAGTATTAAGAACAAAAATATACACCAATCTTCGAGCTCAGACCGAGCCTTGAGGGTTAAAGGATTACAAGTTATATGCTTGGCAGAGAAACCATTCCTACTTCTCGGCTTTACTCATTACAATATGTTATGTATTGTTCTAAACCAATCCTCTGAGGCTTTTTTACATTCGATCATGTGGATCATCAATCTGCTCTCTTGCGTGATTTCACAAAAGCTTGCCACAGCAAGATCCCTCTCAAACATGCGGTGGTTTCTTACTTGCCAAATATAGTGGAAGAAGTAGTACCTGATTATTTGAGTGCATACGAGAAGAGCAGGACTTCCCATCCTGTTACTACCAAAGAACATATCATTCTTGAAGAACTTAATTTTCCATGTCCTTTGAATCCACTTGCATATTTTCCCAGCCATGCCCTAATTGCCTGGCATCCCATGAACAGGTGGGCTAGGTCTTCACTGGCTATTGTGCACCCCGAGCACCGATCGGATCCGATGCCTCTTTCTTGTATCTTTACGAGCGTCGGCAGAGCACCCCACATCACTTTCCTCAGAAAAATCTTCATATACTGAGGCCATCTTGGCTTCCAGATGTTCTCCATGACTCCCTCCCATCGTTTTTCCGTCTAGTGTCTCTTTCATAATTTGTTTAGGGGGCTACACCAATCAGCCTCGTACATTAATGCATGGTAGATGCCTTTAGAGTGTGGTTTCCAAAAGAGGCTACTCCCGGGCCATCTCCAAGCGTCCCATTCAAAGTTGGATTCACAAATTGGCATCACCACCTTATCGAGCTCTTTAATCACCCTATAGACTAGTAAGATCTCAAGGCCATCCAGTTGAAATTGGATGGCTAAAGAGTCAACAATTTTCCAACACTTCTTGTTGCCATCCTAGAATTGCTCTAGTCGAATGAGCCCCTTATTATAGTGGGGCCGCCGCAAAGCCCCTACTGCATGGCGTGAGTTTTATAGAGGTAGTGAATTTATTTTTTCTGAATCCATTCGAAACAATAGGAGCTTGAGACTGAGATTGGCAAAAAAAATCAAAACTATTCATTGCTTACGAAGCTTGCAAGTTGTCGTAATTCTTCAAGCGCTCTCTCTCTCTCTCTCTCTCTCTCTCTCTCTCTTTTTCTTCAAGTAGTTTTTTCTTTTTATAGCAAAACTCACAATTGTGAGTGAATTAAAAAATTGAGAGGTGTTTCCTTCCTTCCCTTTGTTGAGCATATGTTCAAAGTTTTTTTTTTTCAAAACTCACAATTGTGAGTGGATAGTGTTAAGAACATCAGAAATATACACCAACCTCGAGCTCAGACCGGAGCCTTGAGGGTCAAGGATTACAAGTTTTTTGCTTGACAGAGAAACCACTCCTAGGCTTTACTTATCATAAGATGTCATCATGACATGTTTTGTTCTAAACCACTCCTCTGAGGCTTGTTTGCCTCCGATCTTGTGGACCGTCACTCTGCTCTCTTGTATGATTTCACAAAAGCTTGCCACAGCCAGATCCCCCTCAAACACGCGGCGGTTCCTTGCTTGCCAAATATGGTGAAAGAAGTAGTACATGATTATTTGAGTGCAGACAAGAAGAGCAGGATTTCCTAATCTGTTTTACTACCAAAGAACAGATCAGTCTTGAAGAACTTAATTTGCCATGTCCTTTGAATCCACTTGCATATTTTCCTAGCTATGCCATTGATTGCTTGGCATCCCATGAAAAGGTGGGCTAGGTCTTCACTAGCTATTCTGCACCCCGAGCAACGATCGGACCCGATTCCTCTTTCTTGTATCTTTACGCCTGTTGACAGAGATCTCCACATCACTTTCCACATAAATATCTTCATATAGTGAGGCCACCTTGGCTTCCAGATGTTCTCCATGACTCCCTCCCACCGTTTTTCTGTCCAGTGCCTCTTCCATAATTTGTTGAGTGAGCTACACCAATTAGCCTCGTGCATTAATGCATGGTAAATTCCTTTAGAATGTGGTTTCCAAAAGAGGCTACTCTCGGGCCATCTCCAAGCGTCCCATTCAAAGTTGGATTCACAAATTGGCATCACCACCTTATCAAGCTCTTTCATCACCCTGTAGACTAGTAAGATCTTAAAGCCATTCAATTGAAATTGGATGGCTAAAGAGTCAGTAGTTTTCTAGCACTTCCTGTTGCCATCCCACAATTGCTCTAGTCGAACGAGCCCCTTATTATTCACATTCCTGGCCATTTCTATCCAATAGGGGCTTTGCGGCGGGCCCAATATTTTAGAGAGCCAAGGGGACCAATGAAAAATGGAGTTCTTAAGGTATCTGGTTGCTTCCCCCCATCCCAAAACCTCAACTGCTCTTTTGCACCTCCTCATTAGCTCCCTTGAGAGTCCACCAAATCTAAAATAGGACACTTCGGGGCAAGAAGGTTGTCGTGCATCACAACCCCCTTCCACTTTCCCCCTTTCGATCCTAGTTTTACTGCATCAAGCATTTCCTTGGTCATGATAGCCCAAGCTTGGTCCTGTTTAGCCAATGAGACCATAACAAAGGGCCTTAGCATGGGATACAAGGTTAAGAATGCCGAGCCCTCCTTAGTCTACCGGGCGAGCAACTACCTCCCATCTACCCCACTACCATGGCCGGGAGGTTTTCGTGTTGTTCTTCCAAAGAGCATATGTTCAAACGTTTAAACATACACGTTGGCCTTCTGGGGGATTCACTCTATATACGAAACAGGATGCCACCTGCGAGAGCGGAAAAATTTAATAAAACCCCTGTATACGACTCATATTAGGGAATACGACCCCCCTTTCTACGCTTATAAGACAATCAATGTAGAAAACTATTATATCCCTATCTTACATATAAAATTTAGGTCTCACATGATCTAATTGAGTAAAACTAGTCAAAGAGCGTGTAGCATACTAACTGGCAATGTACTAAGGAACCACTTCTGTTGATAACTAGATGTACCAGTAATATGTCTTAGTTTGACTTTCAAACTATGTGGCCGTTCAACCTGCACTCTAGCTACTCGTCCAATGTGGATCCATTTAAATTACTCAAAAAACATGGTTATAAAGTTGTGCTAGGTTCTTTGTGTAGATTTGCATCTATACAGACTCTTTATAGCTTTCATCCCTCAACAAATGAGCTATAATCACAAAACAAGCAGTTGATACAAAGCAGCGTTAGTTCTTGCATGTATCTTTGTAGCTATTGACTCACAAATTCAAGGGCAGACTCTTTCGGGAAGCCATAATTTTGAAACACAAAAACTTCCTCTCATTTTCCCCTTTTCTCACTTCTCCCCCCCATAAATATGATACCTCCTCCCTCATTTTTAAGCTTGGGAGATAAATGATTGGAGGCTTGTCCCTAACCGTTATACGCTTATGTAACTTGTAAAAAACTCCCCTCCCCTACACTTATGTGGTGCGGTAAGTTTTCCATGGTGAATCCCCCGGGGTTGGCCTACTCTCAATATTGTGAGTTTTGGAAAAAAAGAACATACACGTCACACATTAATTAGCTCAAAGAATATCTGAACTTATATTAACCTTTTATTCCCAATACCTCTTGTTTTCAAGATTTAAGATCACTAATGTCAACTCACTTTGCTCGTCTCGCTTCTTTAGCTTTTTTTATTATATTTTACTTCTATATTTCTATACTATATATAATTGAGCTTAAAATTTTCAGAGAAGGAGAGGGCATCCATGCGAACATTTGGTTTGAAATATAAACTAGTATGTGACCCACTCGTTGCTGCGGCCAAGAAAGAGTATCATTCAATTTTGTGTAACCCCCCCTCCCCCCTTCTTATAAAGAATAACATGTGTAAGTATTCTTTATGCATCCAATTCAAAGTAGTGAGAACCATATCTTAAATGCTTTATTATGTGCAATATGCTTTGTGCACATTGACTTTGTGCAGTAATGCTTTAAATCACATTGACTTTGTGCGACAATAGAAAGTGCATAGAGAATTAAATGAACATAACAACTATAGAGCATAAATTTAAAAGACTACACATGAGAGAGAGAGAGAGAGAGAGAGAGAGAGAGAGAGTAAAAGAAAAAAACAATCCACTTCCATTAGTATAAGTAGTCGTTGTAAGCATAACCTAATATTCGTCTCTAAAGAAGAAGTTTTTTGAAAGCCACTAAATCTTAACTAACAAAACAACTACAACTTCAAAATGACAGTCTTTGGGATGTTGCATTTGGTACTCGTAGAACCCATGGACCCACACAACAAAGGCTCCTACCAAAACGACGACGCCCCTCACAGATGGTGTATAATACAATCCTTCAATTCTCATTTCTATCTCTATAAGAGTATTCTGCATTGACCAACAAGCAATCTCCGAGCTCGCAAACCTGTATGCGAGCTGAACCTGCATTACGATTCAAAGCCACACTGATATGAAACTATCCTTGGAGTCCTCCGCAAAACTCATGCACTTCCATTGAAATGTTATCACGATAATAGTGATTCCTGCAAGCCAACTGGTTAATTACAATAAGTTCAATAACCAAAAAATATATAAAAAAGCATTGTGCTTCATTGATGTTCCTTACCTAACAACTTCAAAGCTTTCAATAATGTGTGCTACATATGCGTACTAAGTGGACCTCTCCAACCAGGTGGATCCAAATGAGGAAATTGTTAGTTTGAACACCAAGCTAAAATTTTTACAAAGGATATACTTAGATCCTACCATAGATAAGAAACGGCCGATGATGAAGCATCCAGCTAAATGTAGATATCGTCCAATGCCTTCTTTGAGGTGGCATCTATAAATACAATATTTTAGCCCCATTCAAGAAACATCATAACATCAGCTTTTCATGATAATCGAAGTGTATAGAGAATTGAATCAACATAGCAACTATAATATGTGATCCATATATTGGTGCAAACCAAAAGAGTACACTATTAATACCATTGAAACTCTTAAATCTGTAACAAAATCTTAGTTCTCAATCACTCATAGACATGCATAAAGAGCCGCACAAATCTACTCATTTATGTGTACATAAGCCACAAAATTTCAACATTTTCCACATAATGAGATGAAAAAACATGAAAAATATCGTACATATGCAACAACTTAAAACAGAGACAACACTTAGTTTTGAGATTTTGATGCCTTTTTTGAAAAGAAATAACTCCAAATGCAATACCAATAAACCTTCAAACACCGAAAGATTTTATTTATGATTTACATTTTCCACTCCATGAAAAATGTCAAAACTCTTAGGAAACAAACAAAACAGTTAGTGGCAAAGGATGCCTTGATGGAGTTTCAATTGGTAATATATAATAATTATAATAATAACATCCAGATTTCCCACACTATCATACATCGATGACCCTTTGTAAAAACAATCCCACAAACTCTATCGTCTTGTTTGAACCTTCCATAGTCAGGATACATTATACATACTTTGTGGATACACATCACAACAGGGTCTCAATGATCCTAATTGCAACCTTGAAGCTCCCATAGCTAAGAATAGTTGTAATGATGGAAGCCTCTTGTCTAACAACATGCTACCTTATGTCCCCAAGCCACAAAGGTAGTACCTCATATTGTTTTGACAAAGATATCATCTCAACCAAGGACTCAAAACTTAATTTTACTCTATGGCTTCATGCCATGTAGATCAAGCAACAAAAGTATAAAACCAAACAAAACAACATGTTCACTAATTTATCCTACCAACGTAGTTCAAAGCAAGGTATGCTTTAGTACATCAAGACAGTGAATCAAATTAATACACAAAAGTACGTGCTTCAACTATTTCTAATAGCCAAGGTTGAACGTTGCTATATGGCACGGCCATCAGAAGACCGAGCCATCTTTTTCATCAACGCATTCAATCGATTCAGGTGGACCTTGAGCCGGGTTACCTCTCCTTCTAGAGCAAGGACCTGGTCCTTCAGTGTATCAATTTGGATCTGGATTTCCCTATTGGGCATGTGTGAGCTTTGCATTGATTCAAATTGTTGCTCCATGTACACCAAAATGTTGAATTGGTTCTCCTCAACCTGGGTGATTCCTCCATTGAAGTGTTGTGCACATAAACGCACCTCATTGCGAAGGTCTGCAATTTGTTGGCCATTCGCTTTGCTGAGTCACGTCCAAAACTGCTTCCAAGTGTCGTTCAAACTCCAACTGTCTAGACTCACTACGGGTAAAGAAGTCCCATAATGCAGCCATGAGTTTAT
Source organism: Adiantum capillus-veneris (assembly GCF_014529385.1). Classification (NCBI taxonomy): domain Eukaryota; kingdom Viridiplantae; phylum Streptophyta; class Polypodiopsida; order Polypodiales; family Pteridaceae; genus Adiantum; species Adiantum capillus-veneris. Next base: position 11,561,691 of record NC_140944.1, read on the forward strand.
GATTCCAATCATTTACCATAGGATTAACATAAGAGGATCCCACACATCGAGCACTTCTCTTTGCCGCTCAAACATTGGCAAACCTTGGAGGAGTAGACTCAATACCATCAGACTCAATCTCAATAATGGAATTGTTATTAGTGTTTTCCATAGCTGTACCATTAAAAAGTACATCACAATGCATATAAAGCTGAATTATGTGTCAACTACCATGAAGGAAGCAATCCCTTGCACAATATTATGAACATAACATCTTATCATACAAAAAAAAACATAATCTACACAAAGCAAAAGAGGTGCAAGTTCAGGAAAAGACATAAAGAGACTTTAGAGTTTTCTTCATGCAACATGCATGATTCTCTCTCTTCCCTTATTGCACACCTCACTCTCTCTCTCTCTCTCTCTCACTCACACACACACACATACACACACACACACACACACACACACACACACACACACTCAACATAGCAACCTATATATCCTCTCACAAATGTGAGGATCAATGCATCGAATTGTTATGCTTAAACAAAGATCTCTCAGATATGAACCTAATATATTGGATCCCTCAAACTCAAATAGCAAGTGGAAAACTCTATTGCATAGAATTACAAAGTCATAATAAACACCAAGACATTTAGAAATGTATCCATATCTTCAAAGAAAATTGCCTAAAATGGATTACAAACATGGCAAAGTTGTTGATATGTTTGTCATAGAAACAAACACAATCAAGGACAGTATTGTGCCACAAATGATCTAAGAGGCAATATTAATGTAGCTTGCTTCATCATGCAATTAGCAATCAGCTTGGAGTTTCTCCATTCCTAAATTAAGGACCGTTTTTCCATCCCAAGGTTGATTATCTCCTGGATTAACAAACAAAAGTAGTAAAAAGGGAGACTTTTTTTGGAATAATACAATCGAAGCTCCAAACATAACAATTTACACGTACTAGTTATTGTAGCTATGTATGGTATTGCCAAACATGCAAGTTGTTTAGGCAAGTAGATTTGGTAGATCAACTCAGCAAACCTAGAACTCTGGAGGTACTCTCAATCATTGGGAATAGAGTATCCTTCATATCTAGCAAACCATTGAGCATCATCTTCATCTTGGAAAGACACACACTCCTTCCTTACCGAGTAGACACCGTACTCAATGTCGGAGGAGTATGCCAAAATACGCAATGTAAAAATATCGATAGATGGCAACTTCCTAAGGTTCATAACACATAACGAAACAAAAAAACCACGAGTCTTACTTTATGCCAAGGGAATTCCTAATCTCAAGCACACACACCTAGTCTTGTAGTGCTTGCGGATGGTCCTAACAATTTTTTTGTGTGGCAAAGGTGCACACCAAAAATGTGGCTCTGCTTAAAATAATGGAAAAACAAATCAAGGTCCCAAAGATAACACAATAAGTCTCCACATAATGTCTTAATGGTGGTCAAAAACATACCCGGATGTGGATGATCTTCCACATTTAATAGAAAGGACACCTTGGAGATGTAAGAAAATTGATCCATGATCTATATACCCAAATGGAAACCAAAAATTAGACAATGTTATGGAGAGAGGTAGAAAATTAATCATGAAATATTATATGATTTGAAACATATACAAAGAATAAGACAATGATGAGAAGGATTGGAGCCTTCATATGGCATTGATTAATATCTCATGGTATTGTCACTACAATTGTTTTGTAAATTACATCAACGTCATGTAGGAGAATTTTCACTCCAAAAATTGAACGTGCACATGATAATGCAACATACAATTGTCCATGAGTGAAGACCGGTGTCACCAGGTATAGACCAAACATGGTAATGGTTTGGCCCTATGACTTATTTATCATCATATAGAAAGAAGGATTGGAACCTTCATATAACATTGTTTAATATCTCATGGTACACAATGTTTGTTGTTAGTGCAGTTGTTTTGTTTACATCAACATCACGTAGGAGAATCTTCACTCTAGCGATTGAACATGCACGTGATAATGCAACATACAATTGTCCATGAGTGAAGACCGATGTCACCAGGTATAGGTCCAACATGGCAATGCTTTGGCCGTGTGACTTATTTATCATCATACAAAAAGCCAATCTAACTAGAAATTGTCTCCGTCTAAGAACAAATGGCAACTTTGTATAAGAATGCATAAAACATATTCGAGGGATGAAAACCCGAGTGCCAACCCGTGTACCTGTAATAACTTCTGCCTCCAAAACTCTTGCATGAAATGCCTTGCACACCAAGCGTGTCCCATTACATAGACCTCAATTTGGATCAATGTTCCGCAGTAGAATTATTGGGGCATTCATCTTCAACTCCAAGCAATGTGTTGGAAATCCACCACCCAAGGTGAGACTATTTAAAAACTCCACAGAGTATAAGAAAGGATCTTGCATCAAGTTTTCCACCACAGAGTTAGCACTAAAGTATTGCACAACATCACCTTTCACTGTGTACAGGGCCTTAGCATTGAGAATATCAACTTTAGAGTTTTTTGGAGCAACGATGGCCCAGTCTTTGAAGTATTCTGCATGGACCACATCTTTATCAATTTTTGAATAGATGCAACCTATCAAATCATCCAATGAAGATGCAGAAAGCACCATGTGACGGGGGATTTCTATCATTTGTTCATCACCGATTGTCAAAGTCCCATTTCCTACATCCATAAGCCATTCTCTGTAGGTAGAATTTGCAATATTACCACCTCCCAAACGCATGTTATGTGCCAATTTAAGGATCTTCACATGATTCCATAAGTGCGATCGACAAAGTGTAGCATCAACAATGTCAGCATGCGCTCCCTAGAACACCGCTGGTAAGATCTGTCTGAAATATCCCCCAAGAAGCAACACTTTTCCACCAAATGGATTTCTTGAGCACATGATATCTTGCAAAGACCTGTCCAAAGCTTCGAAGGCATATCGATGCATCATAGGAGCCTCATTCCACACAATCAACTTGCACATTCTAAGCAATTCAACAAGTTGATCCTGAACAGGGATATTGCATGTGCTGCAACTATTAAGGTCCAAGGGTATCTTGAATCTAGAATGTGTAGTGCGTCCATTTCGCAATAGCAATGCTGAAATACCAGAAGATGCTATGGCCAATGCAACTTCTCCTTCTCCACGCACGCATCACAACAAACAATTATACAAATAAGTTTTCCCACTCCCTCCAGGGCCATCTAGGAAAAAAATAGCCCCACCATCAATAGTCAATCCATGCAAGACTGCCTCAAAAGCAATTCTTTGGTCTTCATTTAGATTCTGCTCCATTTCACGTGACACAGATAGTTCTTGTATCATGTCAAGGCATTGCTCTTGGAAAAGCAAGCTATTTTCATCACGTGTCACAAAGCGCTCATCAGGCATTGGAATTCCAGGAAATTCAGTTAGACTTCGTCTAGAAGTACCAAGAATGTTATGCAAATCTCTCAATGCATACCCTTCAGCAACTTGTGTACATCCATCTAACGACTCATATCTCATCTCCAACATGTGTTGGTAGTCCTCAGACAAAAAACATCGAAATCTTTCCCACAAGAGGTGAGGGGAGGAGGGTTCACAAAACAATAGAATGGTCACAAACAAATGTCTCAATTGCAAGCCTGTATGTGTACTGCAAGCTTTCTCCATGCATCCGAACCATTCCCCATCATCTTCCAAGATACCCCTTGCAATGCATGCTGCCTTGAATGTTGGAAACAATACACCATTTGTGGAGCGTAGATCCTCAAATGATTTACATCCTTTACAAATATTTAAAAGCAAACCAACATAATATGGTTCACCTGCAGAGGGCTGCACAAAATACATCCACCCAATAGTGTCCCCACGACGTCTCTTTGTCCATTTTTTGGAACCCGAATTCCACATCCACTTTTGAGGAAAACCAATGTACAAAGTATCATTTGCATCAGGATTCTCCAAGTTGCATGTGAACCACTCTGTCAAAGTGGTCTTCTCTGCATTGTCCCTTTGCAAGACATCATTAAGTCTATCATTATCTCGAAAAGTCACCATTTGACCAGCCAGAACATGCACACTCAATCTGTGAACAACTGGTGCGTCATTGTGCAAAGGATATTAAAAAATTCTCCAACAAGCCTTAGATGCAGATACATAGCGGCCATCTGTGTACATGTCTATCTCATCAATGTTCTCCCTTTGTGTATCACATATCGATGTATGGAATCTTGCAGTTGCCCTATCACGCCCCTTGTAGATGTACTTATAGACATACTTGACAACTGAAATTGTAGAGTATACCTCAACATTGATATGCACATGAAATAGTGTTGACAAAATAGGATTATATGGCACAACCCATCGGTTATCAATAGTAGAACCCCTAATCTTGGCGGTGAAGCCATTGTTTCATCGCACATAAATAAGGTAGTCATTATTATCCATGCTTGTTTGCTCACAAAATGAACGTGGATATTTTCTAATACATTGGCCATCAACCATGCAAGGAGATGAACTATTGAACTCACCACATGGTCCATGAATGTTACAACTAACAATGATATCATGAAGCACTGGAAATTGATTTTTATCTGGAAGCTTTGCACAAACCATCTTGTCATAGTCAAATGTTGATTGAGGCTTACATCGAGGATCTAAAATCAATAATGTATGAGAATGTGGCAAGCCTCTCTTTTGGAACTCCACGACAGACATGTAAGCCACCACTTTCCCAAAAATATCTTTCATTAAGATATACTCCATCATGCTCGAGTGTTTCAAGAAGAAAACCCCGGTGGTTATGTCTGGTCGATCTGAGGAAACCTGTCCTGGAAGTAGTGCCTCATTTATTTTTGGCCATTTAGGGTTACATGTGAATGTGATAAATAGGTCTGGCTTTCCCTTTGCACGCACAATTGACATTGAATCTTGATACAATTGCATTAGGAAAGTTTTGAACTCATTTTTGGGCCTTTTAAGAGTGCCACATCATCAAAGTTGTACAAAAGAAAGCAGCCCGGTAGACCCCTCTAAATATTTCTCAGAACCCCATGATATGACCTATCATTAGAAAGCTTTTAAAAAATGGATTCTAAAGAGATAAGGTTCGAAAAGTTCGGATGACTTCTATAAAAGTTATGCCATTTTTTTTCAATCAACCAATTTTTGCTACCATTACGGTAATCTAAAATTACCTTTTTCTAGATCTATATGAAGGCAATGTCCGATACATGCATGCTATGTATCAATAAATAGCAGTTGAAGAGTAGATTCTAAATATCCAACCTCCGACAAGTTTGGATCTTATTTACAAAAAATTTACCGATCCCCACTTTTTGAAAGCTATGCCACATCAACAATTCTTACAAGGCCCAAAAATGAGCTCAAAATTTTCCTAATGGGTACATGTGCCAAGAGCCACCTATAAAAGATGAGGGTAAGACAATCCTTCGACCTGCAGATCGTCCAAGTACATCATCACTCCCAGACAAATGCATCATATCAACCAACCCTACATACAATTCTGCCCTCAACATCTTCTGATTTGTACGGACCCATGCAAGATGACATTCTTCAATGGCACAATATGCATCAACCATAAACTGTTGAAGTAAACGACCCCCACAAAGCAAGCATGACTCTGTATCAGTATGAACCTGTAGTTGATATGCATAGTACTCTCTTTGAGTGACACATTGTCGACCAGCCAAGGCATCCAAAGGTCCATGCACATGAGCATAAGGAAGCTTGAATATTTTTTTCTAATCGAAGAAATGTTAAAATAAAAAATTGCACAATGAATTTTAGGTTGAAATTTGAAGAATTGATAGTAGTAACACAAACTTGAAAAGTTTTGTCAATTTTCATTATTGGAAAGCTTAATCTAGCCAAAAATTTAAAATTTTAGTGGCAAAAATACACTAAACCTGGCTTATTGCAAACATTGAGAATCTCAAATAGCCCCAAAATAGAATTGCATGATAGACATAGAGAAGTTGAATGCCCAATACATCCATGATCACTCTCTCGCCACTCTAAGCACACCTATTGAAAATTTGCTACACCCTTGCATGGGGCACTGGTGTGTGTGTGTCTTAGAGAGAGAGAGAGAGAGAGAGAGAGAGAGAGAGAGAGAGAGAGAGAGAGAGAGAGAGAGAGAGAGAGATAATCCCTAGAGGCATCCATGTGTCACTTAAAGGGTTACTCTATTTTTCCTTTTGAAGGCCATAAAGAAACTCGAGTCCTCAAATTTAATACTTTGATATCTCTACTACTTCTTTATTGAGCTTCAGAAATCCTTGAGCACTGAAACCTTCCACACATCAAATAGTGCTCTCTCTCTCTCTCTCTCTCTCTCTCTCTCTCTCTCTCTCTCTCTCTCTCTCTCGTGGGTGAAGAACCACTTTTTTCAGGAATGTAGAACCTCACACGCATCAATAATCGAGACGACTGTCTCCATTATTCCCATGGCACTATTGGTTAGGGAGAATGAGGTTGGCAAATTGGCTTGCAAAACTACATTGCCACAAGTCTAGGGCTCTTGGTTCCAACTCGATGGCCACAACTCTCGTGTGTGTGTGTGTGTGTGTGTGAGTGAGAGAGAGAGAGAGAGAGAGAGAGAGAGAGAGAGAGAGAGAGAGAGAGAGAGAGAGAGAGAGAGAGAGAGAGAGAGAGAGCACTCATGTCCAACCTCCATGGCAGCTGTGTTAGTTCCCTCTCAGTGCTTCTCCTCTGCATGCGACAAAATTGGCCTTGCGACTATGCTTTTCAACCTTTCATTTCTTAACTCCCTGCCACACAAGTGGTGTTATTGGTGGCTGCTCTTCTTGCACCTTACTGAGCTACACGATGGATGTTAGGAGCGGAAGAGGTCCTTCCTACACACTCACAACATGTCTTCCATTGGTATGTGTAAGGTCAAGGTTTTGAAATATAGAAATTTTTTGGGAACTATTTAGTTCGCAAGGAAAAATATAACCAATTATGTTACCTTTCCAAGCAAATAGACACCTGCCTTGAAGTGGAAGCAAGATAGGCAAGTGTCTATGTGTTACCACGATAGAAAGATCAAGCCTTGTTGGTATAGAAAACCCTAAAAGGAAAAACTCATGTAATGAAAAGCGAGTTTAGACTCTGTTGGGATTTGAGGTGTGTTTTGAAGAACTTGGAATTGTTTACAAACTAAGGACTATGAGCTCAATATTTAAGTGAAAAACCAAGTTTGGTGCCTACATGTAGGTACTATCTGAAGAAAGGGGAAGATAACTCAAAGATAATAGTTAGCTCGTGTATGTATAAAAGGGAACTGAGTAAAAGGGATAGGGGATTGGGTAAGGTAGGGAGCTAACCAAAAAGATACCTCATATGACACTTTGTAAGAATGTGAAAGAACAAGAAGGATGTCTCTATCGGTTATGACAATATGTAAGGGGTCGATGTGAGGAATGGTGACATATTCAAGCCAATAGTGAGGCCAATGCATTTTGATGTAGGCATAAGAGGGAAAACCTATGGCAAAGTATGTTTGCGATAGTTTAATTTATAATCAAAATTAACTAAATTGTAGCAAAGCATGGATGTGCATATCCATATAGTCATAAAGATTTACAATTCATCAAATGGATGGTGGCAAAGACAAATTCACAAAGGAGAAATGGTGGCAAGCTGATAAAGTTTGTGTTTGTTGCTTATCAAAGCTACTATATTGAGATCAAGATGTACATAGTGTAAGGTTTATAATATTCTTGGCATTGCAATAACATGCGTAAATTATATAAGCTGGTGGGAATCTGGGATCTAGATGTTTTATTGCATGCCCGAAAAAGAGTAGAACATTAAGCTTTACCATTGAGATATGAATCATATAAAATAATGTGCTATTTATAGATATTGACAATATAGTAAGAGCATGCAACCCTCTAAAAATACCCTTTTCTCTTGCATATCTTCTTTCTTTACTATTAAACAACATAGTTGACAAGTTTCATAGTGGTTCTCATAAAAACACGGAGAGATGTTTTTCTTTTTTGCATTACCCAGTGCATTGAACTTATTGCAACGGTGTAAAGTGAGAGCATAGGGAAATAGCATGCATTAGCCCCTTGGCATTGACATGATACACACCATCAAAAGATTACTTGAATACCAAAACATGGCCCCTTTATCACAAATGTGGTGAGAGCCCATGCCAAGCAAGGTACTCATATTTAGCAATCATTGAAACACTTTTGGGTGTGTGTGTGTGTGTGTGTGTGTGTGTGTGTGTGTGTGAGAGAGAGAGAGAGAGAGAGAGAGAGAGAGGGATTTGTTATTCTCTCTCTCAAAGAGATTTAAACTAATGCTCATAATTTGTTATTTCTATTCTCTCTCTCAAAGAGATTTAAACTAATTTTCATAAATTTTTATTTGCTATTCTTTTTCTCATAGAGACCTAAACTCTCATAATCTGTTATTTGCTATTCTCTCTCTCTCTCTCTCTCTCTCTCTCTCTCTCTCACACACACACACACACACACACACACACACACACACACACACACACACACACACAGAATGTGGTCAACATACAAAACACTCTTGGCTTGCCCAACCTCATTGTACACACTACATAAGCAACATTACATAGAGCAAGCCACACCTTTAAAGTGGTGGTAACATGCAACACAATTATCAATAATTGATAATTGTGTCTACTATGCTTTATTTTGAGAAATTCAATGAATACTGAGCCTAATCCATAGTCGTGCAAAAAGACTGAGCCAAAATTGAACCTGTGCTGTTACCACCTAGCGGTTGAGTTCTAACCACAAACTGGTAGTGGGACTTGGATACGTCTCGCGGCAAAACGTCTGTTATACATGTGCTGCAGCTGCCATGGCCATGTAACTGACTCTCTCTCTCTCTCTCTCTCTCTCTCTCTCTCTCTCTCTCTCTTACTTAAAGAAGTACAAACAACGTCGTCAACATGTACAAGCTTAAAAAAAGAAAAAACAAGGTACAAGCGATAGGTCTTTGCAACTATGCCGATTTTGGCATACTTACAGAGCCTTGGCATAGTAGAATTGAGCTGCTTCCTCAGGAGGCTCAATTTTCCACTCAACTTATTTATAACTAAGCCTCATGTGACCATGTCCTAAAGTCGGATTTCTATAGTTGTTGCTAACCCACGATGTTAGGGACACCTGGGCCATGGGGCCTTGCCTTTGCTTTTAGAACCACAAAGCCCTTGGAGAACCCATGGTTTTGCGGCTCCTCTTTTAAAATTTTATGACCACAACAACGCGCGGGTCACATACTAGTAAAACCAACACTATCAATCTTTTTGGCTTTATAAAAGAAGCCTTAGAGCAGAGTTGAGTTAGACATACTTTCAATGTTTTCATTGATGATTGAGACTTACCTTAAATGTTATTTCGGTTTTAAAATATAAAATGGATATGTTTATTTCACCTTTCATTTCACATCCTCACATGGCTTGACTTCTCTTTTATTCGATTCTTTAATAATGCTAAAGTGAAGCTTCACCTTGCATAATTTGTGTGTGTGTATACGCACACACACACACACATATATATATATATATATATATATATGAGCAAACCATGTTAAAGGGAAGAAAAATCCATGAAATATGTGAGAATTTAGGTCAAAAATCTTGCAAATTTCAAAATTTTAGCTAATATTTTTGGTTTGCTTTTTTGCGAGGAAAAAACTCCATCGCTTAATGAAAGAGACATTCTTGAAGAATACTGCAACTTATATAATTTAGTTAAACTCAACCTAATGATTTTTATCACGTTCTTATTGTTTTAGAAAGCCACCGTGACTCTTTCACTTGTTTCTTTTAAAACTCATAGTGTATATAAATATTACGAAAGCAAAAAAGTTACATCGTAAGTCATGCTCCTTCTGAGCCATTACATCAACAAGTAACTAAGACACAAAGTCCAAAGAAATTATTACATCAGCTGATAAAGGGAGCCAGCCTGAGATCACACACTACCAAGGGACTTAGATTGGCTTGTATTATCACCAAGGAGAGGGCCCTTGACCGCCAAGCCAAAACCCAAGGCTAAAAGTCAAACCCTCAATCTTATTGCAATCATAAAATCTTTGGCGGTCTTAAGGTAGGCTCTAAAAGAAAAGGCAATGCCCATGGCCTAGGTGTCCCTAACATCCTGGATTAGCACAATTATAAAAAATCGACTGTAGGGCGTGGTCACAGGAGGCTCAATTATAAGTAAGTTGGGCGGATAACTGAACCTCCTAAGTGAAGCAGCTCAGTTCTATGCCAAGGCTCTCGTAATTATGACAAAATCAGCATAGTTGCAAAGACCTATCATTCGTACCATTTTTTTTGCTTTTTTAAAGCTTGCACATGTTGACGACGTTGTTTGCACGTCTTTAAGAGAGAGAAAAAGAGAGAGAGAGCCAGTTACACGGCCCTGGTAGCTGCAACACATGCAATGCATAGGTTTTGTCGTGAGGGGCATCCAAGGTCAACTACTGGCTAGTGGTTGGAGCTCAATCGCTAGGTGCCAGCAATGCAAGGTCAGTTTTGGTTCAGTCTTTTTGCGCGACCATGGAGTAGGCTCAATAATCATTGAATTTCTCAAAATAAAGCATAGTAGGCACAATTATCAATTATTGATAAGTGTGCCTCACGTAACCACCACCCTAAAGGTGTGGCTTGCTCTATGTAATATTGCTTATGTAGTTTGTACAATGAGCTTGGGCCAACCAAGGAGTGTTTTGTATGTTGATCACATTCTCTCTCTATGTGTATGTGTGTGTGTGTGTGTGTGTGTGAGAGAGAGAGAGAGAGAGAGAGAGAGAGAGAGAGAGAGAGAGAGAGAGATTATTTTTGACATCCCCTCTTATAGAACCATATATTGACACTTGACCTAGAATAGACAAGACCTAAATTACAATAGACAATATATGAAGACAAAATCGACACAATCCAAATTTATATAAATGAAGCCGGTACATCCGATCCTGGTAGGAGACTAATTGAGTCCCATAATCCATGAGAGAATAGACCTATACCTGCCAGCATCCAACATAAGCAGCCAATTAGAACATGGGCAACCTTGACGGGAAGACAGGTATCCAAACAACCTATTATGCTTGTTATTGCTGTCACATATCCCTAAACCCCTTCACTCTCCTTATATGCATTTTGAGGGAGTTTTTTCTTTGCTTCTCTAGCAGGCATGATTCGACTTTTAACGATATTTTCCACCATAATTTTGTCTGGCAGACTTTCCTCTACCATAATTTCAACTAGTACACTGGTTGTTTCAGGTTTGATGATGAAGGCTGATTTGCATCCTTCCAAAAAATCACGCATGGCGGAGGGACGTGGCTTTCCATTGGGTAGGTAGCATCTCTTGCAAGTTTTTGGGCTTGCGTTCTCAAAGGATGGTATATCCCCCATAGTTTGGCTTCCAATAGATAGCATCCTGCCCTGTAGTACATTTATATAAACCAAATCTTGTCTATCAGTGGTCTATTCTAGATGCTAGTTTCTAAGAATAATTGGAAAAACCTCGGCTATACAACAACACTTTTATATTAACTATCTGTGAGGTTTGGACATCCTATCCTCTAAATGGATAGAATTATAGCCTGAGAGGATAAAGAGAGAGATATTAAGAATTTTTTTAAAGAAAATGTAGGGATGGATACCCATTTTTGGGTTTGTATAACGGATAAGATATATTTTCCCAAAATTTTGGCAGAGTTTTGTTTGTATGTGGATGCATTTTTCAAAAAGTATACCAGCCCTTCTTTTGTAGGAGTCTCACATGAGGATTTATGCTTGAAGAGAATAAAAATACAACTATCTATCCAAATATGTACGTACTTTCTAAGATATGGTTATGTCACACTTTTTTAAAAAAAAGACAGTCTTTATCTTCTAGAAAAAAAAAAGGCCAGATATTTGTTTCTATTACATCCCACCTTCCTCTCTGCGGAGCCTTACATAAGGATCTTCTTCTGTGCACATATTAGGTAGCATTTCATTTCTAAACTAATTTATTTTACAAGTACCTCGTTCAAAAGATTACAGTAGATTTTTCATACAAGAAATATACACATTTTGCTAATAATTTCTTACTGCCTATATCAACTTAAAGAAAGGAAAACTTATGCCTAATTCTGGTAAAACACCTTCTCAGTAGACTGAAAGTCTACCTGAGAGCTCGGGGTCGTCATCTGTATGCTTCTTGCTGAAACCGTTTTGAATGCTTTCCGATATGATGCTGCCAAACAAACCACATACAATATGCTATTCATGAGTAGATGTTTACCATTATTCAATCAATCATTGTTCAAAAAAGACCTTTTTTCCTTTTCTACGCTTGTCTCAACCATTATCTTACTTTTTTTGGAATTTAATATCAGATAGAGTTAGCCCATGGTATATCCGATGTCGGTTTATGTATTTTCGACCCTAATAGTTACACCATGTATTTTTTTGCATATGAGATACCCCGTGTTCCAAAGCATGCAGATAAGATAGTGTTCTAGATTAAGTGAACAGAGTTTATATCAGATTGAAAACATGCATCTTTACACATTTATGTAGAGCAGTTATCCATTCCCTGTTTCTTCTTC